>NC_048899.1:36779221-37079221 GCF_011077185.1 Oxyura jamaicensis | reverse complement strand
TGCGGAGCCGGCCCAAGATGGCGGCGCCCGGCCGATTGTTTTTGTTCCCTCTCCTCCTCCCCTCCTCCCCCCCCCCAGCCCCCCGCCGCGCCAGGCCCCTCGCGCGACGCCGGCCGAGCGCGCGCCGCCCTGGATTGACAGCTCCACGGGCCAATCGCGGGACGCCGCCCGCCCGCCGGGCCCCGCCCGCCCTCCCCCCTCCTCTCCCGGTGATGGGCGGAGCGCCGGCGGCGGCGCGCTGCCTCCGCCCCTACCTGCGCGCGTGCGCGCGGCCCGCTCGCGTGCCGCCGCGCCCGTGCGCGTTCCCGCCCCGCCTCAGGGCGCGGCCGTTGGGCGCCGCCCGCCCCCTCAGCGCCCCTCAGCGCCCGCCGTGGCGGCCGCTCTGTGGCGAATCTCGGCCAGGTACCGCCGTCCGGTGTAAGGGCAGGGCCCCAAAGGCACCTGCTTTTTGTGCCCGCTTGTGCCCCGGCCGTGTACGTTCACGACTTGGTGCGAGCACACGGCACGCCTCACGGCGCTTGTGTGAGGTGTGAGCGCACGGCACGCCTCATGGCGCTTGTACAGCACACCTCACAGCACTTGGGTTGGGTGTATCTACGCAGAACAGCTCACAGCACTTGTATAGGTGTTATACACACCATACCTCACAGCACTGGTGTGTTAGGTGTACCTACACACCGTATCTCACAGCGTTTTTGTGTTAGCGCTGCTCTCCCCACAGAACTAGCTGCTTCCTGCCGCTGGCAGCCTGCTCGGCCTCCCCCCGCATCGCAGCTAATTTCTGGTTCCTATCATTGTGTGTCCCCCGCGTTGCTTATTTGCGGTGAGGCAGCCTTTACGAGGCCCCGAGGTGGGCACAGCGCTACCGGGTTTTGTGTCCTGCGCAGGAGCAGAACAAGCTGTCTGCGCTCCAAAACATGAGCATGAAGGAGCAACACCTGTGCCCTGCTCAGAACAGATGAAGGAGAGAACAAGAAGAGTGCATAAACCCCACTGTTCTCACCTTTGGGGGGAAGATGTGCATGTATTGGTGCCGCTCGAGATAAAACACTCAGTAAATTATCACCCCCAAGGACTGCAGTTCTGTGAAAGTCCCTACTTTTTTTTTTTTTCTTTTTCAAAATTTTTAAATGGATACCGTAAAATATGCTGCCTGTTCCTGAGTGAAAAGGAATACACGTTTCGTTTAGATCTGTTGAACAATGTGGGAAAGCATAAGGGCCTCATAAACACCTGTGCTGGTGAAACCAAGAAGTACCAAGCTCCCCAAAAGCTGGTACGTTGTTCACTAACCTTAGACGTGTATTGAATCGCTTCAGATACCTTCCTTTTCAGACTGATGGCATGGCCAAAGGTTTTTGGCGATACTACGTGGTACTAAACCGGAAGGAACGTTTTTCACACATGTGAATTTGCAACCAAGTCAAGGCTGAATAGCACCGCCGAGCTGTGTGAGCTGCTCCGCAGATCAACAGAGGTGTTTGGTAATTAGAGCTGGTGAGCCACCATTAGCACCTGGATTCAGAGATGAAGAGATGTAGATACTTCAGTCTATTCATACTGAGGTACCCGCTGGGGTTCTCGACCAGGATTCGGGCATTTGTGGTGTTTCTCTGCTGTGTTCAAACACCTACCAGCACAAAGTTCATCCACCAGCGACATTTGTGATTTCAAACATCCAAAAAGTAAAACGAGATGCATGGGACTGTGCACATCTAGAAGCATCAAGACATGTGGCAACGCTTTTCATGCCATCTTTTATCCAGGTAGTTCAGAATGATTTACAAGCATTAATTAATGTAAGTATTACAACACTCCTACTTAATCTGTAGTTTTTAATATTCTTCAATAGCAGAATATTTAAACGTGACCTGTTCTGCAGGTTGTATTTTCACTTGGCTCAGCTTCTTCAGAATGCTCGTCATGTTGCCACATGAGCAGGAAATTATAGCTAAAAATATTGCTATTGTATGTGTGTGTGTGTGTGTACATATTTTTTTTCCATTATAGGCATTAGGTTCACATTTTTTTACTGAGAGAATGTAATTTATGTTCCACATTCGTATTTTACTGTTTATATATTTAATACAAAATAGCCTACATGTGTCATCTATATAACATCATTTGCATAAATGTCATAGTAAGGAAGGAGGTGTCTCTTTCTCAGGTAGCTTATTATTTGTAAGCATGGGTGGTTATTTTGCTTGCAGGAGCAGTTCGGCAGAGCAAAGCCTTCTGGCCATCCAGTAAATGCTACAGAAGTGGTGACCTTCCGTGTACGGTTGGTCTTGGCAATCACATGTTTATCAGGTTTGTAGGAATCGCAAATGAAGCATGTGCTTCTTTCTTTTCCTTCCCCGTTTTGGGGCCTAATGGGACCACATCAAGTGGCACATAGATCAGGAGGACTGGTGGTGACTAGGATCAAGGAACCAGTCCAGGACCGTCAGCATTATTATAGGTATTGGTCTGTTCTCAGTTCTTCTGCTGCTGCATGTAGGCCTTGCATCCTTTGCAGAACTACCTACTGCAGTATAAGAAAAGGAACAAGGGAACAGAGAGGCACAAATATGCTCATTTTTGGTATGCAAACCGTAAAAAACATTTTTGTTGCACGGATGCAACACCTTTCCATGGGTTCAGTTACGTTGTTAGAAGTGCAGTATCAATAGAGCTGTATCTTTGTTTGCTTCCACTGAATTATATCTATTTTAAATAAATTAGGTAGTTTGGTGCAAATATTGCGCACACCTTAGCAGAAATTGCTTCCCATTTTTGTGAGGTACTTGATGCAAAATGCTTTAAAGGCTTTGTGCTTTCTTGAGGCTCTTGCTTTTATTGCTAGTAAAAGGCTGAGTTTTATCCCAAGTAGACATATTAAATGTCAATACAGTTGCCATCTCCTCTTTCTTTTTAAATGTCTTTTTGCTAGCCTTTCTCATGTGAATTTCAGGGGTGTTTCTCCTTTCTACCTTTAGACTTTTCATTTCTGTTTTCCTTTTCCCTTAAACTCCAGATCTTTTTTTTCCCTCTTCTAAGATCATTCTGTCTATGCATTTTTAATGAATCATTTACCGTGACGTAGAGCACTGAAGATACAGTATCAGGGACGTACGCATCTGCAGAGAGCCTGCAAGCAGGAGTAGCAGCAAGATGAAGTGGATGTGATCATAGTTCCGTTCTTTTGTTCATATGGGATGGTGCTTGGCCTAGAGGCAGCACAAATATAACTTTCCTTCTAGGGAATAATGAGAAGAATTAAAAAGCAGCAACGTCTCATTTTTCTTTTTCAGAGCACTGCTAGGAATAGAGGATTTCATCTGTGCCTTTGCTGTTCTCACACTTACCACTGAATCGATACTGTTTACACAGAAACAGCATTATAGGTAAGAATCTATTGTGCAAGACTCATTCATAGTCTCCATACAAGCAGTTTAAAAACGCAGAGTGGGAAACATGGGGTTTATAATATCAGCAGTAACATTAACAGATACAACCTTTGTCATTACCTCATTAATCTTCCCACATTGTCTAAGTAATTCTCCCTATAAAACTGGGAAGCAAGAGAGAAGCGTGTTTCAGACACTGACCTTATTATAACCAAAACAAATATGACCAGAACAGCAAGAAATTAATCTCACTTGCAGGGATCTCCTCACCATTCTTCCTAGATTTCCATGCTGTGCGAAAAAGTGCAGATACTGGAGGACAGCTTCATTAAAAAAAAAAAAAAAAAAGTAAATAGCTGCCTCAAAGTTCTTCTTAATTTCATAAGTGTATGCATAATTCATGTAAAACTCAGTCTATTTTAAAAGAGTTTTAATATAAATTTTCAGTTTTAGTGGACTGATCAATGAAATCACCATGAATTATTCATTATTTTGCATTTTTTACTGTTCCAATTGAGATACTTTACAGTTACATAGATAACACAGCTTTAAAACATGAGAAAATGTAGAATCAATCAACATTTTAAAATGCATAAAATCAAAAGCTCGCCTGTGGTTTGTTTTAGGCTTGTGTCACAGTGTATGCGGCCATCAAAATTTTCTCCTGTTATGCTCATAATCAAACATTCAGGTATTTTTGTGTGTAGCTATAGCGCGCTTGTTTTATTCGTGTGAGCAGTACTATTAACTACAGATGAATAGGATTTAGCCTGTTGTGTGTTAGGTAAAACTATTTACATAGCGAGTTTGTGGGTGTGACTAATTCCTTTTCTAATGCAATCAGATGGAGCCTGTAGACCTTTGCTAAGATGGATGCTTCTAGTTTCAAAACAAACACATGGACAGAAGATTTTACAGAAATTAACACTTTAATACAATCTCCATCGAATCACCTTACCAAAAGCTGCATTTACACCAATTCATATATATATATATATATATTTAATACAGTATCCAGGGTTTTGTTTCTGTGGAATATTTTTGTTGGGATTCAAAAATATCTAACTCCTAAAGGAGTGATATTCCTTTCTAGGATTTGCACTGTCTTGTCAGATCATCTGGCTAAGCTTCCTGTTGCTTTCAGACACTACAATGTCTGTTAGAGCCAGTTTGTTGTGTCACAAGTTTTTATTACTATGGCATATATCGTGCATGATTTTATACTAACTTCACAGCAAAATATATATATATTTAAATATTGTACTATATTCCTCTATTATACTGGATGAGCCTTTATTCAAAGTGCCAGTAAGAGTCCAAGATGAATTCTTAAAACCCTAATCTGTATTATGAGAACAAGGTTCTTTGGGTCTGTGTAGAAATTTCTCTTCTCAGAATATGGTATCATAATTTTTACACCCCTTGGTAAAGAAGAATCTCTGTTGGTCATAGAAACCAAAAGTGCTACAACATTGTAATGTTTTCGCTATTATTTTAGATGGGCTCTTAAAATGTGTTGCAACTTTTTTCTTTTGCTACAGTGTCCTGACAGCGGTACCAGCTTTTTAAGAATATCTCTATTGTACTTACTTAGAAAGTGTTTCATAATATGAATTAATAATTACCTATTTTAGATGGACAATTTGTAATTAAAAACTGGTAAGAAAGTGCCCCTCCTATTTAGAGTATTAAACTGTGTGCTGCTTTTTCACATTATTTTGATAATAAGACTTCTGTTTCTTTTGAAACAAGGACAATACTTGAACAGCTGTAATTACTCATGGCGTCAAACCGCGTAGAAGCTTTTTGTGATTGAGGAGTGGGCAAGATCAGGACAGTTGGCTAATTTTCCAAGCTGTGATGTGTGGTTTAACTTGAGTTTAAGTGCAAGTTGGATATATTTGGGGTTTGCTAAACAATACTAGAGGAGTGTAAATGCACTGTCACAGGCAATGATGCAAGTAACTGTATAATGTGTATATGTTTTCATAAGTCAAAGGTGTTTTATCAAAAGGATACCTGACATTTTCATCCCTGTCTTAGTGTCAGAAACAATTTACAGCATCCTGATGAAAAGTGTAGTGCTGGTGTTCAGGTATAGTACCTGGTTCTAGAGAAAATGGGCTTGTTTAGCTCATGAAACCAAAATTAAACACACAAAAAAGTGTCCCCGGGGGCAGGGGAGAGAGAAGAACTCTAAGAGTGGGCTTATTATCAGAGCTGGGGTGTGCAGCTGGAATTCAAGGTTCAGCAACAAACTGAATTCATGCACAGAGTTTATTTTGTTGTTGTTGCTGGATTTTTTATTTTCTTTAGAGAACTGATGATGGAACTTGTCCTTTGAGTTCTCATTTCAGCCCAGAATCTTAAACTTTGAGTTCTGAGATAGCAGGAAATTTTATCGGATAATAATGGTTGTCAAACTTAAAAAGACAGGGAAAAAAAAGTTACAAAGATTGAGCTGAAAACCTTCCAAGTATGGCTTCTGGAAGTCTCTTGTGGAACAATGAATATAGAAGGTCTTGTTAGTAAACTGAGTTATGATGCTTGCAGTTATTCCAGCTTTTGAATAGTGTTGGGGTAGATTCACCTACAAACTCTTTTTTAATAATTACAATTCAATCACTGATTAAATGATATTTTCATGTCTGAGATGACAAAATTGCAGTTATTCAATATAGTGAGAAGTAACTTCGGTTCAGGCTATTTTAAAATCAATAACAGCTAACCTTTTTCCATTTATCTGTAAAGTTTTGTAAATAACAATCAACCTTTTAATACGAAACCTCATCTTTTTTCGCTTCAAATTCCATGGGCAATGAAAGCATACTTCTAAGGTGTTTTCTTTGTTTAGTGACACGTAGTGAGTGCACCCTGTTTTAGGGACATCAACCAATTAACTTCCATAGTATGTCAGAGAGGACAGTATCTTTGAAATCAATATCTAATGAAAGTGGGGCCTTTTTGGATTCCTACACAAACTGGGGTTGCCTCATCCAGGACACCATTCTTCCTCTGTTTATCATGGCTACTAATGAACCAATTAATGGCAGAGCCAGTAGAGCTGGCAGTCTATTTTAGAGGCTCCTTTTTCTGTGCTGTTTCCTTAACAATGCCTTTTTTTTTTCCCCAGAGCAATTTGTTTCACCAGTATTGTAGTCTGTTTTTTGTTTGTTTTTCTTTTTTTCTCAAAGCTCATGAGAGATGTTTCACTTCCAGTAAGGTGTTTCTTGAGGGCCACAAGCACAGCAGTGAAAAACTTCAGCTAGCTCATCTGACAGCCTGTTAGAATCTACCTTGAGAGAACAGGAGCTCAGACTCTTGACCAGCTATTTGGAAGTCAGAAGATGGGTGCCAGACTGTCTAGCATTTCAATATCGAGGTGGATTAAGAGAATTAAGGAAGCTTAAACAGCTCTCGGGAGAGAGATTCCCATGGTTTTGAAGGCTTATTCTACTAGAATAGTGGTTTGGCTGCAATTTGATTGAAAGATCTCATGACTTTTCTCCTGGAGTTGTGCATGGCACTACCTAGTTTTACATCTTTGTTAAACACAGCCAAAGTCTGAACATTTGGGTCATACCAAGTGCTTCACAATTACAGAAGATCAGACACTACTTGCCAAGTTTAATAGACATTACCATGGAAGTCTCCAGGCACTGGCTAAGGCAAGTCTCAATCTATATTGGTGTAGTTTTCCTGTTGTTACACTAGAAGTTTATCCACTGAGCCATGTAAACAGCTTTGCTGTCAGAGGGAAGGATGAGCAGGTGGCTCGATGTTTCCTCTGTATTAGCTAGCATGGAAGAATTTTATCGAACCACGTTGCCTTTTGTAACAGTCATGGGACAAAAAATAGACTTCCAGACGGAACAGCTTCCCCTCATTTTCCATCTAATATGGAAGTTTTCAGTTAATCATAGTTTCTGAAGCAGGGTTAGTGAAGTTAATATAACTGGGCTGCAGTAACTTTGCTCAACTAGAGCAATTTTCAGCTCAATGTATAATAGATACAGTAAGCTGTTGATTGTTTGCTGTTTTTTTCATAATTTTATAATGGAAATTATCCAGGTATATGTAGGAATTGTATAAATAACTGATTTAGTTGTGAATCTTCTTAGCGTCACCATCATTGCACTTAATCTTCTAGCAGCTTAATACCAGTTATATATCATAGCTGAAGAACTGCTTTCATGCACAAGTTTTGCTTTCAGGAGCAAGTGAAGGCTTATTCTCAAATATGTAGCAAACAAGCTTCACAATATTGAAAATAACTTTTTTGTTCTTTTTTTTTTTTAACTATTATTTGTAAATAACAGCATGCTGTTATCTTTAAGCCCTATTGGCTGTAATGCATGTCTGTATACATACTAGCAGGTAATTAATCTTCTAAGTTACTCCTTTGCTTAAATTCTAATTAAAACATTTACTGGGGAAACAAAATGTTTTTTTTTTTTTTTTGTGTGTGAAGATTTTATTTAACTAGAATCTAGTTGCAACCTTTTTACTAAAAGTTTCATAAAATTAGATAAAATGAATATAGTCTATAAACCAGGTAAATCAGCATGAAATATTTCTTCTGTGCTGGTTCCAAACTATGCTCCTAATCCTGGGAACAGCCAATTTTGTTAGAAATGCTGTGTCAATAGAGCAATGAAGAAAAAGTGTTTAAACAGACCAGATGCTGGAGAATCGACTGATGCAGTGAGCTGCTTGCTGCAAGTAAGGGCTGTGCTTATGAATACTCACATGTCCAGCTTTTTCTGAAGTCAAACACTGATCCGTCTAAGAGTATTCAGGTTGTTTGTGGCTAGCAGTACTAACAATGAAGTAGTTATGGACAAATCGGAGCGTCGTTTCCATCTCAGCTCTGCTCTTAGTTCAGCTGGATCCTCTGTTACCTTTGGAGCATTCCTGGACTGAAAGACCGAAAAGTGACCGTGTTACAGAGCAGGAAAGTTGCAGGCTGCAACTGTTGAAGAGGGTCTAACAATGGCAGGACAAGGTAGGGTTAGAGAGGTGGGAAGACTGCAGTAGGGAAGCCAAGCAGCATTCTCACAGAAGCCACAATGGGAAAGTCTGCTGAGCACATTTATCGTGTTATCATCGATCATACTGTAGTTTATGCAAGTGGCTTGGGAATCCAATTTTTGTCCTTGCTGTTGGAACATCCAGCTACCCCAAAACATGTCTATTTTTCTGGCTGTTACAGCAATTTCTAAGCTTTCCTCTGTTAGGCCCCTACGTGAGGCACATGGCGAGGCCATTTATATGCTTTAACTATTCCTGTGTTCTGGAATGGCATGTGTGGATTATTAGGAGTGTTAGGCTATAGCAGATCTTTGGTTACACTCGTGCTGTACTTCCACAAACACTTTAAGCCAGCATAAGCCAAAAGATGCTGCCCTGCCCTGCACAAATGTTCTCGCAGCTGTACACTTAACTGATCGTGGAACTGGTTTGGGTTAAAAGTAGCCCAGCAAACAAACCAAAACAAAACATTAGCTTTCAGCTAGTTCTGAACCCTGCTCATTCCTAGCCTCACAAATATTTATGTTGGCTTGCAGGTCCTCACCTTGGTGGTGTTAAGACCAGAACAAGTGTGCGAAGAAAACCAGGAGCCACTTTTTTGTTGCAAGGGCTTGTTTAAAGGGCTTGTGGAATTGTAGTTGAAGCTGTGGCTCCTTGCTAAAGGAGCCAGACATTCTAAAGGCAGCCCAGGAGACAGCCTTTACGCCCAGGCTCCCAAGTCAAACACTCAGATAGAGCCCAGGGTGTGGCCTTGGACTAATTCTGTCTTTATCTCCTGCCTTTATGTAACCATTTTTCTCTAGTGAACTTCAAGTCCTCTCTTCTGTGATCCAAACTGTCTAACCAAAACACATTTCCACACACACTAAAACATTTTTCTGCTCTCTTACGACCTCACACAGCTGATACTTTCTCTGTTGGATAACTACATTTCACATTTGTGCAACTAAGCAATGGGAGAAAAATATGGGACTTAGATGAATTACACCTGTTGATCTTACAATCTGGTGGTGTAAGTAGCTCATCTCTTTCCTCCAAAACTGTGCTACTCTTGCAGGATAATTTGTGCATTTCAGAAGTGTTTTTTATCTTTGTATTACAAAGAATCGCATATTCAAGGTTTCATTCATCCCAAATTACATACTAGAAAACACATTCATGTCTCACTTACTACATCATTGGACATGAGAACAAAACTACAGGTCATGGTTAGTTGCATCAACTCCTTTATCTAGTCTTACAGGTCTTGCATAGTACTTCTGCATACTTCCGTATTGCTTGGAATTCCTCAGACAATTACAGCTCGATAAAAGTTAAATTCCCTTTTTTTTTTTTTTGAGAGAGAAATTCCTTCTCCCTTTAAGTAATCATTCTGTACAACGCAAATACTAGTTATGTTATTTTTTACCATCTTGCCTCTATACGCCTGCCAATTTTAGTGCATTATGTGCAAGAGTTATTCATGTAAGTCCCAATTTGTATTTGCCTGCTTGGCACTTTTATCTAATCATTGCAAGCCTGCACCACAGCTGCTGCTTCTCACTGACCCCAGATGCTTGAAGCAAAGGCTGGAAAGAGGCAGTGATGCTGCATGGCTGTTCGGTATAGCAAAACGTGGTCCTTTGCTCCGTGGAGCTCCACTGCAAGGTCTTTTAATTCCCAGCTTCATTCTCCCTTCGGAGGTTCTGTTGGGTGACCCGATCAGTATAGAATTTTATTTTATTTTTTAAACATTATGGCATGGGTAGGAAGAGTTGCACTGCACGGCTGACTGGGGGATTGTTTAACTCTTAACTTACACATCTGGTCAAACATCGATAGATTATTCTGAGTTGCCTGAGTAAAGCACATCATGGCTGGAACTGCAGAAACGTTACAGAAACCGTTTCTTCAGCTGATGTTGAGGAATCTACAGTCTGCAGAGCACAGTTCAAAATTGTAGCTTGCCATGGGAAATTTAGAAGTGACAGAAAAGGACTAATAGAGGTTGACTGCCGATTCTGTTAAAAGTGTAACTTTTCTCCCCTTGAGAGTAACAAGGACACTGCATTATCAAACAGTCTTAAAATTCCTTGGTGGAAAGGCTGTTAGTAAGCTCTTAACATGTGCCTTAGGTTATTGCTCTTTTTATCAATCACTGTTTTATTTCTAATTGCACTTTGTCTTTGAACAACCAAACTTTTTTTTTGAAATTTAATGTCAAAAGTGTCATTTCATTACGTAGTACAAGATGAACAATAATGGAAAGATTTATAATCTTGAAAATATTTGAAAGAATGGAAAGAGTTCTTGAAGTGTATGAATTTCCAATTCATTCTGATTATTTGGGCTTTTCTGTCTCTAAGAATCTGCAATCAAAGAGCAGCTTTCAGTTATAAAAGCCAAAAAACTCATTGACTAATCCTCAGGTGTAAGTTCCATTAAAAACAAAGAAAAAAGGTTCTCTAAAATTATTTGGAGTGCTGCTGCTGTAAAGGGAGTTCAGCACATTGAGATAATATGGATAATATTCTAACTTTTATTTCTTTGCTATTTTCTCTGTAATTTTTTCTAGTCTGTTCTCCATTTTATTAGCGTCTACATTATTTAATCTTAAAAGTATCTTTAAGTATCTGGGATCTTTAAATAAGAGGATGGTAAAACCACTGACCACTCCAGCTAAAAACCTAAAGCGCTGTTCAAATTGAAGCTCTTTGATCTCAGTCAATTAAAACAACAACAACAACTCCTCTTAAGATACAGACGGGAGTATTTCACACTGAAATAGTTGACTTAACACATCTGAAAGGTCAGCAACTTTCAGAAGGGAGGCGCGAGTACCACTGCTGCTGATATGGGGGTACGGGATAGTGTGGACCTTCTGCAGAGATACTGTGAGTGCAGAGTGCCTCCTTCCTCTACGATCATTCTTTAGCTAGGGAGGAAAAACACAAAAGCCTTCTTATGTTGAATTAGCTAACGTTACTCATTTGCAAAGTGTGAAAAGCTAGAACAGAGTTCTAAAAAAAAAGTTTAAAAAAATCAGTCTGGGCTAATTTACATTTTTTTTTTCCAGTGTAAAAATATTAGCGTGGAAATTCAACTAGCTCTAGTTTAGAATGTCTTTAACACTTAAAGATTTATTATCTTAAGTTAAAAGTAAAGATTTTTTTTTTTTGATTTTTGACTCGTGAAGTAGTAGAAGACAGAACCTGGATGCTTAAATTATGTTATGATGTAATTGTTAACTTCTTATGAAAGTGTGGTTTCTGATAATTGCTACAGCCTAATTTCCACTGAATGTTTCTAAATAGAAGCTTGGAAAAATAATTCATCTTTTTCATACCTGTAGTGCTGCAGCCTTCTTAGAGGCTGGTTTCTTAGCAGCACTCAAGAGATGCTCAGAAGCAATGTGTGAAATTAAATGCTGATCCTGTGTTTTAGTTACCTATAGGTATTGCTGTGATTTAACAAGTTTTGTCCCAGAAATTGCTCTTTCCCTCTCTACCATGTTGTGATCCCTAGCTACCGGGTACCGTACGGTTATTTTTGCGATACGAATGCTTTTCTGTGTCTGTCATTCACCCGCCTACTTCTTGTAGTGTGTGTCATGAGCTACTGTTGATCTGCTTTGCTTTACGAGGATCTTTTATTATGGTTTTCTCAGAGTTGGCATTTAATCTTAGTAGATGCTTAGGAATTAATATCTTGTAACGATCTGAAGTTTGCTACTTTGAAGTCAGAATTTTTAAACAAGAGACTTGGCAATGGATGCACTGTAGCTGCTCTTAACAGTTTAATTAATGCTGTGTTATGTATGCATTTTCTTTTAGCGTATACTATTTTGAAACACTGCTTGATATATAGCATGAAAAAAGTGTGCACACTCACTAAGTGATACATGTTGTTGTGTCTGTGAACTCTGTACATTTGTAATGTTCAATTTGCCAAAGTTAATGTGTTGAAAATTAACAAGTTACTTAAGTTAGTTAAATGTCTCTTTCTTGAGGAAAATTACCATAATGGTTACTTTTACTAAAATGCAATTACTGTCATTGTAACAATCAATCATATTTTCTTGGAGAAGGAACTTTGCCTAGTTCTGAATGCATTAAAATGTAAGATTGCTCCGATCAGTGCTAAAATGAGCCGCAGAGGCAATATACTTTGGGGAGAATCAAGTGGAAGTTCCAGTCATATGGTTGTCTTTAAGATTATTCAAAAATAGAAATTAACTTTTTATAGGAAATTGAGCCCAGTGACCTGTAAAACACTAGCCAAAGCATTATAAATTCTGAAAAGCTTTAAAAATAATTGAAAAAGATTTTGTTAATGCTGAGCATGACTAAGCCTTCAGGAAGAGGTTCCCATAAGCATTTACCACTTGGCTGACAGAATCCGAGAGCTTTTCCACAACAGTCTGGAGGACAGTGTTGATTTGTCTGCTATGCCATCCTCCCACTTTTCTTCTCGGCAGCCTCTTTTCTCTGTCTGCAAATTACACTCTTCATTTCCCTAACATTTCTTTTTCCCTAACCTCCTTTCCTTCCCCGTTGTGAATTTCAAGTGTCTTTGTTCTCCTAGCTCCTGTACTTCCCCCAGCAGCCCCATTGTCTGTTACCAAATTAAAATAAAAAGTCCTGAGGGGATAAAATCTTCTGCAAAAAGGAGAAGGGGCAAGATAAAGAAACTGCATTTTCTACTAGGTTGATTCCCAAACGAGCCTACAAGAGACTGAGGAATACCAGGTGTAATTTTTGCTTCTTGACCTCTCACGCCATGCATAGGTATAAGAGACAGGCCTAACAGGCAAAGTTGCTAAAAGGTCCTTTGAAAATGCTGAAGTTGTAGTGATTTGCTCGTAGTTATGCGGGTGGCTGCTCCTTACTGAGTCTTCTTATTTTTCACCGAAGCGTATGAGGAACAGTGCCAGCAGAGAATGGTTTGGATACCGGTCGCTGCATGTGTACTCACTGCCTTGAGGTACTCGTTTCCAAAGACACCAAAGTCACATTTTATAGGAATATAGTGTTGAATATAGGTAATAGGACCTGTACTGATCCTTAAATAAAGGAAGTGATTCTGTAATGATTCTTGGAAACCAAGTCCTTCCTGGTACTTGAAAAAATGAGCTGTGTTCCAGGCTTGTTTTGCTGCATATTCGATGGTTATTCTATGAGGTGATGTTATCTTGAAAATAAATGAGAAATATTTCAAAAATCCTAGATCAAAATCACGAAATATGTAGTAGTTATATTGGCAGATCAGGTATTGACAGTTTGAAGCCAATTTTTTAGTATTTTACTTTTTCAGGTATTGTTTTCTTATGCTATTGTATAAACTCTATGTAACGTTTGTGATTGTTATATACAAATTTGTTATATAACGAATAACGTGGTATAGAAATGGGCTCATATTTTCCTGACCTTTTTTAATAGGAAATGTTTTTACTTTTACAACACACTTCTATCTCGTCTGTCTGCAAAGTAGATATGTGCTTAAATTCTGATTGAAACTAAATAATTACGGTACTCAGCTTGAGATGTCCTATAAGGAATAAGGAATATATATATATATATATATTTTGGACAGAATTGATTATTATCCTGTGGAAATTTGACTCAAATTGTTTGCAGATAACTTGAGATATAATTAATAAACTCTTGAAAGTTTTGACCTATGCTAGAAACTTAGGTGATTTGTTCTAAGGTGGTAGACCTAAAAGGATTTTTGTAATTTTATTTTATGTCTGTATAGAAGCAAAAATGCCATAGTTGGAAAAGTACTGCTAAAATATGCACCTGCTGATAATATACATGCTTAAGACATTTTTTGTTTAGCATATGAATGTTATTTTCATTTTGCAGTTTGCAATTAGGTAAGAGTATTTTCAAAATACTACTGTAAGAGTATTTTCAGAATTGATTGCAGCACATGCTTTTCCAGTTCTGTTCAATACACGAGATTGATAATAGTATCTGATTTCACTTGCAGTGTTTTCTTGTAAGTTCAGTAAGATATTGCAATTTTTGCACTAAAATTCTGCACCTTGTAGTATGTAATACTGTGGTATGTAGTAGTATGTAGGGTAGTAAGAAATACTGTAAAATTTGATCTAATGGCAAACTGGTCTGATCTAATCCAAATTGGTTCTTAAACTATTGGATAAGGAGTCTCAGTACAGCTTATCCAAAAAGTGCAGTCATGAAAACTTAAAAGAAATTGGAAAGGGACATGTTAAGAGTGGGGGAATCCAAGACTCTCTCAGAATGGCCAGCTTTGGAAGGGGCCTTCGGAGGTCCTCCTCGTGGAAGGGAGACAGAGGTGGGAGTAGAGCAGGCATCCACCACCTCGATTGATCTGGAAATACTAGAAAAAGAATACTTCATAGAATGACATGCAAAGTGACGTGAGAGAGCAACGTTACCAGTTTTTGGAATATAGATGACATACTTGATCACGTCAAAGGAAGGTATTTTTAAGCATGTAATATGTTTAGTCAGTGGGTAACTAGATTTTTTTTAGGGGATGTATGTGCAATATCCTTCTAACAAGCTCTCCATTCCATTTGCAGACTGCATATCCAATCTGTGTGTTTAATTTAAAAAAAAATGCTGTTAATGAAAGATATTTAGTACCTTATTTAAACAATAATGATAAGAAATTGGTTCTATATATAGAACAGTTGTGATCATTTATTTCAGTAATATGCACGTACATTAAGCACATGTAACCGAAGTGATCTGGTTCTTGCTAAAAATTGAATTAATAAAAAAACCAGCAATGCATGTCATTCTTAAATCAGAGACTGAAAATAAAGTATTTTTCAAGGCTGAGAAAGCTGTTCTCCCTTTAGACTAAGTTATGATATAGATGGTAAAGCTATAAAAGGTGAATAGAAAGCATTAGTAACTCCTTGCCCACCTAGAAAGATTTTTTACTAGATTAGAGAATATGTGCTCTTGTATGCACCCTTGTTTATCAAATTATTCTTGGCTATGAATGGCTATCCTTTTATTGCAATTATATTAATCTTTTTTTGATTAATGTATAGCATTCCAAAGTAATTACCTATTAATAACTTCTGACAACTTGTCCTAGAAGCATTACATTTTATTGTTTCTATCTTGCAATATATTCCTAGAATAGGCAATTATTTCACTGATATAATCATAGAAATAATTGTATTGTACTTGTGCTAGAAAAATGGAGATCTAATACAAATGATGTTCTCATTAGAATTCAGAAGGCTGGTTGGCACACAGTTGGTTTCGTTGGCTCCCAGCCTAATCTTGTTACGTTGTTTTTAACTATGAAGAGAGTGGGTTTAAAGATCTCCAGCAGTGCAAATGAGATGAGGGAGTTATAAAGAGCTTAAAGAATCAGAAAAATATAACTCCTTCGAAACAAACTATGTAATAGGCATGATAGTTCAAAAATTTGCCTGTGTCCTTTAATATAATAAGGATATTTCAAAAAATAAAATATAAAATAAATAAATAAATAAATAAATAAAACAAATTGTTGGTGTTGTTAGATGGAAGGTGTCATCATCATATCGTACTAGTGTACTACTTGTAGTACTACTCTGTAAAATAGCTTTTGAGTTTAAGTAGCATATAGGTGTAAAACACCAGCAGTATACTATGGTTTTCATAGCCATAGTATTGTTACATTTGTGTGTGTTAAGAAGCAGCTTACATAAAATCGTTACCTTCCATGGCCATCTGACCATGCCTAGGTTATTCAGATTTCATTGCGTTAGGTGGGTAAATGCAGTTGCTGAATAGGTCAGATACAACTAGCCCCAAGTACCGGCCCGAGTACCTACCCAACCCAATTCCAACCCAACTCATGTAACTCCAGAAATCTGCTTATACGATCACGACAAATACTTTACATATACAAGGTGCTTGTCAACACATTTTCCATTTTTGTATGAATTGCCTCATACACAGCCACTGTAACTTTGTTGTTTCCACATCCGAGGCCTTCTGACCGTGAGCTCTGTTCTTTGCCCCCTGCCTTTACTTCAGAGATCTCTGGATCTGTTTTTCCCCAGATGCTGAGAGCATTGTTTAAAGAAATAGTAAACCTGAGATCAGCAGCAAAAATAATCTGGGAGAGAGGTGTGGATCTTCTGTTTCCATAATTTCAAGTTCTGTTGAGTATCTGTAGCTATATTAAGAAGCGAGGAGGTTTTATAAATAAGATTCTTCTGGATGAATTTAGAAGGCAAATTGTGACCTACCCAGCACACACATCTTTTATTCAGGTGTTTCAAAGAAAGACCCCACTGGATGTGCTTATCAAAATAAATAGGAGGGTTAAATTTTCCCTCTGTATTCTCCACCATCATATAAATCATTAGATTTCAAGTCAGGTCAAATTATCACAGGAGAACCCAAAACTGTAAAATGCTTCAACAACATTTGTTTTCAGGAAGATTTTATTTTTACCTTTGGTTGTTTTAAAGATTCAGCTGCCCTACAATTAGCTTGTTAAGCTTTGGGAGGAGAACGGTGACTATGTCCGCTCATTTTGTAGTCTTTGATGCAGACAAAGAAAATCATTAGTCTTTGGAGGGAGACTCCTCAGCCTTTCTGGGCAGCCTGTGCCACTGCTCCGTCACCCGCACAGCCCAGAAGTGCCTCCTGATGTTTAGGTGAAACCTCCTGTGCTCCAGTTTGTGCCCAGTGCCTCCTGTCCTGGCACTGGGCACCACCAACAAGAGCCTGGCTCCATTATCCTCATTACACCTTCCCTTCAGGTATTTCTCTGTGTTTATGAGAATCCCCCTGAGCCTTCTCTTTTCTACGCTAAGCAGCAGGACTCCCAGGTCCTTTTCTGCAGAGCTGCTTTCCAGCTGGGTGGACCCCATGAATGACTGAATACCAAACAAATACTTTTGTGAATATTGTTAATTTGGGGCCTAAGAAGCAGCGTCCTGTTCAGAAGCATCATGGACCTGTCTGCCACGACAGCTGATAAATCTGACTTTCAGTTTTCAGAAAGCACAGAATGAAACCATCTAGCAATAAGATGCTTGAATGCACGAGCAGTACAAGCAGGCTAACAAAGGGGATGAAGAAGCATGCAAGGTGTATTTTCAGCCTTTAGAAAGGCTGCAGAGCTGTACAATTCACTTTCTGAGGCTTCTTGTTGTTGACAAGAAGCTGCAGGATACTTTCACCTCTGTGCATGTATGCACTGTATTGTTATATCTCAAAACATATAATACCACCCGCATACAAAAAATAGTGTATGTAAGATAAAACATAGAAAAATAAATGGCAGCAAGGACCTTCATGGCTTTATGAAATCTAGTTCACCTCTTCTCTGAGGAACACAAATTTTGCTTTTGGGAGTTACTAATTTCTACATAGTACGCTTTTTTGTGTTAAGGTTGATAAAGTGTGAAGGAGGAGCCATCAGCATTTTCAAAGAAACGTTTCCTCTGATTATAATGGACAACATCCTGAAGTATTCACCTTAGTGGCTGAATTTCAGTTCGAGTCATTTATCATGGTTAAGAATAAATGACAGAGCTATGCTGTGATTTTATCTTTTTCCACATAATAGACCAATTGTAGAGCTGGAAAGCAGGTAACTTCTATAGGCAGAACTTTCTTTTGTGTGAGAAAAAAAATCAAAATGTTCTAATCAGCTAATATCTTGAGGAGTTAGCGTGATATTTATTTTACTTAGCTCCTTGGCTATTCATCTTAGAGCATCTTTGTGATAGGTGGGAGCAAATTCAGTATAGATCTTTAATATGCAAGATTTGCTCGTTCTTAAAACCAAACATCTTTTTAGATGTTCAGTTCTCTCATCAGGAGTTAGCTGACTCAGTATTTGATTGCCTTGGTGCTGGCTGTATGACTGCCTTTGAGCTCCTTGGCCTTTTATTTTAGTGTTTCTGTTCTGTAAGTTTTTAGGCATTTCCATATGTTGATAACACCCTATTCCTCCCCTGCCCTCACCCCCCTTTTTTTAATTTTCATAAAGTTACTCCACCTTTCAAAGATCATTCATCTGAATTCCATCAGATCATCTGATACAGTTTTCATTTAACACCGATTCTTTGTTTCCATACAATACCAATTCAATTCCAGTTCATTGAACAGATTAAATCTGAAGTGCAACCAAACAAAAATCATCTCACCGTAATTTATACATTTGCAGATTTCCATTTAGCTTTTCTTTATATATCTTTGTTGGAATGATTAACATTTTTCGATCCATACATTTGCAGCAGAGTATGTGAATCTACGCCCTTGAATGGGGATGTATCTTTCTAGGAATTCCCTGCAGAATTGGATCAAGTACATCAGAGCAAGATACCGTGAAGCATGAGCACCTAGGAGAAAAACTAGGTCAATTGAAATGATTACCGAGACCATTCAAGAAGGCCTGTGAAGGAGAATTCTGATTTCATACCTGATCACTTCGGAGCAGATAACCTTGGAAAGTAAGCCAGGCGGGATAAAAATATTTTTACTGGAGTGTTGCAGTTCAGGAGGCTATGAGAGTAATCCCACAAACTGAACGGAATGGACTGAAATACTCAGATCTTGAACTGACTTTTAAGCTGTAGAATAAACCTAATTGCTCTTCATTGTTTACCACAGGTATTAGAACAGAGAAGGCTATTTTTAAAGTGACTCTTGCAAATGTGGCACTCAGGAATTGTTCTCTGTTGAACAAAGTTCCTTTTACATAAGCAGTGTCTTGCATTGTTGCTCTTGTTATCTAAGGAGAAGACGGCATACAGCATGAGCTCTGTTTGTTCGTGCCGTTACCAGCCATACACACAGGATGCATGTACCCGTTTTGCTATCAAAATAGCAATCTTTTTCTCTGCCTGCCTTTTTACCTTTTCCTTCTGTCACTCCTACAGTTTATTTTAAACTTTAATTTATACCGAGCTTCTGCTTTCTCTATCAATATCACATCATTATTCTTATCTGATTCTCTTGATAATTTGTTTGCACTGGAATTCTTGGCAGTGAACTAAGAATTTCATTGTCTACCTACTCTCTTTTCTCTTGGAGAGTATAATAGAGTGGGAGGGAGAAGCCTCATGGTAATATTTTTATATTTGAAATGTAGCCACACTTTATATGCTCCTACACATTCTGCTACTTATAGATAATGAAACAAGTCTCATCTTGTGGTCTACCAGTTCTCTATTTTGTACTATTTTGTGCTAATTCTACTCATTTCATCTCAAACATGCCTATTAATGCTGCTTCTCTCTTCTTTCCCTTGCTCTGTGGTATTACTTAGGAAGGGACTACAGAAAAGCATCACAATAATTCTTACCCCAAGAAATGAGAAAACAGCCAGTGAAATGAATAGGATGGAGCCTCTTACGTGGTGACATCTAACTCTGCTTTTTGTCTTCTTTCCCACCATTTTGGAAGGTTCTTGGGACCTCAATGTTCACATAATCATTCCTGTAAAAGATTCAGTAGTCCAACTGTATCTTGTTAAAAGTAAAGGGTATTTTGCAGAAAACAAAACGCGGTGACTCTACTGAACAAGTACTAATTCAATATTAAAATACTATTTTTTTTTTTGCATTGTGCATCTTTATAAGCAATTTTAAGTAAATAATGATAGCATGTAAAGGAAGTAAATAGAATTTAGTTTACAAATAGGTTATCATCGGCAGAATCTGATTTTTAATCTGTTTCTTCTAAATAGAAAAAAGAAAATTTAATGTATTTTTAAAAGGTACATAGTGTAGTAAAAAAAAAAGAGCTTTTCTCATGACAGATCATCGATTTCTGCATCCATCATCTTCTACTTAAAAGATTATTTGTTCTGCAATGAAGCTTCTGCTTTCAAATAAGTTCACCATACATTTCTCTTCTTACAGAAATTTGTTTAGCTATTTTTTTTTTCTGGTTGCTTAAATTTCAAAGTAAACTTTGATAACATTTAAGGATCCAACTTTACCTGAATTTAAAAGATACAGCAATGAGAAACCCTGTTGTGTGGCTAATCTTTCTCAGTTAGCACCTGATATAAAAGATGATATCACGTGATTCAAATAAATCCTGAAAAAATGAGTTTCAGAACTCTTAAATTATGTGCTGCTTTATTATAAAAATTCAGTTAAGCATTCAGAAACGTTGATTACAGACCAAACAAAATATAGAAAAATAGAAAAATAGAAAAAATAGAAAAATAGAAAAAATAGAAAAATAGAAAAAATAGAGGATCATCTTGTATGTTTGACTTTGTTATTTCAGTGTGTTTTTTGCATAGAATGGATTAATAGAACGCTCAAGGAAAATTACAGTTCTGAAATACACAAGGCTTAGTGGTATACAGAAATGCTCTGTTTAAGGTTTCTTTGCCATATCTTAGTATTTGCAGTCATTTAGATGCATTAAAACAATTTGAAGGCCGGACTAGAGCGGATTTTGATAATTTACTATAGATTTACTTTAAGTTAATTCACTTGAATTACTTTTCTAATTATAACTGCAAATGAATAAACTTTTAGAAAAGTTTTAGGATCAATTTTAACATGTAACTGACCGTACACACCATCTTTTGACTCATTAAGTCCTCAATATTGTTTTTGCTAAATATGGAAATAAATCCATTTATGTCTAAACACCGTTGTACTTCTAAAATACCCTGGTGAGATCAGTTCAGTGTAGTTGGTTGGAAAAAGCAACTCCAGCGACAAAATGTCATTAACACCCCAAAATTGCACAGTTAACAATGGGGCTTGAACATACACCGTATAGTATCTTGGCTATTTTTTCAGAAAGCAGCTTTACACCATTATGGGTTTTGATTTTTCCTTTCTTGTTCTCTTCTTCCTTTTTAGGGCTTTCTGGTATGTTTCTAAGAGTTAAAATTTCTTACTTTATTTCCTCCTACAGAAATAAAATAGCAGAAATATTCTTACGGCATAGCACCGGGTGTTAATATTATAATTAGTCTGGAGGCAAGGACTTTGTCAAAAAGTCTGGCAGAATTAATTAAAACCTAATCAGATGTCTTCAAATAGTGCTCAGGGTAACAAGGTGAACAAGGTGATGGCTAGAACGAAATACCTATCGTACAGAAGAGTGGGGTACAGTAATGAATTCAGATGAATAAACTGTAAATCAGGCTCTGCTTCATTTTCTTTTACTTCTGTCGGAGCAGCAGAAACGTACTGCTGTGGCCAGATGTAGCATTCGAGCTGCCACTGAGACTTTGTAAGAAGTACTTCCATACTTCTGCATCCCTCTGTTTGTGCCAGGGGCTAAAAAAGCTGCTGAGAAAACCGCACGGATTTTAGTTCCTTAATCCAGTTCTGTTGAAATGACCGCGTGAAATTCCAGCGAACTGTTAATATGCAGTGTAGTTGCTGCGTGCTAGGCTGAGTTGCTCTGACACAGGTGGATCAGGGAACACGTGCCTGTGTGGTTATGGACGTGCTCAGAGGGGATCACAGTACAAACCTTTCTGAGGAAAGACGGTTCAGTGGATGCCTCCAGCCGGAGGCAAGGATCTTTTAACCCGGTCAGCTGAATCCAAAACACATCTTCTAATAGGCCAGGGGTTTGTACGGTTGGTCTTAACTAATAAAGATGCCAATTCTGCTTCTTGCCAGGTTCCATGATGAATTTGTGGGACGTACGCGGCCACTTCCAGTGGCTCTTTTTGGTGGAAATGCATTCTGCCTCTACACCTCTCACCATCAGATTCCAGAGGCTTTGCTGTAAGCAGTCGGTGCCATGTAACACAAACGTGTGTGAAACGCAGTGCCTGACACTCCGTGCTTGATACCAGAGTAATCCTGTTCACGTTACTCATCTACGCTTTCCTTTCTGGGCCCAAACCAGTGTTAAATACTGAAACGATGCAGAATTTGGGGTATTTATAACTGGTTTATCAAATAAATTAACATGCACTTTTCAGTTTCCCTGAGCCGCCCTGCTGTTCTCTGCAGAGATACTGGTATCGCTGCACTCAGGAGGTAGTAAATCCATTTGTTCTGCAGTTTCCTGGGGCACAGCTGTTTCAGCTTGCCGTGTTTTTTTGCCTGTCTGAGATCTTCTTAGGCACGATGGCTGATTTACTACCCCATATGCTCTCTTTGGTATTTCTCCGTGGCGTATATCTACCCGGAGTGACAATCTTATACTGCTGAGGGTTTACCTGTGTGTAACTGCTGCTTTTCTCTAATTACAGGCATGGGCAGCATCATTCTCATGCAGTCTCAGCGTGACTGATAGATCGAAGCTGTCATTTTATAACTCTTAGATGCTCTGCTCCTCTGGGGTGGTGGTAAGGGTTTTCATTCTGCTCTACTTGGGCGCTCTGAGAGGACCGGAGATGAAAATCATGAGGCATCCAGAACAATATTTTTATTTTCTCTGTCGTGCAATAGGAGATCTAGTTGGTAGCTGAAAAGAAATCATCAGCTTCCACTCACAATTTTCTAATGCTCTTTCAAATTTTCAGTTGAAATCTTTGTATAGGTTAGGAAAAATGTTTCCTGTTCAACATTAATTATGATTTTTGATTTTAAGGCAGTGCCCCATAGTCTAAATTTTTTATATGAGAGCTCACTGGGCCAACATCTCGTGTGTAAGTGATACAGTGCGCTCAGTCTCTTCCGAGTGCTCATTTTCCCCTCTATTTATAAATAAGAATTTTAAACTTATTTTTTTTTTGCTTTTAAACTGTGGCTGTGATTTATTTAACTCTTAACTGTGATTTTGAACCGTGGCTAACCAAACAGTGGTTTACGTAAAGCAGCAGCCTGATCTGACAGAGGTTAGGCAGTAACTTGAGAAGGTGTGGTGGGATGTAGCCATCGGAATTGTGAAACAACTGCTCTGTGAAGAGAGATGGAATTGTGCAGGATTTTTCTGCTTTGAAAGGGGAACACTAAAAGGAGAGTTATGGAGGGGCCTGTGGATTCATGAACAGTGTGGGAAAGATGCACAGAAGATATTTTTTCATAAGACAAGAAATAGTATACGGACATGAAGCGTTCTTAAGTAGCACAGAATTAAATTTTGGAATTTTCTGCTTCAGGAGATCATAGAGGCATGAGTAGATTTTTAAATCACCATCAGTGGCTATTGAAGAGAAGTAAAGCCCCCAGACACATACAGAGCAACTGTGCAGGGTATTACCTCCTGTTCAGGAGGATCCAAACTGCTGAGTGCAAGAGGCAGAGGCGTCAGGGGCCTTGGAGCCACCCAGGTAGCGCGTTAGAAGAAAGTTTTTCAGACCCAAATGGCCATATGCAAACTATGTTGTTCTTTGGGGACATAATCACGTTATGGTTTATCTTCGCTTGCATTACTAGAATCATGAAAAAAAATAATAATGAATTCTTGTTGCTTTCAGTCTGTATCTTAAAAATCTGCCCCAAGGCCTCAGTCTTCTGCTCGTTGCTTCCGTTCTCCCTTTAAGCTGCTCTTTGCCTCCCTAATGCTATAACAAGGGAAATGACTTCAGAGCAGCAGCAGAACTGGGAGAGCTCGGGGAATACACGTAACACGGCCGCAGAGTTCACCCCCTTGTTGGCTTCCTTCGCAGCCAGGCATCGTCCCGTGGGGGAGCCTCATCGCAGCGGCTCGCACCTCTGCTTTCTCCGTTTGCTTCTCCACGGCCCCTTCGCTTTGGGTGACGCCAACCCCGGAGAGCCCCGCTTGATTGAATTTGCCAACAGGTCGAATAGTTTGCGATAGCTGTAGTGAAATCTACACTTGAACTGGACTCCTACAGCCCCGCTGCCAAAAATAACAAAGATAACAGGTGTAAGGAGACAGGGGACGTATAGCCGAGCACTCGACAGTCACGCTTTGTTTTTTCAGCAAGTGGGAGTGTTTTCGTGCATGGAGCCGATTTCAGGGCTGGAACACCAGTGATACTATGAATGGCTTGTACAGTACTTTTCATCCC
This sequence comes from Oxyura jamaicensis, assembly GCF_011077185.1. NCBI lineage: Eukaryota > Metazoa > Chordata > Aves > Anseriformes > Anatidae > Oxyura > Oxyura jamaicensis. Next base: position 37,054,889 of record NC_048899.1, on the reverse strand, counting down.
AAGAGTTTTCCCTATTGTGCAAGCTCTGACTCACAGGCTCCTTGCTGAAATGCAGCCACCTTTGGCACTGAGAGCAGCTGTTGTGTAATAGTCCACGAAGGTTGAAAACTCAGGTTTGGCTGTACTTGAAATTATTGGAGTACTTTCCTGATGCACGTCTTAACGCTGAAGCCTGCTGTTGCTTAGTCAGTGAGAATTTGGTAATTCAGAAGCTCTCTGGGACCCTGCATTTCGAATCGAGGGGTGTTATGTTCAAGTATTGTATAGGGATCGTCAGTGGTTTTTTTCCTTAATTGTGCAAAATTTCATGGTTTTCTGTTATTTTCGGTAGTGCCTCTGTTGCGGGCATTGGCATCCTTCAGGGTAACAATGAATTGGTGGTAACGTTTGTGCTGTCTTTGTGCGAGCTCTGATTTGTCTCTGGTGTCGTGTGCTCGTGACAGCGGCCCTGTAGGTTAGAGGTGGTGGCTGAACTCGTGGTCTGCTGTGTTGATATACAGCCCGCAAAATCTATCACATGCATTTCACAAGACCTCTCAATTTTTTGTGATATTTAAAGATGATGAAAGCGTGGTGCCTCAAGAAAGCCTGTAAATCAGGATTAAAAAGCCTGCTTTTGACCTGAGTTTTTGATGTATCCTTAGGCTTTCGCTCCAGCTTCTGCTGCCAAGCCTAACTAATTGAACAGGCTACTGGCTTGTTGGTTTGTGTTTGTTTTGGACAGAGTCGCATGAAATAATTACCCTGACTAAAAATGTCCTTTCTTTGATTCTGGCAAGAAATTATGTTTCATTTTTTTAAACATATGAAGAAATTTCCCGACCCTGTAGCAGGAATAGTGGATCACTGTCCTTCTCGTCAGGTCTCAAAATGGGAGCTTGCCTTTGTTCGAGGAGAGCAGTTTCCAAGGGCTGCTCCAGGCACACTGCTCTATGCAGAGCCGTGGCAGATTCTCCTGTTTCCCACTAAACATTTTTTGGCTGCTGTGCCTACCTAAATAATGCTATTCCATGGATAAGAGTTTTGAATCAGGAGGCAGAAAACCTGAATTTCAGTTCTACTGGCTGGCTGTGTTAATTCACGGACCAACATCTTAGCACAGGACTGTGGTGCATACTGGTTAGCTTGTGCTTCGTGCACGAGCAGTTCTTTACTAGGTGGGGGGAGATATCAGTTTAGTCCTCCAAGCATTCGTATTATTTTATTACATTATAATGTCTTACAGAATAAATAATTTGTCAGAATTTGCCATATTTCAAACTGTTAAACTTAAAAATCTCGTCTTAAATGCTATAAACAAGAAAAATACACTTTTAGCTATACAAAAAGGTCTACAGCAATTCTTCTTCTGACCTGACAAAGGGCTCTGTGCCCCAAAACCTGTCTCTATTTCTCTGAATTATATCAGTGGTTGTAATATATATTCTGTTCATTGCAAGTTGTCTAGCTTTTTGTTTGTTTTTTTTTGTTTTAATGGGGGATTCAGGGTCACTAAGATCAGTGCTTACTGGTGCAGGAAATAAAGAATTAAATAAGAAAATGTCTCTGAACCACTGAAAAGTAGCATAATTATATTTATTATTATTTAATAACAGAATTATTTTGTTATTAAATAAGGGTTAAGAATATAATACAAATTCAGAGCTATCTTACAGGGAGAAAATGCAAGTCCACAGCAGCATTTTTCCCTTGGATTTAAATAAGAATACAGCGCAACTCATCATCTGTTAAGTGACTCTTAGAAAATGGCAGATAAATTCTGCTATTAACCTGCAAAGAAGCTTTTCAGTTTATCATGGCTTTTTCTGTTTTCACTGAGTTATCCTTGCATAAGAATGTTTGTCATGAGCCTGCTGTATGCTGTTGTAGCTACTGTAGAAGCTCATCAGTATTCTACATTCTTCTGGAAAGAGATCTGCAGAGGGAAAGCAGAAGTACTTGCTTCGAAGCTGCAGCCTGTTGAGTGCTTTACAAAAGTGTCGTTTGATCTCGGGCTTCATTTCGTGTTAGATATTCCAGGCATTTCAGAGACTATGTCTGTAGAAAGAGTTCACGGTTTAAAAAAGGCCAAAACACACAAAAACATAAAGGTTATGTCAGGGTCTCACAGCAGAGCCTGCTATCCTGCACCTTCTCCATCCTGAAATGTTGTCTCTGTTGGCACAGGAAATGTCAGTGAAGACAAACAGGACTGATGATGTGCAGTGCATGCCAACCTGCCATGCCATGAGCATGGCTCAGGAAATTTCAGGAAACTTACCCTTGTGGTAATGATGAAATATTTTAATCTTTTATTTTATTTTATTTTTTTCTGAGCAATTTTGGAAAAATTACTTTGGAAACACAAACCCTCTTTTCACGTCAAATTCTCTTGTAATCCCATGACTCTAGGATTTGCATATTTAAGGAAAAAGTGCTTGCTGTTGTGACATTCCTTCTAACGCCTTGAGTTGGTAGCGGTACTTGCATTTAGATTCCCCGAGTGTGTAGAGTTTGGAAATCCCACTACAGCCAACACAAATTCTAGCCGTGGCCACATAGCTATGAATATTTTCTGAAGTGTCGGCTTACGAAATAGGGCAAACTTCTGCCATATGGACCCTGTTCTGTAACTGATAGCATCTATAATCTGTCGGAAACAAAAACCTACGTTGGGAAACAAACAAACAAAAAAAGCGACAGGTCAGCGGAAGCAGGGTTCTCCAGGATCCTTGAGGTGTTTGGTTTTTCTACGCTTCCTCATGCAAAACTCTAGACCATGATAGCAGCAGCTTCCTCTGTGCAGCACAGAAGTCCCATTAACCTGGTAGAGCCCCAAAGCCCCCATCCTCTGAGCTACTGAAGCATTATCCGCTGAGAGTTTCTCATGGGCAGCATGGGGAGAAGTGGATTTTAAGTGGGAATGTGAAGAAAAAAGGGCTTTCAGGTTCCGAGTAAGGTGTTTTATCTGTAGAAAAATAGGTAGAGAATAAAGTGGGAAGGCATTTATGTGAGTAGTTGAGAGTGGAAACTGTTGCCCGTGGAGCACAGAATCCTTGCGTAGGAGGAAGAATAAGAAATAATTAAAACACAGGTGTTGTTCCTGGGCATCCTTGAGTATCAATGTAAATGTGAGAGACCGACTGAACAGCTTTGCTGTAATTCTGGAGTTAGGCTTTTCATCAAACAGTTGATATCGGTTGGCTAGTTTAATTCTCTTTTAGAAGACCGTCCAGTCTTATAGCTAGAACTTGAGAGCAGATGATACAACAATAAAAATAACACTCTCCTCTGGCTGTGCTGGTCTGGTTTCCCCGTTGTGACAGGGGTCGCTGAGTGAGGGCACAGAGCCCAGATCTGTGTGTCCACCAATCCTGGGTGTGGAAGAGAGGAAAGGATGGTAGCGGGGCCACGTGCCAGGGATCCCTGGGTGTAAGGGTGGCAAGTACTTCGGTAACGTAAGCCAGCATATGTTACAGCACACCTGAGCTAGAGTCACGGTGGGATCTTGACTGGTGGAAGGGAGATGCAGTGATGGACATGGAAGTTGCCTTTCCGTGCTTCTGAGCTAAACCAGACCCAGCTTCAGATACTTCACCCACACCAAGGTATCTTCAACCCACTTCACAGTGTAGTTGCAGATAAAATACTTCATGGTTTTGTAATAAGTGGTAGTACTTCAGTGAAAAATTTTAGCTAATGATATTTCTAAGTGCCGTGTGTGTGCTTATATGAAGACTGGGGAACTATGAACACAGATGCTTTTTTTACATTTCATTGAAATCTGTTTGTTTTCACGGCAATGAAGGCCAGATAGGACTGTAGGTAGATGATAACGTCAACTGTCTGAAACCGAGGTCCTGAATGAGTGCTGTTATTTGCTTACCGTGATACAGTTTCACTTCAAAAGCAGTGTGGCCATTTTTAAAGAAAAGTATTTCCCTGTAGCCAGCGAACCAATCATCTCTGCATAGCTGAGGCCAAAATAGTCCTAATATTCTCTTTACTGCTACTACAGTATCTCTTAAAATGAAGGATGAGATCATAGTAGCCTTTTGGTTATTGGTGCAGTTTCCTATTTCTTTCTCGACCTTTTTTAAGCTCCTACTGTCCTTACAGAGTGACCTCTTGTTTTACTGTGCACAGTGATGGGACCACTTCTTTGCTGCTTCGCCGTGTCGCTTTGATAACCCAAGGCAATGCTTTTAGGATAACCCAAGGCGATGCTTTTACCTTTACGGTGTATCAAGGGATTCAGCAGTGATTTGCTCACACACTAGAGGAGAATCCAATGCTAGGCTAAGAATGAAGTGTGGCAAAAAGCCTCCATCAGAATGGAGTATTATATCTGATCATTGTCTAATAAATTAATGCCAGTAGCATTCTTCTTCCTTGTTGTGCTATCAGTCTGTTTCTCTTCAGCTCAGAGAGCTTTAGGTAGAGGCATACTGGTGGGTCCCAGTGAGGGGCTAGTGGAGGAAATTTATATTCACTGATTGGTGCCTCCTGCTAGTAAATGCTCTGTAAATACTCTGCTTAATAGTATGCTAAGTGGCTGATAGTATGTTTTGTTTTCTGCTATAAATGAACTTGCTTTCAAATGTTTAATATCCGTTATCACGCATCATAATAATGTCATTGCATATCTAGAGTTCTGGAGAATATAAGGTGCATTTTGTTATGGTCGCTGGTGTGAGACTTCCAGCTGATTTTTCATGTACTTGAGTTGCAAATGCCTGAGTGTCATGAGATCTTTTATTTAAAAAAATATAGCATACTGTTCCTATGCCAAATATTCTTTTGGAAGGCTATTTTTGTTCCCACCCCCTGATAGTAACAAGAAAATACTGCACTATGAGTTATTTTTAAGTGGATGGAAATAGCATCCAAATTATTTCAAGCCACTGATGTATAAAATCTTTGTAAGAGAAGAGCAACTACTTATTTATTGCATCTTTTTTCACATTTGTTTGTTCTTAAATTTTAGAAAAGTATCACGTGAACAAATATTGTCATTCGAGATAATTTGCCAACATCACGCATTCTCACATGTCAAAATATTATGTAAATGAGGATGACTTTATTCTCCCCTTCTACGTTGTAATTAAGCAACAGAATGACATCGTTGATTCTTACAAGTTGTGATCTGTCTGTTAGAACAGGACAGCTCTCAAAAACTTGCATAATCAATCCCCCAGAATAATCCTTCCACTCTGTTAACAGAAAGAAATGCGAATGGTAGAACTCGATGAAAGCAATGACAATTTCTGTATGCACTCATTCAGTTTTACAGGTACAGGAAATACTACATCAAAAAAGGTTTTGTAGATGGTGGAAAGTCAGAGTGTGTAGAGTGTGTCACTGACAGCCCTCAAGTAAATAGGGCTGAATTTTCGACTACATTACAAGGGGTGTAACATAATTTTTCCTAACATACAGTGTTTAATAGTTGTGTAGGAGTAGTGGTGCATATAGTAGATGAGAATTTAATTCCAGCGATACAATTATTTGTTTGCTGTTATAACACCACAAATAGGTATAAATAATTAACACAAGTCACAAATAACCATTTTTTTTCTAGTATTTTGTGCTAAAATTTAACTAAATCATCTGTATACTTCCACTGCTATAGTCAGCTTATGACTTCAAAGATGCCGGATTTGTACCGTATGTGTCAGTGGTAGGCTGAGAACTTGCGGGATGACATCATGAATGTGGTTACACTCTGTATTTCACTTTTAAAAATGATATTCTTCAAAAGAGAGATTTTTTCTAGATGCTGTTACACTCTTCATTTCAAGAGTAGATGCTCCTGAAAGCATTAAAAATAAATGGCCAACCGTCTTTACTAATGTTTTCTTGTGAATTTTAATTCATTTAATAGATACTTTTTAAATCTGTAATTACCTTCACTCCCAGTTCCATGGGCAGAATTAATTACTTCCATAATAATCAGTGAAATAGTTTTTGGAATTACCCTACATTTGAAACACGGGAAAGAAAACGTCCTAGGCTGTACGTCCAGAAGTTAACTTCTAAAATAGCAGACTGTTTATTTGACGGATAACATTTTTTTCTTCCCAAACTGTATCTAATCAAATCCTTACAAAGCAATGCCATGCATTCAATGCATGTCCCATAATTCTCTTTGGAGACAGTGCACAGCTGCTGCAGTTAGTATTAGCTGCTTCTTATGGCTTGGTATTTTCTTTCAATAAAAATCACAGATGGCAGGGTGTCTTTCACACCATGATTGTAAATATGAGCCCGGGTCAGGTGAAGAGGTGATGTAAGTACATGTAATTCTACTTTAAGTATAAAAATCCCGCACTGAGCTCAATTACTGTCTGTTTTTCTGTAGTCCCTGAAATGCCCCAACTCGATCCAATGACGGTAGTGACACGAAACAGAAATTTTTAGTGTGTCCTTCGCCTGTAAGAATAATACCGTGGCTCGGAAGGGTTTAGCTCCTGGGGAGGCTACCTCTGTGTTTGTTTCGAAGTGTAGTTAGCACATTTGTTCTTTGTCCTACCGTGTCTCTGACGTGTGTGTCTGCAGGTAGCTTATTTCCCTTCTGCTCACAGTCACACGGCCAGTGGTGGGCTAGGGGGGAGCCTTGTCGATTGTTTGGCTAGAGCTTACAGCCTGCTATTTTATAAGTTTTCCTATCACTAATTGTAGGGTGAAAGTACGGTGATACGAAACACCGCCATAGATACCTCTGTATCAGAACAGAGGAAACAGAGCATGTCTGTTCTAAGAGAGGGGGGTGATGAGGGCTCCAGTCCCAGGTGAGGTAGCTCCGGAGTTGGAAGCGAGGCATCTGTGCCCCCGTGCTTTTGTAAAAAAGCTTCTCAGAGAGCACATTAGCTTGAACACAGCCCTCTGACGATGCCGTTGTGCTGCATTAGAGGCCCAAACTCAAGCTGTGCCTCTCATTTGGTCACCATTGACCGAAGACCAACGCACCATGCTTCCTTGTGAGCAGTAGACATGTCCCAATAAAAGACTCAGATCTCGTAGAAGCCCGTTGCAGAACTAACAAGCATTGAGGAGTTTCCATCAGGTTGTACCATGTGTTGCTGTCTAATACCAGCTCAATCTACATCCAAGTTAAGCAGGAGGATATAGAAACAGAATCTGGTGGTGACTCAGAGGAATATAGAATAGGGACTGACACAAGCACAGAGCCTATTATGGGCTATGTTTATTATTAGAATTACTGCTGGTAAATACAAACTTTCTTTGTCTCTGGACAGTCTCTCTATTGAATTTTAAATTATTGCTGCACTATTGGTGGATTTGGAAGCCATAGACATTTCCTGAGAATGTTTAATACGGCTGACAGTGTAGGACTATACCTCATATGTGTTTTCTAGGCTGTTTTTCAGGCTATTTTAAGGATCGCATGTGCTGAAGCTTCCATCATTTCTTCTAAGTAGCTTTCTCAGTTCAAAATACTTTCAACAAATTTAACAAGTCTAACCTGAAGCTAGTTTCTGATTTTATCTTGTATTTCTCCCTTCCTACTTCTCTGTGCATGAACTCGTTGCCCCCACAAAGGCAATGGCAAAACTCCCATCGAGTTAAATACAGCAATTTCAGCACTAATATTTATACCATTTAAAAATGTGTAGGCAGTCCTCATTTCCCCCCGACTTATTCGTAATTGTGTTAAATTATGATGTATATATTGGATTTTTTTTTTTTAAGTTCTAATGATTTTTCATTTGTCTCTGTTCACTTACCGTTTTTATTATTCTTCCATGAATCTCATGTCATTAATTTAAATCATTCTGGTAATGAAAAGCCTCAGCTGGAGTCTCAGTGTATGCAAGTGTGTGTCACTTTGGGTTTTCACTTTTACTGCCAAACTCAATTGTTAACTCAGAGAGCTGTTCACTGTTACCTTGCTAAGTATTTTTTATTTAATTTTTCTCTTTTTTTGCTACTGTAAAAGCATTTCAGATAATTGTGTCTCTGCTTTTGACTTTTTGCAGTTTTTTGAAGCTGAAGGTTTCTTTTTTATTTTTTTTTGTCCTGTTCTCTCAATCTGCTGTGTCTCTGATTCCTTTCCTTTAATAGTTTTGTCGTTCTTCCTTAAAATCACATTATCTTCTGAGTTTTATTTATTTATTTATTTATCACTTTTATGTTGGTTACTTTTTATTCCATGGCATATAATAAAGGAGCTACAAATGCAGCCTATTGCCAATCAGTGGAATAGTCTATACGTAACACTCCAGTATGTTTGCTTTTAATTATTGCATTTTTTTTTTTTCATTCTGTTTATTAACACGGTGTATTTGTTTTCAGTCTGTGCGTGTGTGTGTACCTCTGGACTTTAGAAGGACGTGAACTTGGTGTTGGGTGGATATCCAGGAACCACCAACAGGATGGGGTTTCTCTAATGCAATCGAGATTGGAGGTGTTCACCTGCATGACATTGGAAGACTCTTCCATGGCCTTCGTTTCTGTTCAGGGGAATAGGAGAGTTGTTGTATTCCAGTTATAAAGCTATCAAAGATGATTTATGTCTGTGAGATTTTCTATTCATCATGGGTATAATTTAATTTTGGCATATTTGATGTTTTGATGTCAAGCAAAGGTGCTATCGAGGAGGTGTACACATCTACTCACTGCTTACAGAAAAATGTCTTCAGTAATGGGAGCAGGCAAGTGCCCATTTATCAAATTGCTTTCTGTTCCCTACTAGTGTCTTAAATAGGTAAGTAGGAGCCAGCTGCTTATGTCTTTCAGATGCTTGGTTAGCTAAATGACAGCATTATGTTCTTCTGATGAGGAGATATACAGCTGTGCCTTTCTGGCATATTGTCAGCACGATAGTCCATAACATTAACGATCCCACCTCATGCTCTGGTTACATACGATCTAAATGAGGAGAGTGGAGCTATTTTGATAAACTTATGAAAATGCTTAACATGTTCAGCAATATAGCTCTCAAAAATACAGTTCAGAAAAGTATCTCTGAATTCACACCTCTGTATAAAGGTGCCAGACAAAACAAAGTTCTGCTTCTTCTCTTGTTCCCGTTTCCTGCTAAGATTTTGACAGCAATCTTCAGTAAATTGAAAGGGTTTCAAATGGAGTAACTAAGATGACTTGGGAGTGGGCTGATTGGGCGCACCTATACTGCTAAATAGGAGGAAATTGGGCAGCAGTTCCCAGCTCCAAATCCCAGTGGTGCAAAGACTTCTGGTGGCTCCCTCTGAAGAAGGTTGGTCATATCAATCCCCCGGCCTGGGTCTCTGTTTGAGGTATGAAGACATTTAGGGGAGAATAAATGTAGCTGGATTCCTTCAAAAGCAGGTCTACAGGAGAGTTAAAAATGAAGAAATGTGGACAAACAAGGTACAGTGCTTGGGCTTGTACTCTTTAGTACAGCCATGCAGGCATAACCATAAAACTAGTTTTTATCTCATCATTGTGTATTTAAGGAGACAGAAAACTCATTTCAACTGCTGACAACTTTTCTTCAGGCCATCTGTCAAATCCTGTGGACAGCTTTTTGGAGAAGACCTTGGCTGAACTTCAGGTAATAGATCATCCTTTTTCCTGTGGATCCCTTAGCACCCAATAGGGTTTTTATTTCAAAATCAACTGATGCAGCATGAAGTTTTATTCCATATCATCTATGGCCTCTCTAGCACTAACGCGTGAGTGGTTTGCCAATGTCTCTCATATTCTGGAAGATGATCTAGGAGAGCAAGGAGCAAGAGGAAGATACAGCACATGTCCCTGGTTGGAAAGCCGCAAGTTGGTGGATTTTGCTGATAGTAGACATCAGAATTCTTGTGCATTTTTTTTCTTGAACCCCCACCCTCACTACTTGAGAGGGAGAGAACTGTGCGCACTACTTCGTTCCATACTACGTTAACATCTAACGTGGAGTTCTCTTGTATTATGCATAACCGTACTTCATTTTGATTCCTCACATTTGAAGCCTCAGTTACTTGCTTGTTCCACTTGTCAGTATTCCACATCATCTTCTCCTATAAAAAGGTTTTTGCTTCTATTTCATTCTCTCATACTTCATTCATATCCTTTCAAGATATTTTCTGTTTATACCATGTCTGAAGAGATAAGCCACAAAATACAAAACAAAACACACACACACATATGCAAGCAAACAAAAAATGTATTAGTTATTTCCTTTCTGAAGGAGGTATTGATAACATTACCAGAGGAATTCAGCAACAAAAGTGGAAAATTTATTTCACCATTCAAAGAGGAATAACCAGAACTGTTTGGTCCATTTCGTACGCAGGGAAATTTAGCTTTTGAGTCTTAAGTGTATAGGTGCATGAAATCTAATCTACAACAGCTTTTGTTTGGCTTGTTTTTTTTCAGTGCTGTTATTTTGTAATTTTTAATTTAAGGTTTGAAAAATTTAATTTCTAAAACTTAAAAAAATCTTTTAATTTTGAAGCAAATCTCCTTTTTTTTTGGACTAGAAAACACATCACTGTTGTGTTCTTTTTTCAGTTTCTGTGCTATATAACTGGATCGTTTCTGAAGCGTGAGTGCTACTTATGATTTCCTCTCTTACTTCCATGTCTTATAATATGGGAACTCAATTGTCCATGTAATGCTGCTCTGTTCATACGTGTTTTGAATTTTGGTAAGGTACTTAAACTCCTTTGCATATGATAATTTTTTCCAGAAATATGTTTCCTACTTAGGGTTTTTAGCACTGAGTTTTCCTTTTCTCTTTCCCCAAGCTCTATACATCTCTAAGCAGAGTTGTTTATGAGCAAAAAATGTTTGGCAGATTCAGTATGGGTGGAGTGCAATTTAGATATCTGTCTTGAGAAACAGGAGTTTACATAAATCTTACTTAGCTAAATTGTTGGTTCAGAGCCAATTATGTATAGTAGAACTGTGTTTTAAAATCTTAAGCTGTATGCCTAAACTTGTCATGTCTTGTGGAAATCGTGTAATTCTGTTCCCCCTTCTCTCGTGTTCTTCATGCTCTCGCATATTCCCTGCAAAAATTCAGCAGTGCCTGTAAACAGAAAACCTCTGACAAGTAAGATCACTTAAGCTTCCAGTCAATTAATGGACGTACACCGTGGTGTAATTTTCCTTGTTGTGCTTTGGAAATTGCCTTCTTTGATCAACTTCTGACCAGGTTCAGAGTCTCTGTAATGCAGTGAGAACAGGGGGTTCTGTCGTTGGATTTTCCCTACTGCATGTCCACTCTGAACCTCTCTTAGCTTTACAGTGCCACATAGCTTTCCTTGTTTGGTCTCCTCCGGCTTCTTAACTGGTTTGCTCTTCTTTAGTCACTGCCCTTTTTGATGACAGCTCCCTCAGAAAAAAATCTCTGAATTATTAGCAATTATTTTGCCCATTGCCAGTAAAGCCAGTTCCTATCACCCCTGATAACTGCCAGTTTATTTTGGTGTCTGCAGAGGAATTTGGGGCTTCGTGCTTGTGAATGCTGTTGTCTAACCCTATAACTGTCTAGCTGTCTCGTGGGTCTTTCCTCTCTGCTCGTTGGCCTTTTTCAGCAGTGGGCAACACACTAAATTTCACTGTAACATTTTTTCTAAATGTTTGTTATCTTCAGGAAGGAAAGCAAGATCATTCAAAATAAATATCTAGTGCCTGATGCTACTTAATCACTTGTAAATTCATTATTTTAGACTGCACTCAAGGTATGTCGTGCCAGGACAGTAGCCTACAGGTTCTGAATACAATTTTATTAGCTTCTTTGAAGCAGTCTATTACCTATTTAAAAATACTTCAAAATGTAATTATTTTAATTATTTTTAATCCTACAGGATACTTTGCTAATTATTACTGATATTATAGATTAATTTTATTTTATGGGGTGAATTTCGTCTGTCTAGTTTTGAGGTTTTAATTAAAAGTTCTAATGGATTTATTATTAATAGCTTTGGGCTCTATTAACTGGAATGCTAATCACCTTTTCTCCCACATTTTTCTGTGGGAGACAGTCAGAAAAATGATTCAGTCCATCTCCACTAGCTGTTGAAGTGGGATGATTTGCAGCCTTCCTCAGAAGGCTGCGTTTTGTTCTGGCTTCTGCAATGTGGAAGCTGTGCTTGATAATCAGAATTAGCCTACAACACATCGTTCTTCTAGCGAGGATGTTACAAACGGGAGTGATGTGACCTTGCAGCTATATTTATGAATATGATGTTCCTTCTCTGATCCAGAAGTGACCAGGCCCATAGGCTTCACACGTGAAGATTCAGGAAATGCAGAAAAATCTTGAAAACTGTGGGAAATGGGGGGTGGAGAAGTGGGTGAGGGATCTGAGAGCAAGCGAAGCAGAGGGTCGAGGATCTTCAAGGTGCAGATCCCAAGGTGCTCCAGGAGCCTTGGCGCTTAGAGGAGAGAGTGAAAAATGTGGAGAGGCCGGGAGGGGCTTGCGGGGCCATGAAGGACGTGGGGAGCAGGAATTGGGCTTTAAGGGGGAGGCCCAGAGTGCAGGCATGACGAGAAGGCAGCGCCGATAACCGCAGTGCTGCAGCAGCTACTCGTGCCCAACGCCAAACCCAAGCACTGCGGGTTTTTTTTTGGCTAGGAACAGCAGCTGAAGTTTTCGTATGGCTTGGAGTGTGCGAGGGAAGGGCAGATAGCAGAGGAGTGAGGGCAGCAGCTCCTGGGCACAGCCAGGTAGTTGTGAAACACCATGGAGCCGGTGCTGGTGCTCAGCCCAGGGCTGCAGGGAGCACCGGGAGAGGGGAGTCAGGGCAGTAGGGCAGTGCCTTCTTTGAGGCCTTAAATTGCTGAGCTGTGTTTCCATGTAAGTAGTCTAAGAAGATAACTTAAGTACTTTCCTACTTGTAAAACGGTGTCCATTCTAAGGATTGTGATCCTTGAAATGGTGAAGAAATGGTGAAGAGGCAGAGGCCTGGAAGCGGGGAGGAGGTGTGAAGGGTGGAAGGTAACTAAGGGCTGCCAGGTTTACTTGTGAAGGTTGGAAGCCAAAGGTCGGTAGCCTTGTTTTAGATGTTTGACAAAAGCTGGGGGCACAAACCAAGCCGTGTAACGCTGCTGTGAAAAACGAGCTTCTAAAATATTGCTCGTGCTGAAGATGAGAACAGTTTGGCAGCCAGCAGCCGTCTGGTTATAGTCAGAACGTCCACTGCTAAGGCCTTTGGATTATCCAACAACCAGAGATATTCCAATTCTTTCCATTCTTTCACCTCTTATGTACATTCCCATTAAGAAAATAACTTTGCAAGAAATGCTGGGAATTCTGACATTTGCCACATTGCACAACAATGATGATTAAAAAAAAAAAAATCAAAACAAAAACCCACAACCAACAACCCAGGAATTTACCTTATTAAGATATATTTTAAGGCCTCCTGATAATGTTGTAATTTAGAAGAGCACAAGAGGGATTTAGATGTCCAAATCATATTAGATGTTCACAGGAAAAAGAGGCATAAGCACTCCCATTGCCTACTTCTGAAAATTACAGGAGGGGTCAGGCTGCCTGGCCTAGATGTCCGAATGTGGCAGCATGTGTTCACTGCTCTCTTACCGTCACTGCTTGACTGCAGTTGCAACGTTTCCTATAACCGTGTATCTGTGATGAAGCCCAGAGCTTCGATCACCTACATATCTGAATTCAGGAATAAGAGGATGGCCATACATTAGGTAAGTTTTTATGAACACAGCCGTTCTATGGAGAAAGTCTATTTGTTGTACACTGCTCTAACGTTGAAAGCCAATTTAACAGAAAGTTTGCTTCTGTAAACCAATTTCCTGATTAAAAATCGCATACTCTGCCCGTCACCTGCACTACAGCGTGTTTAACTCCTTTCTTGATTTCTCTAGACAAATGCAAAGTGACATCTTAAAGGAAGAGCGGCTATTACTGGCACTCAGGACTTAATGCACTGACCTAGCGTGCCCTCCGTGACCTTGGTGGGATAAGACAGATTAGGAGTTCGGTCCGTCTTTCTGTTCGTGTTTGTTTCCTTGGAGGTAGAGATGTTGTGTTCGTGCACCTTACAATCTGTGAAGTTAAAATTAAACAATTTGCCATCGTGTCTCGCAGTGAGAAGCTGAAAATCACACTTCCGTGTCTATGTACCAGACAATGTTTTGTGTTTGATGAAAAAAATTTAGTAAGAAAGAGAAAGGTGAGACTTCTGAAGAGGCTGAGTAAATGTGAGGAACTGAGTTTACACCTTTTAAAACAACTCAATCCTAAGTATCAAAGGAATAATTAGAAAATAAGGTAGCGTTCATATGGCTTCAAAATCTCAGTAAAAGTGTTTTTGAAACTATGAGCTGAAATGCTGCTGTACATGCAGTGTTCTGATTGGAACCATCTCCGGGATGAGTCTCTTTCCAGTAATAAGTTCAACAACTTTCTTTTTAAGCCAGTGGGAGAAGTGAATTTATAGTTATTCCCTGCCAACTGCTTAAAAACTGCCAGCTAATCTGTTTCTCTGCTTTTTGTGTCAAAGTTGAAATCTATCTTGACTCGAGCTGAGTTCTTTGTATAAAAGCGTGGTGATTGCTGGCATTCTCCTATTGTAAAAAAGCCCTCTTAACTGAAAACTTCTGAGACCACTTTTTGTAATCGCACAATTTGTAGTGGAGCCTGAGTATTGAAAGAGGTGGAAATATAACAATTACTGAAATTCAAACTGACCTTAGGTTCAAGCCGCCAGGCACAGCAATTACTGCTTTTTGTTGATTTCAATATCAAAATGGTTTTTTGTGTGTGTGTGTGTAAGAGAATTTACCCTCTTACATTATTGAACAGCACCTGCTATTGTGGCCAGAGGCACCGTACCGTTACACGAGGTGCATGTAGCATGTATGTGGTATCAGTATGTACCCCTTATAAGCACCTATCTGTGAATGTGTGAACCGAGACAGAATGGGAATTCAGCCAGGGGAGCTCTGTCAGTGCTGCCTTTCCTAGTGTGCTGCTCACTGCTCCCTAAAGGACTTCTTCCTCTCACCCCTCAGGTCCTTCTCTTTGACTTCTTGTACAACTTTGCCTGTATTTCTGCATGTCCTGGAGCATGTTGGTGTATTTTCTTCTGTTCTCACATCATCATCGCTTTTTCCCAAGAGTCACGCTTTGTGATATTGATCCACCTGTCTTGTTTTCAGGCATCTTTCTTTTTGTCCTTCTGACTACACCTAAGACACAAAGGGTGAATTTGGGACACATTCTGGATGCTGTTGATGCTTGACAGATTCAGAAAATAACTATTTGCTCTTCACAGTTTGTCAGTGGCTTTCTTTTTAATTTAAGACAAGGCTCTTTATGTTTTGGTGTATAAAAGAGATAAATACAAAGGTATTTTTAATAGCACTTCCTGTGGTATTAGGAATAGTTATTTATCATATGTAAATACATAGAAGGTAAGGATGGTCAGAAGCCGTGGCTTCATCCTTCATTCCAGTGAACTGAAAAGTTCAGGAGTATTACAAGAAAGGAGAAAGCGTTGTAGCATAAAGAATAACGGCATAGCGTAACATTCCCTTGACCTCCATAAGCCCATCTGGGTTTTTCATGTGTTCCACACATCTGAACACCATCTCTGGGAAAGGGCAGCTTGAGCACTTCCAGCCCTCGCAACCAATTGCCCCTCCGAGAGCACTCTCCTGTGTTGCTCTTGGCACAGGCTTATCCGAACGGGCATAATCTTCATCAGAAGTTTGCGCAAGGTTAATTTTGAGACTCTATTATTTGACAGTATCTTTGTCCAAAAAAATGTTCTCCCACTTCCAACGTGTGAAGGTGTCACAGACAAACTGACGGGCTCTTTGTCAAAGATCCATTCAAACTTATAGCTACCTCCTTAAACAGAGGTTAGAAGAACACATGGTAAAGCCAGTAGCAGGGTCGTGGTCACTGGTTTGGTCTTTGCATTAGAATTTCAAATCACAAAGTCATCTGCCCAGCGTGTCTCAGGACTAGAAGCATTTTATTTTTGGGACTGTTACCTGAACACATCAGCGTTCCTACCTGCACGCCTGAGAGACATGTCACAGTGTTAATCACATATTTACAGATGTACTGTGCTTGCGTGAACTGCTGTCTGTAGGTGACATAATTTGGAGTAATTGTTGAAAGAATATTTTGAGTCTGAGCTGGAGTGGGCGGCTCAGGAGGCAGCATGGGATTTTGCTTTGCTCCCTATCTTCAAAACAGAGGATCAGTCTGGTTCCAAGGTATGTAAAATCCTCAGGGGAAAACTCATGAACTATGCCCTGTCCTTTAGGGCACGTCTTAACATCCCTGATTTCTCCAGCCCTGACACCAGCAGTCCTCTTTTCACACAGCACTGAAATAAATATGCACATAGTTTCAGGAGTTAATCTACAGGAAACATGACAATTGCTAATGTACCTCTCTGACTATATGATAGATGTGATTATTTTGTCAGATAAATTATGCCCGATTGGACTTATTTCACCAACAAAGCTTTAGATGAAGAAATATTCTGATGATTGGTTGTAGTGCCCAACCGCTATGTGGAAAGGGCCATTCCTAAAACTGGAAATGTGTGGAAACAACGGTGCTCAGTATTTATAAAAACCATTTCTACCCTCTGCCCTCAAATACAGCTGATCTAAAACCTCTTCCAAACCATTTTTTTTCATGTTATGGTTAGGAGGTCTTTCTTTTAGCCTTGCCTAGGGCAGATTGTGCAACTTTTTCCTTCCAACAGCGGAGGAATTTAACCTTTCCCAGACTTCTCTGGACAGGGTGTCTGCACATCCCATCACATACCTATCGTTAATAATGCACATTTATTCCTCAGCTGACAATTTTTCATAGCAGTCAAATTCTGAGTAGCAGGAGATGGTTTCAAGGCAGCATTCCTTTTGTTAAAAGCCTCAATCATATCTGGTGTTATTAGGGATAATGATTACCTCTGGAGTGTTAGAATAGTGCCACTGCTTCAGAAATTCAAGGTATGTTTTGCTACTTCATTCCTGATTTTATTTTCAGCTGTTTGGATTCAAGATGCAACTGTGAAAGTGGGGATTGAAGCTGTAGCGACCCAATTATAGTTATTCCAGACACTAAGCTCCAGTAATCTAAAGATAGGTATTTAGTATTTGGGGGAAATTAATGAAATCTCTGTTTGGAGTATTCATCATTGCAATGTCTTCATAAAAATCAACGCTTGACCATTTTACAAACACGTTTATTCGTTTCTCTGATCAGACAGCCGCTGCAGCTCTGCTCCCTGTGGATGGAATAGTTCTCACTCATTGTTAAGGGATATGTTCAGTCATAGTCATGTTTCTCTTGACCACATGAGCACACGTACACCTAAGAGGCATCTCCTTCAACTCTTTAACTGCCTTCAGACTGCAAAGGTAACCTCGACAATATAAGCTGATACAGCGCAGTCATAGAGGATGTGGATACAAACCCAAGTAATAAGTGCTCCTGGTCATCTCCACGGAGTGTTAGCTTTGCAGACAGATTATGCTGATTTAAATGTCACCAGAGTTATTTTACTTCTGATCGTTTTAGTAAAAGCATCCAGCTAATGTGCTTATCCAGCATGGTTGGATATTCCATTCATCTGGAGGGACATTCCAGAGGAGTAAGGCTGCAGGCTTTAAACTGGGGATGGTTTCATCATCTAGGCAGCAGGTTAGATTTCCTAGACTAACATCTAGACTCTCTGGAACCACAGGTTCAAATTCTGGCAGACAGTCCTGCCAACTGTCACACTTGACACTCATTTGGTCCCCAGTGTGTTTCCCCATGACATCTCTGCTGAAATCTCGTGCATACAGCGAAGAATGAACTGTGTTTCATCCCCTGCCAGTGGGGTACAGAGTGACAGCTACTTTGTAAGTCTGCAACTGCCTCTGCTCCTGTTCATCCGCCGATCCTGCTCCTTTCTCACGTCAGGAAAAATTGTGCTGATTCTTACCTGCTGATTCTGTCAGCCTAGGCAATGACACCCTCATCGTCCTGAGCTGGTAAAAGAGGGCAGGGACTGGGAACTGAGAAACGTGTCAAAGCCAAGGAGAGGCTAGGAAGGGATAGGAAAGGATGGACCTGAGAGGAGACATTTTTAATGGTGAAGAATGTGTAGGGAAAAAAATGGAAGAGGAGACTGGTAACTCTAAGAAAAGTCAGGGTCTGGAGGATTGCAGAGGAACAGCACAGGGAGGAGAAGGATTGAAAACATAAGATAACAGTCTAAAAGGAAGGAGAAATAACTCCAAAACGAAAATGTGACTTCAAAAAGAGAGTAAATGGGAGAGAAGGTGAGAGATAACAGGTATTTTAGGGTTTGGGAAATGTACATTCAGGAAATGGTAAACTTCCCTCTCCTCCCATACAATATGAAAAGTGGTGAGAGAAAACAGAATGTTTGCTCCAGAACTGACTATTTTTGGGTTTGGAAGAAGGATCTGGAAGTTCCCAGCTGACTCCAGTTATCATGAGGCTGTTGGCCTGGTCTTTGTCGTTTAGTGATCTCTTCCTAAAGCATAGAGGTCACATGTCTATATCAAACTAAGAAAAATAACCACTGTCCCCATGGAAAGCCTCTTTGGAAACTGGAACAACATGGGAATATAGTTTGAATTATGCTAACACCTTTGTAGATTGCCCTTTTTTGAGTAAACATTGTGACAGGGAAATTAAGTATCTCCTGTGATGAATAGAGGAAGATTCCCGGACTGCCAAAGTGACATTTCGTGAACAGCTTATGTACAGATTTTAATCTCCTTTATCTCATATTTTTGAAGGAAAATACGAATAGCTGCGCAGAAGTGCAAGGCTGGCATTCCTGCATACTGAAGTGAAAGCAGGTGATATTTACTGGATAGCAAGGTGTAAATGTATGTCTGCTTCTGTATCATTGCTCCTTAATTGAATGGTTCTGTTCATTCATAACTTGATTGACATTCAGTAAGAATTTGACTATACTTATCAGTTCTGTGCTCGAGTGCTGAACAGACAGATTTCACATAAATATTTTAATGTATCAGATATGTTAGTTTCCATGAGTATTTTGACAGACTAAAACAAGAAAATATTTTAACCCTGCCCCATCCCTGATACTGTCACTGCTAACACAGTTTTTGCAGGAACTGCAATGTAACAGCACTTCAAATCATCAAGTATCATTCATTTAAAAATAATGAAGGCTGGAATATAACCGTCTTCAAGACTGGGTGCAGTTATTATAAAGCATGCTGCATAACAGTGAGTAGAAAAAAGCGTCAGACACTAAAGACAGCTTCATATTTCCACAGAGGAGAAAGATTTTTTTTTTTTTTTTTAGTTTTTCTTTTTTATCTATCCCACAGCAGGTCCCTAACCTTACTGATTAGCATTGTGCTTTATGCATATACTTGAGGTAGCTGAAGGGCCGAACACACATTGATGAGTCTGAAACTAAAAATAACAAGGCTAGGTAACTTCATGCTAGGTCTTCGCGTGGTCTGAAATAAGCAGTGAGTAGAGGATTAGAGAAATCAAAGAAAGTGTGTGGCGGCAGCTTTCCAGAACAGCTGGAACATCTTTTTAAGAGCTGTTGCTGTTGTCCAGATGTTTGTTTAGCCTTAAAATGCTCTCCCAAGATGTGTGGCTGTTCTCTGAAAGATTTGGTGATGGTGCTACAGGCTTGCTCAGTTGATTTCTGTTTGAGTATTGGATGGGAAATGACCGACATCAGTTATGTTGTCATTTCGTTTGTAAGGAAAAATTGTAAAAAAAGGCTGATGTGATGTGAGGTCGTGACTCCCTGCTGTGTGGTCTGAGCAAAGAGCTGACACAACGTGGAAGCAAAGCGGTGCATGCAGGGAGCAGCACGTGCTGTGTGCTGCGTTTGGGGTAGCCTGCACCTGAATGCCTCGCGGAGCCCCGAAGACAGACAAGATCCTCCAGGCATCAACCTCCAGTGTGTGAGTCCCCCATAGGGGCTTATGTGGGAAGGAAACGAGCGCTGTATCCAGAGGTGAAATGCATACAAGGAGGTAAAACTATGATGAGCACTGGTTTCTAGCTAAATAGGCAATAGAACACAAATGCATTTGGAATAAAAGAATAATGCCATCCTTGTAAGAGATGCTTGGCAGCACAGTGTCAGTCACTGCCAGACTATGTGCTGTATGATTATGTTCCAGTCCGTGATATCCAACTGTGTGTATCTGAGTGATCCTCACACATGCTCAGATACCAGTTCCTGTGTGTCTTCTTACATTCCAGTAAGTTTACTATAGATACATTTTTTGAGACAGTATCATGCCTGGGGAAAAGAGTCATTCTAAAGATAAAGCAATCTTAGCATTCTATTAATACAGTAATAATTCAGGCTTTTAGATTATTGCTCCTGCGCTTCACTAAAATGAAAATTAAACAAACTTCATCCTAACTGGAATCGGATGCCACAAAAGTAAAAACCTAAGGAGAAGAAAAAGCTATTAAGAGATTTAAGCACACACTGAACAAGACCTTTTAGAGGAGATTAAAGCGTGTGACAAGCATTAGTATTTCAAGGTGCTGTGATCTACTCATGGATTGATGTGCCTCCGAATGAGATGAGGCACATTAAAAGCTGAAATCATTCAAGCTGGTGTGAAACCGAATATGAGCAATTACCAAATAGTTAAGCATTAAATAAAATGGATGATTTTGTGAATATGCAGTATAGAAGACTTCTTTGTGTGATCAAATGCTCAGTCTTCAAACCTTTCCCTTGAAACACAAACTTTGAGACAATGCTTATTGTGGAAACCGGGGTGTTTAAAAGGAACAGTTCCTATTTTAATGTTGCCGTCTAGCACTTTGTGTGGTGAGAAAGCATTACTCACTGAGAAAAAAAAAAAACATTAAAGTGTTTAACTTCAGCGTTTCTGTAAGCATTAGCCATTTGAAAGTCACAGCCATTAGCATTTGCAGGTTAGGAGTGCTGGCGTAAAAGGCTGCCAGGTAGCCTGTGTCAGCGTGCAGTAGTGAAGACTTACACGCAGACCCCATTAGGAGGCTTTTTCTGCATTACAGAGCCTTATTCCTTCTGAGTATTAAAGCAGAATCCTCTTAGGTCCCGTTCAAACAGTTCGTCTGGACTGTAAATCGGGCATAGCAGTTTTACAGAGGGTTTTAGCCTAAAGCGTGTGTAACTGTGATTAAATGGCAAACACAGCTCTCCACTGGTGTGCCTGAGGCCTTAATTGGGACCTGGTAGTGGGGCAGCCACTAAAATAGGATGGTGAGTGTCCAGTGAAGAAGAAAAATGATAATGAAGAAAGTCTTTGTCATTAGTTGTAAATGAAGTACCAAGTAAGTGACAATGAGGGAACAGTTTCTCTTAGCCTTGTTCCTATGGTTCCTTCCATCATAATCAGAGGCAAATCAGAACGTAATATGAAGTATGACACTTTTTTTTTTTGGCCAATGGATTGATTTGCTTTCACTGAACTCAGGCAAAGTTTTGATACTGACCTAAGTAGAAGCAGGCCCAAATCCTATAAACTCATTAAAAAGATACAAATATGCAAGTGTATTGTTAAAACAACAACAAAAAAGAACTTGTTTAATTACGACTGCTTGAAACTTCACTTACAAAATTATGGTGAATGCCATTCACCAAGTTTGGTGAACAAAATCCTTCTACAACCATTAAAACTTCAAATCATAATTCATCATTACTGGTTTGATTTCAAAAGGGAAAAGGTGTTTTCTGCAGTTTCAGTCTTTGTTTCCTGTGTAGTCATCTGGAAGGCAGATGAAGCTTGTTTCCTGCAGTGTCTCCCGATAGAGCTCTCTACCTCTGACTTTGGGCAGCGTGGCCAAGGTCCTTGTCTTCCCCAGTGCATCCACGTTGCTGCTCCTCAGTACGGGCAGGAGCCTGAACCTTTGCACTGGCTATTCTTTGGTTACTCAGTCCCAGCTTCCAGTTTTTAAGCAAACTGCTACAAACCTCAGCAATTCGAGGCCCTTCTTCCTCACTCAGATTTGACAGAAATTGAGTGAGCACCTGCGTAAGTTACAGGGACTGAATGGTGGACAACATGATAGGCAGCTAAAGAGTAAAGTAGTAATTTTTATGAACCTATAAGTATAACTTTCAGGTAAAGAAGACACAATTTAATATCAGGAGGGTGTTTTTAATATAGAATTGTAGGAAGCATGCATCATTTTAACCTCACTGTCAAGAGCTGGCCAGAATAAAGTCTGGTTCAAAGGTGTATATCAAATTAATACTAGTTTTGTTCTGACCTTCAGAATTGTTTTAATCACATTAGGTACCAGTTTGATCTGATTCCAGCACTGAAACTTTATCGGGTCTCTAAGTTGACTCCATTGTTTGACACTAACTTTCCGTGCTAAAATCTTGCTTGGTCTTCTACATTCATTTCTGTAAGATCTTTGAAAAGCTTCATTCTAAAATGCATTAACGAGTTAGAGGATTTCTTGTTATGTATTTATTCAGCTGTCATTATGCAGTACGCTCATACTCCACGCGCATACCCGCGAAACTGAAGTCCCCCTGGATTTCTTAACTTCAGCCTTGGTGATCTTGATCTAGAAATTGAGTTCCGTGGCAGCGTCACATATTGACGCGGTGCTTTGTGAGCTAGATAGATACCACATCTGTCACTGCACATGACACGCAAAATGATGGAGAGAGCTGGAGTAGCATTTAATTGCTCTAACCATTGATTCTGATTTAACAAATAGCTCTTTTCTATTTGGCTTGCCCAAACAGAGGAAATACCTGTGTATCTCGTTGAACATTTTTACGTCTTTCTCGCTTGCAGGGACATTTGGTTAGGTGAGCTTGGTAGGGTGGGATATATATTTTTGTAATATTGTTATGTCAGCCTGGTGGATTCCCTGGGGAGACAAACCAGAAACGGCATAAGTTCGTAGCGACATTTTAGAGTTCACTATATGCCCTGTTAATGAGACTCATGCCCTAAAACTACATTTATTTTCTGTCTAAAGTTAAAAATATCAGAGTGGGTCTCGGGACATGCATATGGCATTAACCTCAATGTATTTATCAGAGTTGAATAATCACAGTGTATTTGAGAAGCAACAAGAAACCCAGGGCACCTCAGAGCCCCAGCAGATCACCAGTTTTGCTAGAATATATTTATTGAGCAACCTGAGTTGAACATTGAAGCATTTGGCTGCAAGGGCTTTTTGATGTTTTTGAATATGACCAATACATTGATCACATCACAACCCATCAAATTGGTATGTGCTATAATAATAATAGTAATAGAAAACAGTAATAATAAAATGAAATAATAAAAAACCCACAACCAACATTAATTTAAAGCTGCCCTCAGGAAAAATTGCTCAGGAGCATCCCATCATCACATGAAATATATATATATATATATATTGGATAAACCCAGAATACTACTGAATTTTCTATTCTTTTGGTAGTAGGTTGAAAGTCAGAATTTGTCATCCTTCTTACAAACATTTACTGTTTTATGTCCCTGTCATGTGATTTTGATATTCATTTTTAAAGGCAGTTTCAGAAACTCATGAGGGAGTTCTTTGCGATACTTGGCTTGTAACTGGAATTAAGAATTTGTATTATTTTAATAATGCTTTCTTTAATAGTCTACCGAGTACTATATTGATGCTAGCTATGGGATCCTATAAAAATCAGGTCCAGATTGAAAATTTGAATACTTTACTGAACAGGTGGCCTGGGTTAAGATTTTAGTTACACTTTTTTCTAGGAGACATAATAAAAATTTTGTTCAAAGTGAAACTTCTTTCTGGAATCTATGTATTCCCATTTCTGCAGAACAGAACATTAATGTTTCTCTAGCAGAGTTCCCACTGCCAAAGGAAGGGCAGGATTTAAGACTATAATCCATGGGAAAGTTTTCAAAACATCGGATTTTTTTTGAGAAATATTTTATGCTAATTTCTTTTTTACAATTCAGTGAGATAACTTTTCTATTGAAAAGCTTACTCCTACGGTTCCCTTTTGGAATACCTATGCAAAATTTCAATGTTGTTTTCCTATTGCTGTGTCTTGGACTGGTCTTGGTAGAATAAGGAGGCTCGAGGAGACCTACCAGTGGAGGTAGGTGTCAGTGTTTATTGAATTTTGCTGTTAGCAGGAGATGTCTGAAATTGGTGATTTTTATTCTAGAGGAATAGTGGGTTAGACTTCTATTGTTCAGAGAGAAAGTGCAACCTAGCCTTCAGTTTGGAAGGTTGTCTTTATACTACTTTTATTTGCAGTGGCAAAGCAGTAGCTAGATTTAAATGATGTATACCTGTCTTTGCAGGTGTTTTCCATTACACTAAAAGCTTGTTCTGAACAGGGACACCGCATTTGTTTCTTATGTTATCGAAATGCAGAATATTATAAATCGTGTTTAAGTTCAGTAAAGATATTATTGCTGCGCATTGATGAAAAGTGGCATTGCTGTGGAATTCAAGAACAGCCTTCAACAGGTTGTTGTGGTATCTTCAGTCTTGTATTCCACGTGAATAGACAAACCATTGTTAATCACATATGATCATTTTCCTACCTCCAAGCATCAACATTACTTCTGGCAACGTTAGTGTTATCACAAATGACCTTTCTAGATAGTGGAAGGACGTTCCTGTTTGGCTTTTCTGGTGTTGGCTTTTTTTTAAAGCAAATACCATGTCCTGAGTGTTCTTTCAGAGTAGGTAGTGTTCTTTACCAAGTATATTATAGGAACATTATAACAATACCTATATCCTGGTGCCTTATCATTCAAAAACCAGCCACTTCTAGGTGAGAACGAAGTTTGCACAGTACAGTACATTCAAAAAAAACTGGACCTTTCAGTGAGTTCGCATTGCAGCAAAAGTCAGAATGGAAAGAAAGGAGGCAGGCTGCGTTAGAACAGTTTTTTAAGTAAGAAGAGAATAATGTGCATTTATTCTGACGTATTTCTTTATTTATGGATTCATTTCAGAACTTGAAAAGGGGTGTTATTTGTGATCCAAATCATCATTTCTTTGGCACTGTGAATAGAGCTTTTGAAAACACGAAACAAAAACCCATGTTTGAATTCTGTCCTTTTGCTTTGATCTGACGTGAAGTCAGTCGAAAAGCTCTTCTGGATATTATGGAAGTAGGTTGAATCTGTGAGAGAAATCTGAAAGAAAAACTCCTTTATTTTGTAGCATAAGATACGAGCTCTAGAGTTATTTGCAAAATATATGGCATTCAAAGAATTTAGTGCAACAGAATTCAAAGAATTTAGCGCTGCCTTTAGGATTACATACTAGTTGATTAAATTAGTAGATAGAATTATCAACTATATAGATATTATAAAGATAAATGCTGCTTCATTAGGCCCTCTGGCCTTCAGTTGGATATCGTTTAAGTATGTATTAACAACCTGACCCCAAAGTTCTTGGCTTGAGAGAGAATACCTTAAAGGTTGCTGATATAGTAGTTTTCATAATAATATATATAAATTCCCAATATAAAATGAATGTTTAAAACAACATTATTACTTGAAAAAATAAAATTGAAGACTGTCCTCTTTCCTGAGGGGCTGTAACCTGTAATTCCACTGGTAGGACTAGAGGGGATGTCCTCAAGTGGCACCAGGGGAGGTTCAGGTTGGAAATGAGGAGACATTTCTGCTCGGAAAGAGCAGTCAGGCGTTGGGACGGGCTGCCCAGGGAGGTGGTGGAGCCACCGTCCCTGGGGGTGTTCAAGGAGAGGTTGGACGTGGTGCTTAGGGACATGGCTTAGTGGTGACACTGGTGGTAGGGGGTGGTTGGAGCAGAGGATCCTGGAGGTCTCTTCCAACCTTAGTGATTCAATGAATTTGTGACTCTGTTCCAGAAAGCAGGGCAGTACCTTACACCAGGAATGAAATGCTGCTTCATTAATACCTTTCATAACTGCTCTTCCAGCGCGTTGTCACCGAGAGAGCATCTGCAATGAAACCAGGAGCCTTCAAATGAAACCGGCACCATTTTGCTGACAATGCCACATCTGAATCTTTCTGTGAAAGTATTTCTGCACTGACTGTATATGATTGATTAGCTACAATATAGTCAAAATGCTATTGATTAATAACTTTGATTAGTTTTATCTCTGGTGCTGAGGTTTGCCTAGAGGTTAGTAAGTGTTCCCTGTCTCTTATTCACATGGAAAAAAAAATAAATTATATAGTAGATATTTTAAAACATAGTCACTACTACACGGCCTCACAGGGTTAATTAAAATAGTGTGAGCAAAGGAGTTTGTCAGGTATTGCTAGTCTGAGCAGCGTGTTTTGGAGGCTTACTTAAGTAGGAGAGGGAGGAAGCAGAAAGGAGGTGCTATGAACAGCCCCAGAACCTTCGGTGGCATGCGCAGAGCTACAGCTCTGATGTTTAATTCCTTCTGTGCTCAGGGAAAAAGGTGTTTGTGTGTTCTCGTAAACAAACCCGGCTGCATCAAAGCCAGAGCCGCCTCCATCAGCAGCTCTCCCTCAGGATCAGAAGGAAGAAGTGAAGGCTCATAAATCTTAGCTTAGCCATCCCAACTAAAAGGGGAAGAGTGACTTGCATGTGTGTTTATCTGATTTAGGACATTTAGCCTCTACTGTGTGTCACAATGCTTGCAGTGGAAGTGTATCCGTCTGAAAGCGTTGCGAGGGGTCTCTCAGAAGTGCTGTCTTTTCCCCACCATGGCTCATGGCTCAAAAGCTCCACCTGGGAGAGCGACACCTGCTTCTCCTGGTGCTTGAGCTGTCCTCAGTGGTTTGGGCTATCACTCATCCTGGGTGTTTGGAAAAGCAATAGCTTCTGTGCTCTTCAGCCATTCCTGAATTTTGTTGCAGGAGCTCCAGCCTTCCGGCACAGCCTGAGAGATGAGGACAAACCCGCAGGGAGCAGGGCTGGGCTCCCCTCACCAGTGGATGCCATTGAGCTAACACTGACGTGTCTGGCTAAGGAGCATGGGGTTGGCCTGCTAAACTGTTTAGCCTGGGAAAGTAGAAGGCTCCAGAGCTTCCCTTTGGTTATTTGCTCTGCCAGCCGTGCTTATGTCATCCTACACAACTGGTACTTTAGGAGTGCCAAAAACACCTCCTGGGGAGCTTGCTGAAATAGCCTTTCTCTCACAAACTGCCTGAACATCTTTTGGATGGAAGCACACTTGTGCTTTCTCACCAGAGAATGAAAAGCAGAGGACTTGTGCAGCTTCAGCAGCTGCTCTGAGAGGCAGCTCCAACCTGGAGTCCACAGATGAGGACCTGGGAGATCATCTTCCTGCAGTGTGACTATATATCTCCAGCACCTCGGACGAGGAGAGGGTTTGTAAGGAATGGTTGCAGAAAGTCGTCTTCTCCCCTTCTTCTCATCTCTTTGAAAGGAGTTCAGATCAAAAGGCTCCAGATGATAGCAAAGCCATATGAATAGAAAGAATTCATAAGGATTATGATGGCAGAATATAGAAAGTTATAGAACACAGAGAGGCTATATTACATCAAAGGCTCCAGGGTATAAATTTTAAAACTACATAAAATCTTTATTTATAGGTTTTGATTTTAGTCCTCAAACTCTTTAACTCCACAGACAACAAGATAGATGAGATTGCTCTGGGAAAATGCTTCTAACATCCAGCTCTTTATATATAGCAGATGGCTCTGCAAATGTACATGGAACTTGTATAGAAATTATTTTTAGGAGTTACCAATTACTAAATATGTCATTAAGTCACATTTGTTGAAAGCAGGTTTGTTAACCTGAGTGTGGTAGATTAAAGCCAGCATGGGAACATCTGTATTTATTGCAGCTTAATCTTGGGTGATATTTTGCTTTTAGGTGGATTTTTGTCTCCTTTAATTCCTTCAAAATCTGGGTGGGAACACGGTATGTTTTAGATATATCAGACAAGAGTCATGAAGAGCTGAAAGTAGAAACTCAGTGTTATGCAACTTAAATGTTCACCTGTATTTTATAACAGATCACACCTCCTGACTAAGAGTCTTACTTTTTTATATTTTGCCAGCTGGTGCTAGCATATGTAAATGCCTCTTGTCTCAGGTTCTGGCTACTGTCGTTTATTTGTGATGGTGCAAGGTAATGTCTGGTCCTACTTGCAATGAATATAGCCCCATGCATCGTTGTATTTATTCTGTAGCTTTGGACATCCACTCTTCTGTAATGTATGGGCAGCACTTGTACTTTGATTGCTTAGTTTTGAGAAAAATTCTTGAACAGAGATCAGTGGGCTTTGTACAAGATGTGAATGTGCGCAATGTCTTCTCAAGCAAATGGAGCAGAAATAAATAGCAATTCATAAACTTAAATATGTGCTTAAATACTGTTAAGCACCTTCCAAGTCAGTGAGACTATCTGCGTATTTCAAATTAAGCACACTGTTTAAATTAGGCATATATTCCTGCATGAGCCCCTTGCAATATAACACACGATGTGAACAAAAGCATGTATTTTGTTATTTGCAGTTGGACTTCTTGATCTTAGAGGTCTTTTCCAACCTAAACAATTCTATGATTCTATGATTGTGGTCCCTCCAAGTCCCTCTGTAACACTGAAGTGAAAGAAAATCCTAGAGATAAATGTTCAAAGAGCAGGCTGACAACTATAATGAAGCTATGGGTTAAGACTGGAGAATAATGACATTTCTCGAAATGGCCGTATATAAAAAGAGGCAAAATGTGTCTAGTTGTTGATAGAAAGAACGTGAAAGACAAAAGCTGAGACCAGTAATTTCTGAATATGTGCAGCATGGGTATTTTATAACATAACTGTATTACGCAAAATAATTAAATCCAAAAGATACATTGTTGTATGGACAAAGTTGGCTTGATGCTTAAATATTTCCGTATCTTTGAAAATTATGATGATTCTTTTCTGTCATACATGATATGAGACTGAATTGTCCCTGCAGAACAAAAGAAAAGAAAGGAAATGTATTATTTATAAGGAAAGTTCATTAAAACGGTTATGTAAAGAAAACATTGACACAGTAAGAGGACCTGAAGGTACTAGGTGAGGGAAAAGGGTAAAATAACTGGCGGAATGGCAGTTCTGAGTCTTGAAGAACATCTCTTGAAAATTTTCAACATCCGTTAGCTGAAGCAAAAAGTGAGCAGAAAGTAAACAATTCATATTATCTAAAAATGATACGCTTCTTTTAAGCCCTTCTTTCATTTTAAATTTGCATTTGAGAATCTTCTGCCTTCTGAAATAACTTTTATTTGAGGAAATTGTGACATATATCAGAGGTATGACGCATCACTAATGGGTAGGAGCTTCGTATGACTAATTTAAAGGTTTGAGTTGTTTCATTTCCATATAATCAGCGAAGCAGTTATTTAAACACAGCAACTAAAATGTGTACTAAAAGTTGAAAGACTGCTTTTTTGAAGGGAGTTTGAAAACTGCTGTTGAAAGCAGTCTTTATCTTCTCAGGAGATGAGATTCTAGTTTGTCCCTTTGGGAAAGGTGTCATTTTCTTCTGTGCTTGTTTTTATTTTTCATTCTTGCTAAGCACTATATCTCTAGTTCAATATTTTTACTAAAAGCTAGGTTCAAATGTAAGTTTTACTTTGTCAGTCTAACTTACCTCTGAAGAATAAAACAGTGGTGTTTGCTGTGCCAACGAGACCTTGGAGAAGCCTCCAAATAAATCCTCAAAACTCCCCAACTCTTTGTTTCTGAAAGAAAATCTTACAAGAGAGTAAAACAGACTCCTTGCCTTCAGTATTTTTACTAGATTCTCCTTTAAAAGCACAGATAGCATTAGATAAAAGTCACCTTAATGAGATCTCCATATCTTTTCAAAGTATTTTACCTTCTAGAAGCTGATAAGAGGTTTTCCAGAAGTACTGCATGGATCAAAGCTCCAGAAATAAATAAGGTTTTTGTTTGTTTGTTTTAACTCAGTACTGAGATCTGAGCCTTCAGCTGCCGTTACAGAAACAAAACTATTTGCTGAGCTGTTACAGATCTCTGAAATAACTGAAATGTTGCAGAGTGCTGGGTTAGGCACCTACTACTTAAGTATAGCAGAGTCTGAGGTGAAGATGTGTGGCTTTGGCAGGGTCATTCACTGTAGTCTACTTGGGTGCTTTGGCTTCACATACAGTCAGTGAGGAGAATTAGGTGTTGCCAGAAGTCACCTAGGAAGATTAGAGAAATTTCTAGAGATAGCCAAGAGAAAACCTTTCTCAGGTTTTCCCTGGATAGGCTCTCTTGGTGGCTATCTCAGACACCATTCACTTGGGGTCATCGGAAGACTCATAACTAAATGCAGTAGAATTTCTCCTTTTAAAAACAGTGGAAGTAGCTTGTTGTAATCAGAAATAAGTGAAACAATTGTATTCAACTTTTAAGTTGAATTTTGTTGTAAAGTTTATTCAGGCAAGTTGATAATTTTTATAACTTTCTTGCCCTTCTCCTATCATTTAGGAAATTTGAAATTTCATCTCTTTTCAAAAATTGCGTTTTTGAAAATTACAGAGCAGAATAAGAGCGGAGATTTGAAGGAGGAAGATTAGAGATGCAGACTCAATGCACTGGCAAATTTAATGGCTACAGTGAGGACAGGAAGTTTTAGGATGTCATAAAAATAAATTAATGTTAGTCATCACTGAGATGATAGGAATTTGTATTTTTTTAAAGTTTAGAGGCCTTCAACTCAGACCCTAGAATAGCAACAAGTCAAGAAGAATCAGCAGGTTATGTGGTGTGATGGGGAAAGCAAAAAGACAAGAAAAGGGATGTCAGAAGGGGCAGAGTTCTTCAATATTTTAGTGGTACAGATGAGGAATGAGATACTGCTTTGCTGAAGGAAGAGGGAAATTTACTTCTGTTTTTAGCACGATCAGCCTTTCACAGAGCTACCTTATCCAAACACTGTTCCAGTTAATATTCCTTAACATATCACCGTTGACGTTATAGCAAGATAATCATAGCAAAACCTAAGTTTAAAGGTGGTCTCCAGGTAAAACTGTACTCCAGTTGTACAGTCCAAAGACAAAGAAAACATAACTTTGTAGACTGTGACATCTGTGCTTGAGTGGCAAGACTTGTGCCCACTTGCAGTAGGGTATTTCTTATAATACAGGCTCAATACAGTTACTCAGGCACATGTGGATTTTTACTGTATCTTAAATATGCTTATCTTTTAATTGCTGATAATTGTCTGTTACACTTTGTTGTATTCATTTTTATTCCTGGTTGCACTGTTGAAATGGTCTTTGGTACCATCAGACACAGTAGAGATGATGTGTTTATGTTCTCAAGGAAATTCATCTGTGGTGGAAAGTTTATTTTTCCATGTGACATCACTGCTTTTCAGGTGCTGGTAATTGTAAACATCCCTTGTTTTCAATTCTTTGTCCCCTTAATCTCATTAGAAGAATATCAGACGTTAAATCTTTTAAGTAGCATTAGCGTGTGTTCATCCATAACATATGAGAATGCCAGTCAGTTCTTATCACCTACCTTTTACAAAATGTTTGCTGTTTTGCAAGTTACTGTGCTGAAAAATGAGATTTGATTCTATGAAGGCTTTGCTGGCAAGGGTTGCTGTGAACCGAAAAAAAAAAATCAGTATTCAAAATCAGACTGACAGTATAAATTAGAGAGGGAGCGAGCAAAGATGCACATGGGGGAGGGGGAACGAAGCCATCTCGCACCGTTAGATTATCATCCTTTAGAAAGAGCACTTCAAAACAAGTTTGAAGTCTTGTGTGCAAGACCATCATCATGCAACTGGCATGATCACTGTACACATTTCTGTTATATGGAAGGTCACAGGATGAAGACAGTAAGTATACGAGAGAAAGCTTTAAAGCATTGTTTGTACAGTTTCAGACTTTTCGGCATCTTATATTATTAAGAGAGCTTTCATATGAACCCATTCAGCCTAAATTGAATATAGCAGCTTGTTTTTCTTTAGGAAATAGCTCATTTCTTACTCTTGTCAGTTTTTACTAGCTGTAAAAAGAGGTTTCTTGTATTGCCCTTCATGCTCATCTCTTCTTTCTTTTCTCCTCATTTCCTTTTCTCTCAAACCTATTCACACATCCATCCTTACTACCTTCCCGTATTCAGTCTCACATAAGAACATTAATTAATAACTTCCAAAATATGAGACAAAAGTCTTATGCCTGTCATCTTTCCAGTCATAGCAGACCTTTACTCTTCTATTCATTTTTTTTTTTTTTTACCTTTGAAAGACTGTAGTCTACTTGAGGCATATTTCAGAACATAATGAAAAGACGGATGCTTTAGGCTCTACCATGTGTAATTTTAAAGTTTCTGTCTCTGAAACTAGCTATATAGTCTGCTATTAGTGAAAAAACATCCCCACATGAAACAAATGACAGCAATAAAAAATCTGTGTAATTCTCTCACAGGCTTTGGACTAGTGGTCCAGCATTGGACTGGTGCTCTGCAACATTGGTGCCGAGGTTGGTGTCAAGCCTGCCGTAGACAAACAGGGAGAAGTGTGTTCTTGCTGGTTAAACATTTTAAAAAGTATGGAGTGTGATGGCTTCTGCAGCTCTTTCAAAGGAAAATTTGAGATTATGCTGTAAAGAATACTGGAGAGAGCAGAGGTTGATAAAGTAGGGATCCTTTATGAAGCCACTGAACAGGTAGGGTGGATCTGTGTCTTATGGGGGTGTCTGGTGCCTTTGTTTGTAGGCTGAGTGCATTCTGCACCACCTGAATTTTCCTAAGGTTGAAAAAAAATTGGTTATTATAACATGGACTTCATTCTACAATTATTATAATAGATCTTTGATCAAACAAAGACTTAAGAGTAAAAAGTTTATGCTCTGGCAAATCTGCAAATGCCTTGATATTATTTTTTTTGGTGTGATTTTATCCATAAATCCATGGTTTATGTTTATATATAAAAACACACACACACTGTATTTTCATAGATGCAGAGCGCCTCAAAATTGTTTGATATTGTGGATGTTCTGTGAAAGGAGTTTCAGATGAGAGTCGGTGAGTTTAAATTCACAGGCCGCACTGTTGTTCGGGGGGGCAGATAGTTCAGGAATTGCATTCCGTGGACTAAAAAGCCAAAATTTTGTCTCGTAAAGCCACCTGGCTGCAGTTGATAGTAAAATCTCTGGTTAACCCCTTTTCTGTAATATAATTAAAACACTGCTGAATTATCTGTTTAGTGAGGCCTGGCTGCTCCCTGCAAGCCCACCCCTTTGTGTCCAATAATCCCAGCCTTCAGGGATGGCTGTCCATGACTAGGGCTGTGAAACCTTGTTTAAAGATTTTAAGATCTTCTTAATCCCTTCCCTGATGAGACACCCATTGCTGAAAGCTGGGGGGGAAAGGTCCATCTGTCTTGCAACATATGTGTTTACACTGTAAAATCAGTAAATACAGCAGTGTGCTCACGGTGCCAAGAATTTCCTTTAGTCATAAATTGAGATACATTGTTTTGTTATTGTTGCTCGAGTTTACACACAGATGAGAGACTAGTATTACTAATTACCTAAAGCGGAAAAAAACCTGCCTCTCAAAAATGACTCTGAAAGTACAAAACACACTCCCCCACTTTGAAAACAGCGAGTGCAGCAAAGCGCTGTTAGGCCTAGCGCTGGAGGGGCCTTCTGGTTTTCACGTCACGGCCTGTAGTCATCTCTCCTTTTGCACAGTTTTAAGAAGATTTGATGTGGTCTTCACACCATCTACTTTTATTTACGTGGTTTATGTACCCGAATCAGCAGCCAAGGCTCCCTGTGGGGCATTGAGCTCCTGGTTTGGGCCATGGCTGGGTGCCGGGACGGGGCTGCCCTCAGAAGCCACTGCTACTACCAGAAGCACGGGCAGAGCAACGTCAAGTACCAGAAACTGAATCGTCTGGCATGTTACATGGCCATACTCTTAATCTGTTTCTGATACTGAAAATCACTTAACTTCTTGGTACTTCTGCTTGGAAAGCTGATTTAAAAACCCCACGCTTTTTATCGTTCACCAGTGATTGTGTGACTAAAGTACCTAGGGGAGCAAGTTAGGCAACACTGGCTGCTCTGCAACGTTTTGTGCAGGTTTTAGATAAAAAGGGTCCCCTAGATATGACAATTCAGTTCCAAGACAAGTTAAGCATGAAGTCGGTAGAGCAGGGAAGCCCCTGGCAAGGCCGTGCTGCACTGATCAGTCTGGCAGGCAGCAGCTGGGTTTTCTAATAGGGGACATGGCAAGGGACAGCTTTCAACGGGGGCTTGAAAGGGGGCGACAGGATAACTTTGGCATGTTTACAGGAAATAATTCACACGCACTAGGAATAGCAACAGAGGAAGTGTAACACTTATTTGAAAATGTGAAAGACAGATAAATTCTGGGTGATGGGCTGCTCAGCACTGGAAGTCAGTCTTCTAAATAGTGACTAGGAGGTGGGTTTATAGAGAAAGAGTGAAGCGGAGTACCTTTGAGGAAAAGGCACCTGTGAAGAGCTGTTTGGGCATGCTCCTGCACTCCAGGTGATGGGTGAGGAGGATGGCATAGGGAGAGTTGGTGCGCGAAGCCCCAGCTAATGACAGCTGCAGTGTAGGCTTCAGGCAGAAATAGCTACTCGACTTTGATACTGCTTTGGTGTGAAAGCTTTCAGAAAAGATGACTCTTGGAGATGACATCCATTAAAACTGGTGATCCTGTCTGTGGTGGTTAAGGCTGGAGAGTGCAGGGCAATGTGGAGTGTTAATGCTTATGCAAAGCACTTTAAGCTTGATTCGTAACCCTTCATAAGGAGGTTTAAGAGAGGGAGGCTGAATTTAATTCTGAGTTGAGTGAGCAATGAAATAAATAGATTTGTGAGTCATTAATATACAGACTGTAGATCAACCTAGACAGATCAACCAGACAAATGCTGCAGAAAGAAAAGAGAAGGGCTTCATGGACCCACTTCACTTCACCTGATTTCTGCAATTCTTACAAAACATGCTAATTTTCTCAGGGAATGTGTGTTACAATAATGCAGTATTATTATGGACTACAGAATAGAATAGTTTAAATTATGTGAGAGATAACAGTAAGTGATTTGGTTCATATGAAGGCAGGCAAGTACAGGAAGATTGGATTGAGATATCATTATGATCACATTTGCAGATATTTATTTCCTGGGTGAAACAGTGAGTTTGTGAATGTTCGTGGTATGAAAGTTCATGTTATGCTCATTCTGTGGATGTAGATTATAAATCTGGTACTTGTCAAAAGCATTAAATATTTCTTCTGTTTGAATGTTGTTTGTGTTCTTATATTCATCCTTGTTGAAGAAATGGATTATGGTTGCTTGGAAAAGTATTGCAGAAACTTGGAAAATCATCTTCTTGCTTCACATTTCTTCAGAACTTATTTCATGTGAGAATCTCCTCTATCACGCAAGACTGAGGTTATCATCTAGTATTCTTAGATGGTCTCTGTTGCCTAAAAAATATTTTTGGCAGCAAAACATGTAATCTGTCCTAAAAGAACAGCAGTACGAAAACAGCAAAGGGAAGCCAGAGGAGCAGAGCTGGAAACAATCAGTTGTGGAGTAGGCTGGGACGGGATCTTGAGAGACAAGATTGTTCCGTTAGATTAAAACCGCTGAAAGAGTTGAAACTTGCACGGGTGCTCGTGCCTGCAGAAACACTGCCTGGGCAGCTGGAGGAAACGTCTCGCGGGTCGGTGGCTTCCAGTGCAGCTGTCACCTGGGTACTGCTCCTTCTAAAATAGTGATAAAGAAGGATTCCGGCCATTCTTAGAAAGCAGAGGAAAGAAAAGCAGTCAGTATCTGTTACATTCACAACACAAGGCAAAACCTCTAAATAGTTCTAAGATCTTTTTGTTTCTATCTCTAATAAGAATTTCTTAATTCTTATGCTTTCTCGCATTCTCAGATAAATTTGTGTTATCAGTGGAAATTACCTGGAAAGTTCCTGTTTCCAGTACCATGATTTTTTAAAGCACATATATATGTTTGTGTGTCAAAGCATGAAATGTTTGCTCCATGTGCTGTGCAAGAGAGAGGAGCAAGCAGGTTGATAAAAGAAGAAATATAGCTCAGATTCGAACAAACAAACAAAATCCTTTAAAAAGTAGTGTGCAGTGAGCAGGGAAGGGCAACTGCGGATGGTTTTGAAGGATTTCTGCTTTTCTGAGACATGCATGGCATTCTGCAAGGGGTGAAAGGAAAGAAAATAAATCCACTAGAGAACAACTACTGCTTATCTTCAGAGGCAGAAAGATGAGAACATCTGAACCAGTGGGTAGCGAAGAATGTCAGTTATGTTCTAATCTAGATTGGTGAATAAAAAGATAATCATCAGTAAATTAGAAGAGGTGTTGAAAGCTCAGTTAATTATAGGAAATGAGGAAATTAGAGTGCTGAGTCTGACTGATTCACTTGTTAATTTTTTTTTTTTTTTTTAAAAAAAAAGGTTTTATCATCTGTACAGTTCAGGTATACAGTGAGATCAGGTGAAGGCTGGTTGTTGTTGTTAAATCTCGTCCCATTTAGGGTCCAGGTGCTGGGCTGGGCATCCCCTGGCGGTGTGGTTCGGTCGGGTGCTGCTGGTGGTCTCTGCCTGTGCCTCCCGAGGCGACAGGACCAGGGATGCTCCCCTGTCCTGGCACCTCGCCTCCCTGGCCCTGTCCTTGTGGAAGTCACGAGGCAGCTGTGTAAAAACAAAGGGCTTTCTGCAACTCAGAATTTGTGGGGCTTTTCTAACAAATGCCAGCCTCTGCGAGGAAAGAGGCTTTTTTTTTTTTTACAATTTTTGTATTGATTCTGGTTTTATTGCATCTTTATGAAGGTCATGAATTGTTTTCTGCTGCACCAAGTATGAGTGATTGTTGCTGCTGATCATGACAGCCGAACACATAAACCGTGTTGCCTGGTAGATTAGAATTGTTATTATTTTTTACCAGTGGTTTTAAGAAAAAAAAAATGCAGCTTGAGATTCTCCATATCTTACTTTGAATCATGATGAAATTTAGTATTCAGGCAGTGCGTGAGGGGGAGTAGTTGTACCTTAGGAGGGTTAAGAAACGTCCCTCTCAGCTTTCAGAGTGATTGAAAGTTGTATGTATCCTGCAGTTTGAACGAGTGCCGGATATTTAGATGGCCCTTTAGCCTTTACTGTGCCTCTGAACATACGTGATGGGCTGTTCACCACCGTGTGCTTGTGTTGCACACTTACAGGTGGTTTTTGGTCTGTGTAGGTGACATGGCCCATGACCTATCCAAAGTGGAAAATTAGATTTTACTCCATATTTAGGTGATTTTCGGTGCCTCAGACCTCACCACAGCAGCGGATAGAAAATAGTGGGGCATCTGCATCCTTCGGAGGCAGTGGGACTGGCAGATGCCCTGAGGCAGCGAGGTGTGGAGGCAGCTGTCCAGGGCTGGGGAGGTCGTGATGGAGGGCCAAGCACCACAGGGAGTCTGTAATATTTTGGCAGAAGCCTTATTTAATAATTTTGAACCTCTGTGATGGTTCCCCCTTGCTTAGAGAGGTGACTTTGAGAAACAGGGTGGGCTAGGGCCTCTTTTGATTAAACTCGTTACGTTTTGGCCAAGTTTGGTGCCACAGAGGCACGATTTATTTTTGTATTTATTTTAGGAAATGTCTTTTTTTTAGATTTTTGTATTCCTTCTTTGAGTTCTTAGCCAGCAAGTTTATGCACTTAAATGGCTCATCTTGTTTATTTCAGATCTGAAACAGGTGCCTAGAGTTAACATTACCTGTCAAGTCTCTGCTTTTTTGCAATCGTTCTCCCAAGTAAAAATATGTGAAAATAATAAGAATTGTTGATTTGTTATACTTGCTTATGGTACGGTTTTGAGTAAAATCAAATCTTCCTTGCAGTGCCTGTTGCAGTTTGGAAATTGGTTATGAAACCACACTGGGCAGTTTACAGAAAATGGAATATTGACTGTTGGCAGAGGAATTGGGTGAAACAGAAATCTAGCCTGCCGCTGGGACTGGGAAATCAGCAGTAAAGGTTCCCAGTAACTTAGAAAGTGACTTTCTTGTTCCTTTTTAGGGGACCTACTCATATGTATACCATTTCCTGAATTTCCAGAGAGGATCTTTAAATAGCAGCCGTAAGAATTATTATGCACAAATAAATAATTCCAGATGTGACAGATATTAAACAGATTGTAAGGGGCAACATTTCAAGACCTATGTGCAAGTTAATAGAGAGAATATTGTCCACTGCAAACTCTGTCTCCTTTTCTCTGCTGTCTTTTAATCTAACCCCTTTTTTTTCTTTGGCATATGCTCATTTGAGAAGAAAAGACTCAGAAGCAGAGTGATTTTTCACCATTTTGTGGGGTAAATTTCATACCCACAGGGTAATCCTCACAATTTGACAGGATAAATTCGGTATAATTCTAGTACATTTTGATAAGCAGTTTCTAGGTCCAAATTCTCCGTTAGCTAACCTAGCGATTGCAAAAGGTGTTCTGTCCACAGGAAAAATGAAGAGAAAATAAAACACATCCCTCAGCTTTCTGTCAGCTGAGATGTTTCCTCCCATCAGTAGCTCAGATCCTCCTCAGTGCTCCTTCAGTGGTGTGTTTTATCTGAGGGCCAGGTTGCAGCCAGCCCAAGGCAAGGTAAATGACAAAGGGAACATGCGACAAACATTTTCCTGACTGCCTGCCCTCTGCAAGAGGTTTTCTTTGAGGCAGGTGAAGGGGGGTTAAGCAAGGCAAGGTCCCTGAGCAGTTTTGCCTTTCTGCAAAAGGGGAGGTGGGAGTGGGGCTGTCTGCCCTGCTTGACGTGCTGCTGGGAGGGATTGCAGGGCAGAGCATCGTCATGCTGGGCTGTGCCTTTAAACTCCAACCAGCAAAAAAAAAAAGTATTTGGAATTAGGACACGGTGATGACTTCAGTGGATAAAAATCTACCAGAATTAGCCTGGAGGTCCTCATTATGCAGAGGATAGGGAACAGTAAAAATCAAATCAGCAGAGATAAACTGCACAGATCATTTCTGCTGATCAATAACAGCCTTGTGCAAATAACCCTGTTGTATTAGCAGCCCATCTTTCTCAGAGTCAGCAGGGAGCGAAGATTAGATAAACTGCAGGCCAGTGAGACTTTTACAGGAGCTTAACGCATAGAAAATGTCCATCTCTCCATGATTTGATCGTAATGTAATGAACATTTGCTTTGTGCATGTGGGCTACAGGAGTTTATTACGACAATCAAGTGGAACCAACTGTAATAAAAATAAATGATATTATCTCACGTTGTACTTCCTAATGTGACATTTGCCATGTCAAGATACAGCAAACAGCAAGCTGCAGGCTGAGTCCTGAATGCCTGCATTCCTAAAGCAACGGGGTTTTGGTACGCTGGGGCAATACCAGGCCCCTCGTCAGTGTCACTCCTCGTGCAGGACAGATTTTTGCAGGATTCGTTGAAAAAAACAATGCTGTAGAAACCAGCATGTTCCAAGCGATGCAGGAAGTTGATTAGATACGACACCAAATTGTTCTCGCTGATGTCAAGGTATCAGAACTTGTTTCCAGATAAAACCGTCATAATGTAGAAATACTGATGTCATTTCGATTCATGGCAATTTCTTCTCAGGTCAAGCTTTTCCAGCACTTGCTGTTCTCCGTTTGGTACCTCCAGGCTTCTGCCTCCCAGGTCCCTGTGCCAGGCAGCTCTGTTCGCTTCTCATTGTCTCAGTGCCTGAGCATTGTCACCATCTCAAATTGGTTGTTCGTTCATTTTAGATAACACTAATGCATAGAAATGAAGCAAATACTTTGTTGCATATATATATATTTTTCCTTCTGTCTAGGAATTATGGAACCGGGATGCTCTATTTGATGTAGTGTTATTACTATACGTTTTAGCTAAGGCTAATAAAACGGAAATCTAATAGATACATTAAAATGTCTGGGATGGTGGCTGAACACGCTAGTGAGCGGGAACATTGACCTTACTGCACTTACAGGCTGCGAGTCAGACTCCCGACGCCACAAGACAGAGCGAGAGAGGGAATGCATTTATGCATGTGTGTGTGTGTGTCTGTGTAATTTGGAAAGGTTTTTCACTGCTCAGGATCTTTGGGCCCTCTGCTGCACTAAAAGTTATTTCAGGCACTGCTTCAGCACATTCACTAGCAAACTGGAGATGAAAACAATAAGTTTTTCTAGTTGATTTAATTTTTTTTCCCTTGCAGTTTTATTCATTAGTGCTTAAAATACCAGCCTCAATTGTTTCTAGCTGTTCACTCACGGTAATCAATGAAAGCACATCAGAGATGAGGGAGGCAGCATCCCAGTAATAATTAATCTCCCTCCTCTCTCAAACGAGCGTCTGGATGTGGGCCTTGCTCCCGGCTGGCAGGGAGGCAGGGCCCTGCTGCTGCAGCGGCCTGAGGTGGCTCCCCGGCCCTCCTGACGTTTGACCTAACACCCCCAGGTAATAATAATGGCTTTGCAAGCTTTCCTCAGGAGGCCGGTATGCGCCTCTGCCACTCAGCTGCTTGGTGCTTTTGTTCCTTAGGCTAGCCCTTATTTTGGATTCTGGTTCATTTGGGAAAGTGGACGTGGTAAGTCGGTGACAGAGAACGCCTCGAAGCTTCCCTTCGAGTTGAACCCAATGCGATTGCTTCCCGTGTTCCTCATGAGGAATTCCAGATGAAAGATGTGGGTTAAACATGGGAAGGTGTCTTTCTTCAAAAAGCTCTATGCAAGGACAGCTCTATTTCACCCGGATCGCGGCCCTGACTGTAGCGCTCGCTTTGTCCTGGAGAGATTTTCCTCCCCGAGCTGCCAAGTGGATTTCCATGGATGAGGTGACTGCTTGCTGTGCTCTGCGGCTCGAGAGCGGGGCCTGTGCTGCTCAGACAGGGACCGTTGCGATATGTGTAAGCATAAGGGAACTCAAAATCAATAGGGACGGATTCTAAGCGCTGCTGGCATTGCAGGATGTCTTTAAAATGCTTATATGAAGCTTAAGCACCCTACAGCGCATCGAGCTGCCAGTTAGACAAAACGTAGAACCCGCTTACCATTAACCTTATGGGTACACTTAGATCTTGGTGCATCTAGGGCCTGCAGAGAATATCCAAGGTTGCTTCAGTAGTCGTTTCCTCACACAAGACAGTTTAGTTTTCCTGAATATCATGCTCTCCTAATTTAAATTACATTTATATTCATGCACATATTTATGTTTGTGTGTGAAAAAGGTGGTTAAAAAATAAAATAAGCGCATGTTTCTCCTGGTTTTTCAAAGAGGAAAACTGGTAAAAAACAACAGCAAGGTGAGACATGCTAGAGTAGAACTGCAAGCTGGATTTGGAGATACATAAACGGTTTTAGCCAAAAACCTCCTAAAAATTTGATTCAGAGGCTATCTCAGGTGAAGAAGAATCCTGGTAATCACTAAGTACATAGCGTTGTTGCCTGACTCTTGAGTACCTCAGTCAGGCATCTGAACAGGCACCCAGATAAGATGTGGAAGCAAAGTTATTTGAGATTTTGTTATTAGTTTATTCTCGGGTATAGTAAGTATTTAAGAGAAAAATGCTTAAACTGTTTGCTTCTGGCTCTGTTTCATGAGTTTCACAAGAAAAGCACCAAACATAACAGACTTCTGTTTTTATAACATGGTTATCAGTAATAGGCTAAAAATATGGCTTGTGATTGAAGTGTTAAGTGCTGCATTGATTATTT
This sequence comes from Oxyura jamaicensis, assembly GCF_011077185.1. NCBI lineage: Eukaryota > Metazoa > Chordata > Aves > Anseriformes > Anatidae > Oxyura > Oxyura jamaicensis. Next base: position 37,013,246 of record NC_048899.1, on the reverse strand, counting down.
TTATTAGCATTCACAGCTATTGCTGGTCGACTTAGTAAAAGCTTCCTTGCAGTAACAATCCGGAAGCATTCACAGGGATGTGCACTCCTAATGGCATGGCTGAATTTCACTCAGGTCGAGTGGTGGCGATTACGGGGCGTCTGATCACCTGAAGTTGTCCCTCGGTTGTTCAGAAAACAGGGAAGTGCAAAGGGTATGAGCTCTGGAAAGTAAAGGGTCCTGGGCTCGTTGTGGCAGAGGCTTTTGTGTGTGTGTATGGGGGTGTTTGTGTATACTGGCATTGCTGAAATTCGGGATTTTGCTTCAGGAGGTGGTCCAGGTGTTGTGCTATATTCCCTGCTTCTGCCCTCAGCAGCTTGGCAGCTTGTTTCATCATCAGGACCAGCCAGGGGGCCTTCCTGTCGTTGTTAGCTTGGCATGGGTGAGAGGAGCCTGGCATCTCTCCCTGGAGTCCTCCATCTCTTCCCAGCCCCAGTGCAAAGCTGAACATCTGATCGTGAACCCGCAAGGGCTGGTACCAGCTGCCTCCTCCCACAAAGCCATCAGTGGCTCCACCGCCGGGGATGGGGCGAGCGAACTTGTCTGACTTTGTTCTGACTGGAACCAATTAGAAAGTTGGTTGCAAGGTCTTGTTCGTAAGCCAGTAATTAACACAGGAGGGGCCAGCAATTTCCTAAACTACTTTTCTGCTCTTAGTCTCCTCCTTAGCTGAGTTGTCCGCTGAGCAGCCTCGTGGCGGAATGGCAGGGGCTTGAGGGCTTGCAGCCTTCCTCCGGCGAGCTCCTTAACGTGCACTCGAGCGGAGCAGGGCTCTGCGTTAGGCTCTTGGCTCTACGGCTGCTCGGAGCTTTAAGTGACATCTTCAGGCTGCACCAGCTTCCCGTCTCTTGGCCTCTCGGACGGCAGAATAACGCGGCGTAAGAAGCAGGCCTTTTGCTGTGAACTTGTTTGCTGTTTAATTGAAGCAATTCCTTCTCCCAGCAAGGGAAATAATGAGTTTTGTCATTTCAGCACTGAGTTAGAAAACCATTAGCCTGTGCAATATTATATAGGAGAAGAAAAGGAAATGGTACAGCATATGTGGATGGAGGCATCTCAGAGAACCTCCCTTAGCTTTCTGTTTAAAAGAACTGAATTGGTGCAACGCTCTATATGTAAGCTACCAATCTATAGCAGGTGTAGTGAGTGCACATTGCTTGTTTGTATCTGGAAGAACTATAAAAAATGCTGGAATTTGTGCATGGCACTGTTAAAAATATTAATTTCCTCCTTTTTTATTGGGAACTCCAGATAAATATAGAAATTATGAAACATCTGCTTTTAAAAAGTCATTTGTTTGCAGATACCTGTTTTCTCCTCCTGTTCCACCTGCCTAAACAAAATTAGAAATCTTTCTTAGAAGTGGGAGCAATATTGCGGACTGAATTTTTAAAGGAAATCAGGTTCTCAGTATTCTGGTTGAATTTCTAAAGCTGTCAGGCAGCTTGGACATCCTTCCGCCCCGTACAGCTGCTTTGGCACTTCTGGAACTCCTCTGTGTGCTTGTATGTAAATCAGTACAAACCAAAGTGTTTTAACACTAGTTTTTATTACTCTGTGTTTTTTTTCAGGCTGAGATTTGGTCGGTTTACCACTGGGAAACAGCGGTTTCATAGTTAGCAAGGAACTCCATCATTGCTGGAGCTCCCACCACTCCTGGGCTGGTCCTTCGGGCTGTCAGATTTACTATGGCAAAAAGGTGATGGTTTCATTGTAAGGGTTCTGAGCAGAAAGGAAAAAGAAGAACCTCATTATTATTTTTATTTTATTTTATTTTATTTTATTATTTTATTTTATTTTATTTTTTAGTACAAGGAGATCTCTGAATGAACAAATACTGAGGAATAGGCTTTCTGTAACTATCCCTGCAAAATGCTTTTCGGTAGATATTCTACGCAACTAACAACATTGAGAAGGTAGAATCATAGAATCATAGAATATCCTGAGTTGGAAGGGACCCTTAAGTAAAATAAATGAAGTGGGAAATGACACAAATCAAAAGAAAGACGTAGTAAAATGAAGTCAGCCACTGCAGCCAAATGCTTATTAATTAAGAGAAAAATTATTATGAGGAAACAGAAAGCAGCCTAGTACAGGTGGAATCTAGCTGCAGAGAGAAGCCTTTAAGCAAAGATATCAAAGGAAAAATATGGACAGAAAAAGTTATCCACGAAGCAAAGGATTTATGTGCTGGAAGAACTGTTATATATTTTTATTTCTAAATTATTTCAAAGTTATCATGCAGATGACATGTAGGACTAGTATGGAACTTGAATGTGTGTGCTTAAATAAAAAAAAAAAAATACAAAAAAGTGGGATTTACCTAAACTTGATCCTCCTGCTAATGAAGGGCTGTGATAAGGATAAGAGCAGAATCTCCTTTTCCAGTCATATTCACAGTGAAGAACACTTTTGGATATGGGATTTCTAGACCGTTAGTGATTTATGAAACTCATTCAAAAGGACCCTGAATATGATCCAGTGAGCTACGGGTTTCTTGGCTGTCACAGAAGTCGCCTGGCACCCAGGCCATTGAGCTCTCCGGGGCTGTTGGTGATGCCATCGATTTCCTTCATTTCAGAGCTGATCCAAACCTCACGCCTTTCCCCGGCCATTGCAGTTCTGGGTAAGTGCTGGGGAGCAACCGTGGTAATTTCACAACTGCCAGGAGGTAACAAGAAACCAGGAAGGGAAAACCAGAAGTACTGGCTTTGGCAGTAAAAGCTGTGGTCACCCTGTACGTGGAGCCATTAGTCCTTAGCGAGCTTCTAGTGCTGCCAGCTTTCATCTCTGTCAGAGGGAGCAAACAGGAGAGGACGCTAACGAGGAGGTTGACCCTTTTGCAGCTAATGAAGTACCTTTGATATGGTTAACAGAATTCCCCAGGGGAGTGTGAAAAAAGTTAGTTTTGCAAAGGAAGTGCATCAAAACCAAGCAACGATGTTTAAAGTAAACCAGCAGAGCAAAGAGCAATGTAATTACTGCTTTAGGATAACATGAAAGGATATGTACTGTGCAAGATCTGCAAAACCTACAGAACTTACTCATGTAGGAGGAAGATAGTTTCGATTTATTCCTTTATTAATTAAGCAGATAATCTCATGACCTCTGACTTACTCGGGAGACTTGTGATTTCCTCTCATTTCTCTTTTTGTAAGGCTCCTGTAAGCCCATCACACCGTGCAAAAGTAAGCTTTTGCACTCCTGAATGGGGCTCAGATGAAGCTTTTGTGACAGAAGGTAAATAGCAAAATGATTTTTTATCACATTGCTCGGAGTGGAATAACTCTGCCGTGTTACAAGCCAGGTAAGGGCAAGCATAAGGTTTTCGAGTCAGGTAATTTATATGATGGCAAATCATGCTACTGGGAGACGTCTTTTCCAATTTTTAGGAATTTTGCTTGCAGTGAATTTCAATTCAACATACATAAATACAATACCTTTTTTACACCAAAAGTTTAGCTCGTGTGAATCCTTCCTTCATGTAGCTGTAACGCTGTCCTTTTTGGCATTGTCTTGTGGAAGTGGCATGCCTACAAGTGATGAGAGGAAACTCGTCACTTTTTGTACACTTCTTCACTGTAATTTTTAAAGCAATCAGTGTGAAAGCGAAGATATTCCTCATTGCATTGGGTGTAGTAATTCAGGTGGATATCTACACCACAGGCTGGTGAAGAAAATGTTGTGAAGGTAAGGTGCATTTTCCATGCAGAGGAGATGTGAATGTGAAATGTTGTGAAATATTTTATTTCTTCTATTCTCTGTATTTAAGTACAATGCCATATAGTTCTTCATCACCAGTAATAGCCAAATAGTGTTAATTTTTTACTAAGCTGCTATTCGGTATTAAAATCTTTAGAAGAGGAATCTCAAGAGCCCAACCATGCACAGAACTTGTGTGGTCATTTTATATGATGGAGGTTTTTCGGTGGTTTTGATTAGTTTTATTTTGTTTCGGCTCTTTTTATTTATCTTTTTCCTCCTCCAAAGCCCCATGCGAGCTTTGTGCGGCTCATGCTCAGCGTGCCAGCTCCTAGGCATAGGACGGGGAGGGAGTAGAGGCCAGGATTGAGGGCTCTGGATTTCTTCTCTGGAGCATGGCACCCTGAAATAGGTGCTGATTTTATCAGTCCTACATCATCAAAGTTAAATCTTTTTGTGGGTTCAGCTAAGCACTGAAACCCTCTTAGGAAATGGGACTTAGGGTCCTTAAGCCTGTGTGTGCTTCCAACTTTTTTTGCTGAATTTTACTGCTGAGGACATGAGGCAACCTGAATTGTAGGCTGTGCTGTCGATTGTTCATACGATTGAAACAAACTTTTAAGAGCTTTTCCATGTTGTTATTTATTAACAAACACTCGTGTAAAGGAAGGGGAGCAGTAAGAATTGCTTGAGCCTTGCATGAGATTCCGACCAGGGAATATTTCTGCATTTACCACACAGTGCTCTTTCTCTATTTCAGCTAATAATAAATTTAGAGCATAAAAGCTCTTTCCCAAAGCCTTTTTGCTCCAGCTAAGGTTTTCCTAGAGTGTCCAGAGCTAGCGAATCCAAATACAGTGAAAAGTAGGTTTGACCTGAAGTCTGTTTTCTTTTTCTGTGCATCTAATTGTGAATTTTTTCCTAGTTGAATCTCTTGCGCTCCCTTCTTTTCCTTTAAAATCCTGTATAGTATTTAAGCTTCCTAAGCACCCCATGGGGATATAATCAAAGAGCAAAGAGGCTTGGGAAGGAGCCAAGAGTGTTTCCCATGCTGCTGTGTCGCAGCCCCAGCGCTCCATCCGCAGGGAATTCAGCTCGTGATCGAAGGCCTTCTGTCGCCTTTCACCTTTTAGGGCACTGCCATCAATAACGGTACACGAGAAAAGATTTGATGTAGACAAAAATTCGTTCTTTAAAACTGAGCGAGTTAGGTGAAAGGAAGTGCCTTTCTGGCAAAGTTAATACTTCTAATGAGGTTTACTGATATAGAGTTTTATTCAAATGTGACCTTTGCAGAAATCAAAGTCTAGCAAAAAAAACCCTTAAATGCCATTTATTATAGTGACGCCCACCAGTGTCTCTATATTTTAGGGTCTGCCAGAGTTTCCATTATAAAACTTCAAGAATTTTTAATTTAACTGCAATAAAATCTGTTCTGGGTTGAAACATGTTCTGTATTTTAGTTTAAAGAAGATCTCTCTCCATTTTTTTTTTTTTTCCTATTCTTAAACAGTATCTGTGCTACTGGAAGACAGAAATAATTACTGTTTCTGCCATAGGACTAACAGCTTTTGGAAGAGTTATGCGTGTTAAAAAAAAGAAACACTAAAGGCAACAAGATTATAGTGAAAGTTAGGCTCCTTCTCTTGAGAAAGAACAGTGCTGTGATGCTTCCTTCCAGAGCCGATTCCTTGTAACTCTTCTGTTGTGGTACCACATAGCAGCAAGGGGAATTTTATAGGTTTGCATCATTATCATGTAAGCTTTGGGGTGCAAAAAAGGTGTGAACATCCAGTTTACGATTCCACTATGTGGCAATCCGAGGATGACAAATTTCAGTTCGTGCTTACTATGCTCAGGTTCCCTCTGTGAAGGGTGAGCAAGGAATTCATAAAGGATTAGTATCTGCCAAATTGAGCTTGCCTTTCTGTTCAGAAATTACTCCTGAAAATATGGTTGTTTGAAATGATTGCTCAAGGTTTTCTTGGTAGACTTTCTACTCCTACTCTACAGTTTGTGCAACACTTTCCTGTTCCCCGTATGATTAAATCTCTTTCTATATTGTTATTATATATGTATGTAAACACATGTGCAGAACTGTTTTTCAAAGTGGTTTAATTTCAGTGATGATAGCATGGCCTCATTTCATTCCGTGGCTCAAGTGGATGCAACACCCAACAGTAAGCTAATCCCTGGTAAGTGACATTAAGATCCGCTCTCAGCTGTGATCTTTCTTTACTTTTCAACATTGCTTAAGGTCTTTGGACTAATTTCAGAATCCCAGTTTTAAGAAGGAACGTCAGCATAGACATTTTTGTTGGCTTTTCTATTCTGTGCTGTCCTATCTGTGTTTAAAACTAGAGCAGTTAGTGTTACAGTAGCTTCGTTGAACATTTGTCTGCCTTATTACTGGTTTCCAAATAATTACCAAATTAAAAAACAAAACAAAACAAGAAGTGAATGTTATTTCATACAGCCACTCTGCCACGAAGCACAGGTGGCTGTTTCAAGCTGTATTGGTGTGCATTTCAACAGAATGAAATGCATCCTTCCTGAAGGGCAACGAGCCGTTCCAGAGCCGTTGTTACATACTTTTCTTTATGTTTCTTGAAATAAATCTGATTCATTTTCTTTTTCCTTCTGTTTTCCATGAATAAAGTTTCTCGCTAAGTGATTTATTAGCAAACAGGATATGAAATACATGAAGAGATTCTTGTATGTTGCCGCATCATTTACTTGGAAATGTTAAGTATACCTATATATAGTGAGCAGGTGTATTTAATGTGTGTGTGTGTGTATATTCCCCTAAATCAGTTTTTCAGCAATATATGCTGATTAGAGAAAAGGTAAGAAAATCTGATGATCGCTGAAATAGATAAGTCTGTGTAAAGAGAGCATTTCAAGGGCAAGAGCATCTTCTAACGGCTCTCCTCATGGTGCTTGGAGTGCACAGGCAGTTCAGCAGTGGGTTTGCCTCAATAATGATCTCAGGGTGGAAGTGGCTGACTTCTGCTTCTCACCGTTCTTATGTTTTGATAGTTGATGTAGGTGAATTATCCTACTATGATAAGTCACTTCTGAATATGTGTTTCTCTTTCAAAATGTGGATATAGCTTCAATTAATACTAATTGGATTTATGGAAGAAAAGACCCTTCCGGACTTCCATGCTAGGTTGGTGTAATGATGCTATAAGGGCATTGTTAATATAGTCCCTGTATACAAGATTGTCAATAATAGTCCCACAATTACCAGTTTTTAATTATTTCCCGTTGTTTATTAAATACTGAGCAAAAATAAGACTTTGTAAACCAAGTTTTGTTCAACAGAGTAAGGGTTCTGGTCTATCTTAGCCTTAACTGTGCAAGAAACTGTACTAAAATATACAAAAATAGAGGAGTAAGGTTGTAGTGGGTATAAGTGCCAGCAAGTGTGGGGCCATAAAGATCAATAGTGGTCCTAAAAGATGATGTAAAGAGAATTACATGGAAAGATAAATCTTTAAGTAACTATTTCTAAGTGCACTTATACCAAGCTGTGAACAAAACCTGACCAGCTGCAGAGTGGAGAGCTGCTACCTGCTTTGGATACGAGTTGAAGGTGCAAGAGAGAAGTGAATGCCTGTCTATTTATCTGGCTTACCGCTTCTGGTAGCTTATTAATGTCATGAATGTCCTCTTCAAATGTCAGATGCAGAGGTGTGTACGTATCTTCTGCTTTTCGTAAGGGACGTGGTTTATTGGTGGACCTTGCGGTGTAGGTCGATGGCTGGACTTTATGATCTTAAGGCTCTTTTCCAACCTAAATCTTTCTGTGACTCTCCAGCATAGTAACTTTTTTTTGGTTGGGATCTTTATAGAAAAAATCAGTGTGCATATTCGTGGGTGGACTTCGCATCGAGTAAAATGTGTTTGTATCCCTGCAGGAAGCTGGATTTTCAGCAGAGTCAGCGAAAGGATGCTCCACATCCACAGTTTAGCTTTTAGTACTCATATATATAGTATCAATTCTGGGGCAACGGATGAGACTTCTCTCAGGCGAATATCTGCGCAGGCTTGTGAGCTGGATGTGCGTGAACAAGCCAGCGTACTTTTGCAGTAAAGTTCAGTCACCTTGGAAAGCATTAGCATTAGCATTGTACCATACTTGTTTAGATTCTACCACCTTCTGAATTACAAAAAGCAAAAAAGCGAGTGTGTTACAAAAATGGGAGTATTTATAGCTCTTATCTGCTTCCTATTGTGGAGGATGGTCATGCGTCTTCCCCCACAGCAAGTTACATATGCTGTACGCATCCGTAGGTGTTGTTCTTGTTTTATATTCAGGGATCTCTCTATTAACTAATTTAACACAAACCGATGTAGTTCTTCTGTTTGTTTACAAAAGTTGAGCCAAACCTGGATAATGGTGAAATGGATATTTTAAAAAAATCTGTTTTCCTCCTGAGGACAGCTGGGCAGGGCTATGCCGCGATCCTGACGTGGCCAGTGGATCCCCTGCGCACATGCCAAGAGCTCCCAGGTGTAGTAAAATTCACAAAGGACGTGTACTTCTCCCTCTGTGTCCTCTCTTAATTCATCTCCAACTAAAAAGCTCGTGTTCCTTCAGCAGCTAATGGCAGTGCTCAGTGGCAGCCACGAACTTCCTCATCGCTGCCTAGCAGAAATATGCTCCATACACCTCATGGTCAGAGCCACAACTAATTTCAGAGCAAACTGGTTAATCCCGTGGGTTCCACACTGGTGGGTTTGCAGACTAAGGCTGTCATAAACATACCAAAATCCTCACCCTCGTCAGAGCGAAGCTGGTGGTGTTCTGCTTCCTTTTCTCAGTACCATTACGTACTTCTGCTGGATGCTTACAGATTCTGAAACATTTCTGTCTTAGCAATGAAAACGCTGTTTTTAAGTTTTTATGTTTCAGGCTTCTCCCAGGACCTTTCCCTCAGTGCCTAAATGTTGAGTTTGTAAGGAGCTGAATTGTTCATGCGTATGGTTCGGTGTCTGTTCCCTCGCGAGCTGAAGGGAGCAGCCTGCTGCTTGGCCAGCAGTGTTTGTTTTAAGGGCGGTGAGAGCTCCGAGGGTCAAAGCTTAACCAGCTGAATGCTGACACGGCAGCCAGAAACCTGTACGAGTGTTAAACCTTCCCAGTCACGATGTGATTTAGGGAAACCGACAATTTGGAGATAGGTATGCTAAGAGTATTGGAACATTCACTTGCCTTAAAAGTTAGGCAAAGTTCTTTTCCTTTTATTCTGCATATAGGTAAAATTATTTACAACAGCACTTCACTGATTTATAAGAATATCTAATTTTCTGGAGGCATGCAAGTATTTTTGCCATGTGGTAGGTGAACGATTTTTTCTTTAAAGGAAATGTGATATTTTGGACAAACTTGTTAAAAAAACGATGAGATTCTATCAAGGAAAGAGAGATGGGTGCCGATACAAATACCCAAATATCTCAGGTAGCGGCACTAGAGCCCTTAAAGTCATTTTGCCTTTACTCTGGATTAGATGCAACCCGCAGCTGCCCAGCTGGGACCATTTTCTTTCGAGTTTGGTCTCTGAGGTCAGCCTGCTTTTTCTTGCAGCACGTGTGAGGCTGCTGCAGCCGGCAGTGGCATGGCTGGGGCAGTCCAAGAGCAGAGCACGAGCTGGCAGCCCTGCTCAGCAGAGGTGGTGCCTGTACCTCTGATTGCCTTTGGCTGTCAAATCCTTGGTCATATTTCACATCTTATTTTTCTCGTTGCTTGGAAAAGCAGACGTTTCCCACTTAAGGAACTTGTTGCCATTCACATTTTCCTATGGGAATCTCTAGATTTCTTTTTTTACTCAAAATATTTTCCCGCTATAATTTCAGATTGTAAAGAATGTATCCCAAGACTTTCATGGAGCTGCACTGCTGATGGACCATTTAAGAAAAACTTCTGAACACATTTTAAAGAAAACATCACTCAGTATACCAGGCGTTTTTCATTAAGCATTAGGAGCTGACATTTTTTGCAGTTTAATCCCATTTTACTTGATTTTGCACAACAGTTTGGTGTTGGAAAGGGTTCATGTTTGTGAGGACAACACCCAGTCACCAAAGAGGTGATTTCTTTTTCACAGTGAGCAACAAGCAAGCTTGGACGGGGAAACTCCCAGCGCTTGTCAAACAAGCTTCAGAAAAGTTATCTGATTGTTCTGAAGGTGGAGATATTGGCCATTAAAGTCCCACCACACAAAAAAAACCTGATTAATTCTGCAAAATAAATGTTCAAAACTCATCTGTTTTCCTTCTGATACGATTTTTTTTTTGCAAAATAGCTTCAAATTATAGTGGGGAAATATTATAGTGGCTGCTCTGGTGTTGTGATTTCACGAATTTGCTCCCTGGGAAGAGGAAACTCAAGCCCACGATTAGCTGGGTGATGGCCTGATGCGGCTTGCAGTGGTGGGGTAGTTGTTTTTTCATAATAAATTCGTATTTCATAAGAGCCTTAAGTGCCAAGAGGCCTGCTGCCATGTGGAGGCCCTGGAGCCGGCGGGAGTTGGGGACGTGCGTTTGCTGCTCGGGGTCTGGTGCAGATAGCTGCACAGCCTGCCTCTCACTGCCTTGCAGCTTACAGGCGCTGAACTTTGAAATAAAACAAAGCGTACTAAGTGCTCTCCATACATTAGCCTTTATGAGCACTCATCTTGAATAATTTTGCAGTCTCTTTGGTGCCAACATCTTTGTTTAACTAACACTCTATATTATTGCATTAAAAATGTACTTGTGAAAGAGAAAGTGTTTTGTGTTGCTGTTGTAGCTCCAAAGTGCCGTTATTTAACGCTTTCTGTGGCTGGTTTGCTCATTACAATTTGTGCGGAGTTGCCTTCTAGTTGCGAATATTCCAAGATTACAAAGAGCAGAGAGGATCCCAGCTAGCAGAAATGGCACAAGCTGCACGGGGAGCGTACGTAAGACCCTGTGAAGGATGGTGGAGATCTGGTCACATTTTTTTGACCTCAATTTACAATAAAACGATGCCCCCAAACTGGGGACTGTACTAGGAAAGAGCCAGTTTGGAAATGGCCGGAATAATGCAATGTTCTCGCCTGTGATCTAGCGAAAATGCCCTGATGGGAAGTTTCCAGGGGAGATAGAGATGTGCTAAGCCTAAACCCCGCTTCCCTTTGATTTCTTATCAGAAAAGAGCGGTTTGGGCTACGAGCATCTCAGGGTAGTGCTTTGCAGGTCCCGTGGCTTTTAACTTAGCCTGTAAACTCTCTAGAATCAAAATCTGCAGATTCATATCTTCATGCCTTGAGAGAATCCAAGGGAAATTATCAACAAGAAAGAGGACGGGATTTTAACACTGTGCCGCTGGTTATGAAATATGTTGCTATTTTTTGGTGGTTATTTTCATCACAATTATAGTGGAGGCAAAAATAGATGCACACTTCAATAATTTGGAATCCATAGATGCTTTTGGTTTTAGCGTCGTGAATACAACATAAATGGCACTCGTTTTCTTTTTTTAGGTAGATACAGCTGCAGTTGCTTTTAGATATTCAAAGGCGCTAACCTCTGTAAGTGACATGTAAGGCACATACCTCACAATGCAAACTGGAGTCCTGCAAAGCAGTAATGAATTTCAGATGTCATCCGACAGATGAAAATGCCATACATGAAGCGACTGTAAAGCTTGCAGTAAGAAACTGGTTTTTAGAGCCAAACAGCTGAGGGCAGCTGCTCTGCCGTTAGACTAGGTGTAAGGATTTCACTACTGCTGCGGTGAAAAACTTGTATGAATTGTAATAGACTGGAACATAGGAAAAAATAAGAAGTTCCTTCCTTTTGAGGAACAACAAGCCAAACTTCCCAACATGCCTGTTTTACGTGAGGATCTGGTGGTGCTGGGAAAAACCTAGACTGGGTTTCTCTGTTGTGACCTATTCAATAAACCAGGGCTCGTGTGCAGGGAGGTCGGAAGGCTCATGAAGGCCAGGAGGGTTTTTTCTTTTCTGGTCGCAGCAGAATTGTCTCTTTTTGCCCTGGTAACAAGGGCTCAGGGAGACACACCGCGGGGTTGCTCCCTTGGCTCCATGACAGCTGGGAAAGTCCCCCATCCGCAGGTTATTCCTTGCAAATCTCGTTCTGCTCGCTCTTCGTGTGGCTGTGACAGCGCGGAGCTCCGAGATCGGGGAACTGGATTCCCGATTTCCATGTCTTTGTTCTGCAAAATACGTACCGAGGCATAGATAATGGATAAGATACGGAGACCTACCTGCTTGAGCCCCGGTATAAAAAGAAGTCAATTAATGGGAAAAAAAAATGAATTAAAAATATTTTTCATTTACATAATTTGCATTAATAAAACATTCTTTCATCCCAGGAAAAAGGGGCACTAGCTGCATTTTGAACTGGGGATTAGTCAGAAAAGTACTGGCTATTAAAAGAAGCCCATTTTTTTTTTCCCGCAGTCTGACAGGAAGCGGCAAGTGATTGCAGAGCAGCAAACTGTGCTACAACAACCACATTCCAGCCATTCCTGCACCCACCATGCTCCTGCCCTGAGCGGAGGGAAGGCACGGGAGCGGAAAGTGCCAGGGAAGCTTACATCATGGCAGCATCTGCAGCGAAAAGTAAACACATGCACACAAAGCTTTGTCCAACGTGCACGCCGCGGCGTTCTGCAAAGCTCGGGATGTTTATCCTCCGTTTGTAAATCAGCCTCTGGTGCAGCCCTCGGGCCTAGAAGGGCTGCAAGCGCTGGCTCCGTACCAGGCAGAGAAAATTAATTTGTTGCTTCGTATGCAAACATTTTTCTCCTCTTGGCTAAGGCAAGATAGGCAGAGGGGGCTAAAATGTAATCCGGGATAAGACAGCGTCTTTGCATGTGGGTTGCTGTTCATGGAGGAGAATGGATCCTGCAGAAGTCTTTCAGCTGGCAGCACCACGGGGCCAGGAAGGCAGGAAATGCCCCAGCTTGAGCTGCCTGCTGAATGCACCAACCCCGTCCTTACAGACAGCACTGTGGCCTTTTGTGCTCCTGTGTCTGCAAAGACAGGTTACGGGACGTAACTTTCTACCGCAGCAGGCTGCAGCTTTCTAAGTGTGCTTTCTGGGCATGTGTTCTGACTTTGCACCCGAGACTTAACACATAGGTGCAAGTGGCTGTGTGCAAAACAGGGATTCCGAAATAAGGCCTCTTCCCTTCCCCTTGCTCGAATCTTGCTTGAAACCGACAGTTTCCAGATCTGATGGTTAGCAGATCTGATGATCTTAGGGACCCTCACAATGCAGCGTCTTTCACATAATTTCAGGTGAATTGATTAAAAGAGTATGTCTGCTATATGCAAACCTTTTTTTAGTGCAGATGGCTCAGCATCGATATTTGCCTTTTATCAGTGACAGGGTAAGGGGATGCCTATGCACATTTATTTACCTGTTTGCAAGTTTTTTGTAATTTCAGGAGATCACAAGAAGCTTTCCATTTTACTCTGGCAAGATGTATCTCTGCTTATGGGTTCAATGGATTACCTTAATGTAGAATTCAATAATTTCTTAATTTTAATCTTGGTTTTTAAGCATTCTTCCTGGCTTGAAAGGTTTATGTCTAAAAACTTAATGTGGGTTTGTTTTCCTTTTTGAATGACGGTCTTACCCCAGAATGTTCCTCCTCGTCTCAGCTGACCTGTACCTGAGCAGAGCGATGCTCTGCTGGGTGACTACTCCTGTTGTCATCTGCGAGGAAACTTTAAACATTTTAATATGTGGCATCATTCCCACAGCTGTCATTGCTATCTGCAAGTTTATTCTCAGCACAGTGTGAAGCTTTCAGCCATGCAGAAGGGCAACACTTTCACTTAAATTGCTAAGACATGAGCTTTATATTCAGTTTTCTCTTGAGTGTAATAGAACTTGTTACCAGGTCCTCTTATCTCCTCCAAAGTAAGACTGGTGGTTGCTGTTAAGTGAATTCTGGGCCAGTCATTTACAGGCCTGCATGAATATACTTTATTTTTTTATAACTCTGAAAAGATTTTCTGGTTAGAAAATGGTTGCATGTAGATAACGAACTTTCACAGGCCAGTCGTCTAGAAGTATAATTGTGTTTTCCTTAACACAGGAGGCTTGTGTTATCACATGGACTAAGCTAATTCCAGGGGACGAAGAAGAATGCTTCTGTGGCACTCTGAAAGGCAGCACTGCCTGGTGTATCCGTGGGTACTAATCCCAGCCTTGTGCAAATCGGGTTTATGTGCACAAATGTATGTGCACATGCACCCACGTGCTTGCACGGTTATGTATGCACACCACATCAAGGGGAGTAATTTTCTGGTCCTACGGATGCATCCCATTACAGGATGCACTTGGGAGTACAACCTAACGTGGGGAACGGTATTGGAAACTGGGAATTATCTGAAAGCATCATCTGGGATATGGAAAACCCGTGGCTCCACAGGCATCAAAAGAATTTGGTCAAGAAGAGGAAGGAGGAAGAAAAGGGTGGTGAATACCAAATGAGAGCATTTGTGGGAAAAGTCAGAGGGGTCGGGGGCATACGGTGAGCTCCTCGCTTTGGCGGCTGTGATGGCAGCAGCAGCGGCTTGGGGCCCTGTGCTGCCCGCTCCAGGGCGGTTCCTATCTGCCCTCCTTTTCTCTTTTCCAGCTCTTTACATCAGGGCTCGGATTTGTCTCTTCATCCTTGGGGTTACTCTGCATTTGCTGAAGCTCGTTCTTTCCCAATGTGATGTTTCCTGCCCTGTGTCTTGGGCCTTGCACCCACATGTGCTCCTTCACTTCAAACTGCAGAGAAAGGAGAAATATTTGGTAAATTCGTATGAATTTGGAGCAAAAATGGTGTACTGATCATCTGTCAGGCTGTGGATGAAAATTTCCCAATCTGTAAGTGAAGAGGATTAGTGGCAGCGTCACGCAGAATTAAACATCCCAGTTAATTTGTAACCAGTGGCCCTAAGGAAACCCTAAAGTGGAGAAATTTCCTTGACCCACTGCTATTTCTATTTTAGCAAATCTTGCAGGTCTGCCCTGCCAATTGGTAGAAGGCCAGCCAAGAAAAGAAAGAAGAAAAGAAAGAAGAAAAGCAAGAAGAAAAGAAAGAAGAAAAGCCCTTGTGTGATTTTTTTGGGGGGTATGCATGGGGAGAAATTCTCATTTTGAGCACGGAGCTGACTTTGCCTGATTTTGCTGATTTTAACGCAAAGCAAGAAAGCTGTGTTCATACTGGGTGGCAATTTTTAAAGGAGGGGATGGCTGTTGATACAGATATTCCAGAAAAAAATAAAGAATACTAAGACAGCTGTGAAAATATTGCGTGAAAGAAATGAGGCTCGGGTAGCTCAAGTTTTCAGATGGAGTTGTGCTTTGATGAAGTTGGCGTGTCCGCGACTGTCGGCTCCTGGGGAGATCAGCCGTGCTGCTGTGCCCGTGAGTGTTGCACAGGCAGAAAGTGGGAATTAGCGGACATAAAATACCAGGTCTCCAAGACTCACATTGATACGAAGAGTTCCAGGCCACGGCGGGTTCAGAAAAGGGTTACTTTTTCATTCCAAAGTGCAGTAATTTCATTGAAGTTACTTTTTCCCGGCGGGCAGTACTTCTGCATTTTTGAGGCCCAGCCACCATGTGAGGTGGCAGGGATGCTCCCGGTCTCAGCAGCGTGGACGCAAAATGCAGGTGTGTGACTGATGCAAATGCTCTGGGCTAGGTGGAAGGGCTGGAGGAACGGGCAGAGCAGGACCAGTTTCTTGCAGGCTGACCTGCATTTCTTATATAATTCCTGCTTTGCCTCTCTACAGAGATCCCTTGGCAGTTCCAAGTTGGTCTCCTTGCTGATTCCCAAGTTAAATATTTGTTCCTGAACGGTTGCAGAACGAACAAGTTTCCTGGATCCTCGCCATCTCATGTTTAGAGCTGACATCACCGTCTTCTTCAGTGAATTACTCCTCTTCAGAGGCTGACCTGAGACACCAGATTGAGAGCTTCTAGCATTTAAGAATGCCGTCTTGTGTTTCTGGAAGGATTCACAGAGGCAAAAGACTTTGATTTAAGAGATTCCTCTGTCACTTACCGTTTGTTTTCCTTTAGAATTTTAAGAAAAACGTGAGTGTGCTGGCCAGGCATCATTTGCATAGTCACTCTCACTTGCAGATTCTGTCACAGAGACTTTTGAGCTGTTTGGCTCTGTATTTTTTCCTTTTTCTATTTTTTTTTTTTTTCAACTTTAGGCTTTTTGAGTGTTCAAAAGAATCCAGTGAAGGATGCATCCCTTCCATTCCACGTTCATGGAATAAGGAACTAGTCTGCTCTAGTGATTTACTTTTATGGTAACTCCTATATCCTACTAAAACCACAGTAACACTTTCTGTGGCTTAAAATTGCACAGTTTATATTGCTAACATTCTCAAGGAAAATAAATTACCAGTTACTAAAAGGGCAGAAGGGATTAATGCTTTTGCTAGAATAACTTTAAAGCATAAATTTCTCAGTTTGTTCGACTGCTAAATCTCACCGTCATTCTAGTTCAGGGACAATAAGGTCAGCCAGGAGATGCACCTTCCACTGGGAAGTTTGCTCGCTGTGTCTTATGGAACTTGTCTTCTTACTTCACCATTGGTGTTTATGTAATAGGGAGTCGTAGAAATTCATAGCGGTCCATAACCGCGAGAGAATCTTCCTCGAGAAGTGTTGGGAAGGTGGTTTGAGCAAGTGCTCAGTGCCTGGCTAGGTGTTTCTGCCAAATTGTAGGTGTTTTGTAGGAAAGGAGGTGTCTATTTTATTTTATTTTATTTTATTCTATTCTATTCTATTCTATTCTATTCTATTCTATTCTATTCTATTCTATTCTATTCTATTCTATTCTATTCTATTCTATTCTGTTCTATTTTTAACACGTTTCATATGTAAAAGTGTCTCTTAGGGTTTAAAGGTTGATAATTCATGTTAAATGGAAGAAACTCTTTGGTCGTGATTAAATACATAGAGTTTGAATTGGTGGAACCATGTCCACAGCTGCATTTTATCATCTTAGGATCCCTTTGTTTTATAACTGGTACTGCAGCGTTCAAAGTACACGCTCCTTGTAACTCCAGTAGCTCTTATTTTAGAATAATTACTAGAAATTGTCCTTTGGGCTTTAAAAGATTTGGAAGTAAAGCTAGACAGTAAAAAATTGTTATCACACTGCCAAACAGTTGTTTTGCTGGGTGTGTTTTTGGGGTCTGGAGGAGGATATATGGAAGTCCACATGATAAAAGATACTTGGTAGCTCGGATTCGGGAGGAAACTGTAGTGAAACAGCTGATTTTGAATTGCAGAAGCGGTTTGGGTGGTCACCCTGACGCAATATCCGAGTGGTTAGGGTTGTGTTCTCCAGATAGCCTGAACTTAACAATAATTTACAGTCATTTCATACCTACATATTATCTGCAATAAGTAAAACCTTCCAAGTACTTCCAGTTAACCGGTCTGTAATGAAAAGATTTGACCAAGTAAGGAATTTCTGCCTGTCAGACAAAGACTTGCCAGCATTTGTGGTGAAATAATCTGCTCTGTTTGGAGACTGCAGGAAAAAATCCTTTCGGTACAGCTGGTGAGTTTTTGTTTTCACAGTCACAACAGACATACTGAACAGGGAAGCCGTTGCTAATAGTTTTATTTAACTCTTGCTTGAATCATGAGCTATTAACCTCTGTTAATAACAACTTGTTTGCTATTTTAATGTGTTGATTGCGGGTCAGCTTTCCAAGGGAAAAGTTACATACCGTTGAAGCTTCGCTTAGTTGCAAAATCCCCCAAAACAGGAAGAATAAAAATCAACCCCCCTTCTACTCTGTGCCCATTAAAACTTATACAATTTGTAAAGAGCACGTGTCCCCTTCTTTACTGTCATATTTCAGTCCTACAAAATTGTGCCAGTTAATTGTACAGAGAATGCAGGTCTTTGTGGCTCTTAGGAGCATTCATTCTTCTCGAAGCACTGGCTGCAAATCCAATTTCATAAAGACTTCTAGCATAATGTGGGCACCTGTCACTGTATGGAAACCTAAAATATCTGCCTGGATATAACATGTTTTTCAGCAACTTGGAGCATATGTAGGGTTGTTTTTTTTTTTGATACCTTTTAGCTTTTTTTTCCAGCGCTCGTCTATCACCTTAGCTTGTTGTGCTAGCTGCGGGAGAAATAATAAAGTACGTGCTATTCATTGGCTGCCTTATTAATATGCAGCAAGGACTTGCCATTAGAAGTTAATAGCGTAATGTTCTTCCACTCTGCAGAAAGAAGCCAAAAGGCAGCACTACGGCCATGAAGCCGACAAGATGGGCCCTGTTAGCGTGAGCTGGGTGTGATTAGAGGGGAGGCCGACAGATGATACTGAAGGTAAAAATTCCCAGAGGGAACCTCATGTGGTAAGAACGAGATGAGAAGGAGACCTGATGGCGTGGAGTGTTACGGGATGTGCTGGTACCAGCGTAGATGGCTGCTTGTCTTTATTTTGTCCAGGATCTAAGGGTTGCTCAAGAACCCTCATCCTTTACTACTTGCAGTTCTTGCTTCAGGACATGGCTTTAGGAACATCAGTGTCGCAGTGAGTCTGCCCTTGAGGATTAGGGTCATTTTAATGGCAAATCCTCTGGTTCAAGGTATTGTGGAGCTTGAGGTAAATGAAGTAGGTTGGCAGCTAACATTTCTGAAGGCTTGAATGTGAATCGCCCATTCCTGCCTTGTGACAGCAAAGGAAATAAGCACGAGGTTTAGTCCAGAGACTTTAGCAGTCATGCCTTGCTGCCTCTCACCTCTTTGTCATGGCTCCTTCATGAAACCAAACAACTGCCTGAGTGCTTTCGGTCCTTTTCAGAATAAGATTGAAATTGTGAGTTTTTCCGAAACAAAATTAGCACTGATTCCAGCTGTGATTTAGGAAACTTCATCTTAGCACCTCCACTTTGAGTCTGACGCCCACCGCAGGGTCAGTGTTTTGGGTATCTCCGATATCCCCCGCAGCCACCTGTACTGGCGTTGAGATGTCCATCCTTTCATTCGGTAGGTTTGAAATTGGCCAATGGTTCAAAAATTATTATCAGAGTGGGAAAACAGGATCGTAGGCATACCGGTAACTAATATATTTACATTAGCCTTGTTTTTGTAGGAAACCATGCTAAAAAGCCCTCAGCATGTTGATATAACCTTTGATGGTGTTTGGAGGGGGTTAGCTCATTCTTTAAGTGCTGATTCATTCAGCTGTTTTTAACTGTGTTGAAGAGAACTATAACAGGGTTTACAGATAACATAAAGTCACCAGCTTGAAACTTGGAGATGGGAGTGAAGAAACAGGAAGGAAATCTGAGCTCTTGTAGGTCAATTTTTTGGTTACTTTGGCATTAAATCAAGAACAGGAGGAGAAGGATTGTGCAACAAAAATCTGAGTCTTTTTTTCCTGGCTTGTCACTTTCTATTTATGGGAACCCCAAATGACCTGACTTCCTGGACTGAAAACAGTAGTGACATATCCTAAATGATCTTCTTTCGCTTTGTGAGCCAGTCTCCACTACACACCTGTGACATTTTTTAGCAGATGTCAGAGCCCAGGCTGCAGTTGGAAGGGTGGTGAGGAACCGGGACTGCATCCTGTGACAGGCAGAGCCCCAGATGTTAACAGAATTACTGGTGGTGGTGGGGCAGACTCTGACACCTTCCAGTAAGTCAACAGTCGGTGTTGCTCTCAGGCTGCCCCTCAACCTTGGCAGGAGCCATATATAAATATTGTCACCCATTCTTCTTTTCCCAGTAATGCCTACAGAAAAAATAAGGCAGCGATGGTCAGCATGGGAGGGATTAGGCAGAGACATCACCAGTCCAGGTGCTGAGGTTTTTCTCCTTTGGTTGGCTCCTAAATTTAGCCTGTCTCTGGAACAGCTCAGAACATTTTTTCCCCCTTTTGTTTTAATGCAGGCTGTAAATGATCAAGCTCACCTAATAGCATGTGCAGCAGACTCCAGGACCACTGACTGTATTTCATGTCACAGTGCGAGAGGCTTTCCTTGCCTCTTTTGCTCATTTCTATGTAGTATGGAGATCACATGGTTCCTATTTTTAATTGCACTGCCCAAGCAATTACTTTTACCATGGTTCACATTGAGCGCCTGCCGTAGGGTGCTTTTTATAGTTGTTCCGAGTGTCTTCAAAGCAAAAACTTTAAGTAACTTTCTTACAAGTCTTGACAAACTCCCCTGGGAAAGCAAAATTTCAGTTAGTAGCTGCTTATAAAACACAGGGTGATGGCATCAGCCATCTATCACCTGGATTTTTCAAAAACATAGTCATCTCTCAGAAGTAAGATCTATTCCATCTCACATTCTTGCTCTCCTGTCTACTGGGTAACAGCAACCTGCTGGATGATGCCAAAAAGAATTAAGATTCATTGCTGTATTTTTTTGTGCATACAAATAATACACACGTAGGCATGGGATTACTTATTCATAGGTGTGAGGAAATCAGCTAAATATTTCAAACAAAATTAACATTTAAAAATGCATGAAAAGTGATTATAATATTTAGTCCTACCAGAGGCATGTAACTATTTTTTTTCCCCCTGAACTTTTTGAAAAAAAAAAATCCGTGGCTAAAAATGGAGCACCTATATATACAAAGGATAACTGGATGTTACATTGAAATAATTAAATATGAATTTCGGTGGAAAAATAGATTGGGAAAAAAACATATTGGTGCCTGAGCATTTGTCACTTTCATGAGCACTGAATAATCTGCAATAACTGAGGAACTTGATAAATCTTCGTGATGTTCCTAATTATCCAAGAGGACTTTACAGACTCTGCAGCAGCGTATTTACTTGAATCCTATCAAGTGGTATGGTTGCACCAGTCAGGGTAAAGCACGGCTTCGTGCTTACAGGATTTTTGAGTCTTTTGCCTTTTACCATTCATCATTTGTTGCCCAACTTTCTGTAGGCATCAATAGAGGGAATGCATTTTAAAAAGGAATTTGAGTAAGGCTCATACTAAGGTCGGAGATTGCCTCTATTCAGTGCTCTATTGCAAGTGATACCTAAAAGCACTTTTTTGCTTCTTTCTATTTTGCAGTTCAGAAGTAAAGCCATTTCAAGGAAAAATGACTCAAATAGTCAACCAGATACTGTTATTCACATCAGTTAGGCACAGCCAGGAGACGCTGCTCAGGAAGTACAACACAGAGACTCAAATACCTATTGCAATTAGAGGTCTGTCTGGGTCAAGAAGGAAGGAAGAGCTTCTGCTTGTCTATGCATAGCCAGCTGCAAATAGTATATTGCAGCATTTTCATTACTTTAAGTAGCAGGGATAGATTCATTTCTATTAAGTGAATCTTTTTCTGGGTGCATGTGACAAAGGTTATAGATTTTATTTGAACTGGAGATTCTGAAGATCTCCAGAGAAAGGTCTTGGTGCTTCAAACTTTTGCCTTAGAGAAAAACAGGCAGGAGAAGAGGTACTGGGGATTTTTGAGGAGTATTTTTGTGATAGAGAATGTCTTCATGCTGGGTGTTCTGTATGACAGGTGATAATGACAGGGGACAACAGACACAAATGAAATCAGAATAAGGATTTAAGAGAAAAAGAGGCCAGACAGCTCTTACATTTGAAACTGTCTGATTATTTCACCTTGTCTGATTATTTGCTCTTTCTGAGTTACCATCTTCTGTGTACATGGGTAAGGATAATAAAAGGGAAATGCAGGCAGAAGGCTGCCTACTTTTCCTTCTGGCTGGAGGCAAGTTTGGCCACAGAACAGAGAATGGGAAGTAGGCTGGTGAATGCTGATTGCAGCACTAGCAGGGGAGTTCTTCTGTTGGCTGGGGGCAGGAAGTTCCTCAGCCCACAATTGCTGGATGACAGCAATGCTCCTTTGTTTCCAGCTGAGGAATTTGCTGGTTGTACCACAGGCAGAATTTCTCAGATGAAATTTGCAGCTTCTGTGGGTGGAGAAGAATGTTTCAAAGGGCTAAACTGAGCTTTCTGACTTGTGACTCTGAATGGAAGGAGGGCACTTCAGGCTACTACTTTTATAATGGGCTCTCTATATCTGTAGGCTTGTAAGGACCAGTCACCATGGAGCTAGCTGGTACTCCTTTGACAGATTTTCTTGAGATAATATTCATTTAAGGTCCTTGGTTTTTAATAATCTCACATTTTTTCTTTTTACACGATAGATCATATTTGCTAATTGATAGAAAAATTATTATTATTATTATTATTATTATTATTATTTTACAAACGACCTTAATACTCAAAATAAAATCAAGAAACTGTCTTTGAAGGTGAATGGATGCTATTGGTGTTGGATTAGCACTGTCCTCCTAAGTAGGGGGACTCTGAGCCCACGTTAATACTGTCCATGTTATGGTGGGGAGGTCTGCTTTGTGCTTTTGAGATCGCTAGAGTGGCTGACACAAAGTCTTCTGGTGGTGGCATACCCTTAGGCATAGTACAGCTGAAGCTGGTGCTGGTGACAAGTTTTCTGTTGGGATCTGAGCACTGTTTAGGTATGTCAACTGGAGATTATAGTAGCTGTCCATTATTTGAAAGCCATGTTTTGGAGGTTCAACGTCTACTGGGCCTTGATCTGTTGGCTGTAAGCTCCTGCAGAAGCATCCAAGATCCTGCTTGTCCCATCTGCTCTTCTAGAGGTAAATGTGACAATTCACTCTGGGGACAGACCTGACTTGCTCTGTTAGCTCCAGATTAGCCTAACGCGACTCATTTTTCTTGGATCTACATGCTGGAGGTGTACAGAGCATACGGTTAGTTGAAGCAGCACAGCCAGCTGACTTCAGGTAGCTTCTTGTGGGTAACGCGCTGTGCCTGTGGCCTACCGGCTGTGCTTCATGTCGGCCTGGAGCGTGGCTCAAGATACTATTTGCTCCTCTTAAACCCGGAGTGATTCAGGGCTGGGTTCCTGGATTCCTGCTTCCTTCTTGGCCTTTTGTTTATTTTATGCTACCGTAGGATCAGTCCAATGGAAGCCAATATGAGCAGAAGCCACTCTGAGTTGCAGGAGCCAGTCTGGAATGACTTCCTACTGCTGTGTGCCGGAATCACGAATTCCTGACATTCCTGCCACCTGAGAAGGTTCAGAGGGGACTTCTGGAAGGAATTGGTTCAGAGTTGATTAAATGTATTTAATTAGATTGTGGTGATCTAGTATGCCTGCTATTAGTGATCAAATCAGATGGCTTCAGGAAGACTGATGGCATCAAATGGCTTGCATACCTTGGGACTCTCAGTGCTGCTAATAACTTCCTGAGGAAGTAACCGTCCTTGATTGACTTTAGGAGGAGCTTCAAGAATAACAACAAAAGACAACAAATACACCACCACCCAGCTGAATTAATCCACAATGCAAAATTTTACTTTTTTAATGTGGCCTTTAATTAAATTGTTCCCCACTACAGAAAAAATACCAATTATTTTATAAATGCCAGTAACAGGGCAGTCAGTTTTTTAAAAAATAAGATTCTGTTCATGTCCCCCCCCCCCCCCCCGGATAATGGGGTAATACCACGTGTCATTAATGAAGCCATGAGTAGAGTGCTTCTTTCATCAGTACACTACTGCTAGGCATGAAATGGTCTGTTTGGGATTTTAAGAGCCAAATGTAAATGTGCTTAATGAGACGCAAGGGGCTTGGTCTGTGGTGGGGAGAAATGGCTTTTAGCAGTAGATGCAGACAAAAGTATTGTCTTTCAGTCTACAAAAAGTCAGAGAAAAAGAAAAAGAGACTGTGGTCCCAGATGGAGGAGGTGTCAGAATTTAGAAGGCTAAACAGCTGTAGCCTGTTTATGTATTTTAATTCATTGTTAGAAGAAAGGAAATTAAACAAAAAATGGAAAACGTATTAAATCCTTTTTAAAAAAGATCTGCAGTTGACCAAGACAGGCTACAATAAATAAATAAATAAATAAATAAATAAATAAATGCAAAGTTTGTCAATTCATTTTATATGGAATATAAATTTGTTTATATGGAGTACATCTAGAATACATTGAAAACTTCTTAGGGAGTATTGTAGGAAAATACTACAAATCAGAGAAGGAAAATAAAATCATTCAGATATCTCATGGTGTCAGCAATCTTGTGAGTTTCTGAAACTTGTTGTTTTGAAGCTTCTAACTTACACATGAGAAAATTCCTGCCATTGACCACTGTTTCAAGTACTGATCTCGCTGGTTAGGTCAGCATTTTCTCTCAAAGTGTTGAAAAGTGGCATGTTGCTGAACTTTAACAATGATGGTATTTGATAATGGCATAAAAAAAAAAAAAAAAAAAAAAAAAAGGAAGCAAAAAGTAATTATGAAATATTTTTACTGGATTCAGCAAGAGCTCTGCAATTCCAGTGGTTTAAATTGTCTCATCATCTGCCTTGGGGTTTGAATGTAAAACACATATCTACCTCGACAATTTTAGTATTTAAAAACAGGTACTGCCGTGCTGGCCTAGATGTTGAAAGCAGCATAATTGCACTCGTAAAAGCTACTAGCTTTATCTTATTTTACAGGAGTCAACAAATCTTTTCTTTTTCCCTCCCTAGTTCATTGGCAGTAAAGTTACTTAGACTCAGAAAATGACAATCCGAAGAGAAGGAACTGTTTTTCCAAACTATTCTGTCTTTAAGCAGAGCAGGCATCCTAACGGATGCAGTGATACTCCACTGTCTTGTCTCCCTGCTTGGTGGCTGAGGCCCAAAAGGGGACCTGGTCATCCCCTCTCTCCTTTCTGCCTCACTTGCTTGTACCTGGGCGCTTCTTCTGACCACCTCTGGCCATGGTAAGCCAGGTCTTTTCTTTATTTGTTTTAAATTAAGCTTTATTTTGGTTTTCTGAACTGATTAACTCAGGCCAAAGAAGCACTGTGCCCCCTTTGGTGTCTGTGACCTGCCAGCCAAGATGGCTGTAACATCTTAATGGTGCTGTGTCAGCTCTATGTTTAGTACAACTTTCTGCTATAGGCCTTTGTATGGTACATACTGGAAGATAATGTTGCTGAATGCCCCCAAAATGTGGCCTGGTAAGACACCGTGAGGCTGTTTTACTTCAGCGTTATGCATGTTTAAAC
This sequence comes from Oxyura jamaicensis, assembly GCF_011077185.1. Lineage (NCBI taxonomy): Eukaryota > Metazoa > Chordata > Aves > Anseriformes > Anatidae > Oxyura > Oxyura jamaicensis. The sequence goes on along the minus strand of NC_048899.1, from coordinate 36,988,403 downwards.
CTGGTGAGAGTGCTGGGGTTGAGCGGAGTTAACCAGGCCGCTTTCGGCAGCAGTGTCTCTGACGCACTAAAACCCGTGTAAGCTGCGTGTTCCTCGATGGATTTTCAAGAATAAATGTTAGACAAGCGCCTTCCTTTCTCTCTCTGTGAGGAACTGAAGACAAGGCAAAGATCTTTTGGTGTGTACCAGCAGAGTCTCTTCCACTCCACAGCCAGCGAGGAGGAGCCAGCCCCGTTCTCCTCCTAGCGCCGTTGACAGAAATCTCCCGGTTAGGTGTGCGACATGTTCTCTACGTGGCACAGGCGTGTGTCAGACAAAGAAAAACAGCGAGGAGAGCCGACCGTAGCTCATGATGGCTCTCGCCAGGCTCGCAGATGCCGTGGGTCTCCTCCAGACGATTGTCACTCACTCGCTGTGAGCTCTGCAAACCTCTGCCAGGACCGGGGCTGGAGCGAGAGCTGGGAGCTCAGGCTGGAGCGATACTTCATCCAAACGTACACACAGAGCACTTCAAGCATAACAGAAACCTCGTTCCCTGTTTGGTTTTGTACAGGAAAAAAAATACAATTCTGAAAAGCCTCTGACTGTTGTTTTTCTAACAAGTTAAACAGATGGATTGGAAATAGTATTTACTGTTTATTTCCTCGACATATCAATATGTGAGGAGCCAGTATAAATTACGGTTTGACTGCAAACAAACCAACCCACGCCAAAGCAATAAAGTAAACACTGTTGTATTTTGTTTCAAGTCAATATTATGGGGGTTTAGATGGCTGTTGTTTCTGTTTTCACTGGCTATCCCTGACTAGCTGAATTTCAGGCCCTATAATTGAAAAAAATTATGGTTTAAAAGATTTAGTGGAGAGCAGGTTTAGTAGCTATTCCACTGAATATCAGAAGCAGTAATTTCAGAGTATAGGCGTTAGGAATGGAAACAGTATTTCTAACCATTTCAGAACTATTTAACTTTTTCACAAGAAGAACAAGAGTGAAGCCATCACTAGGCACGCTCTGATGGTGTGGTTTTATGATACAACAGTCTGCTCCTACCCCTTTTCCCTGGCTTCATGCTCATGTTTTTTTCTGTCTTAACCATTCAGGGAGCCAGCTGAGGGCCCTGAAACACCAGAAGATGGACAGAACCAACAAAATGGATGGCTTTTGCCCGTTTAGCTCCCCCGGCTGGCTCATTTTGAAGGCGGACTGGTAGCGGCTGGGAGCCAGGTGCCAGGGCGAGGAAGGGGATGGGGACATCCCATGGTTTGCACTCAGCAGAATGGAGTAGCACCTTTGGGCAGAAATGGGCCATTAAAGTGGCTCAACTGAATTGCGTCCTCAAATTGCTCGAACCCGGCATACTAAGAAATAAAAAGCCGAATAAAAACCAGCGTAGCCTGCATGTTACTCATTTAACATGTAGCTGGGCAGATTAGCTAAGATGTTGGACTTCTTGACCAATCTGTCTGACCAGCGTGTACTTCCAGCTGTAGTTTTCCAAACAGCATATTGTGGAAATTGAGAACAGATGAAACGAGGGAATGTTAAAACCGTGAATTGAATATGCTCCCCAAATTATTCACTTATTTCAACAAACAAGAATCACATTGATGTAATATATGACTGGTTTCAATGCTAAAAGCATATCAAGAGCTGGAATGTACTTACGTGGCTAGACAGTAAATATCTTTGAGTCCTTATAATCCATTAAATTGTAAGAGTATGTCTGCTTGTCTAAATGGAAGGAGACACATCTCTTCTCTGTACCACTGTCATTTACTCCTCCACTTCCTGATTCTTTGGCCTTTTTTTTTTTTTTCTTTCAGTAGGGCTTCTTTTGTGTATGTGAAACTACTGCTACTCTCGCTTAAGTTGTCCACTGCTCCTGAAAGCTGAGTTAAAGCACTTTACAAATTCTTGTACCGATGGATGCAGCTTTTTCACTGTGAGTTGCCACTTCCAGAGTCAGGGGATGGCCTAATAAAGATGGGGCTGAGTGATGCGAGGCCGAGCTACTCTTGCTGTGCATTGCACTGAAGCTATTTGTTCCGCTTTTGATCACAGATTTTGATGTTTGCCTTCCCCTTGTTGCCTAGTGTTGACTATGAGCTCCACAGAAATGACTGATTTGCAAAGTAACTTTGTGCAAGAACACTGAGTGTTCTTATATCCTCATCTGCCAAAAGTTTCATGCCCAGGTAGATGCAGTTCCAATGCTTTAGCCCTCTTGTTAGCTTTGGGTAGTCATCATTTAAATCAAAACGAAAGAAAAAGATTTTTTTTTTTTCCCCAGTCTCCCACAAACTCCAAGATTTGAAATTATTGCTCTGAAATGTATGATGTGTATGGTGATGTATTAGGTGATGTATTACAAGATTGCTTGGGATTTAGAAAGTCTTTGTCCTATGCAAACCTTGTTTCTAGAAAGCTGACCAACTGGCTAGTGCAAATCAGTGCAAGGCTTGTTCCTCAGGCTGGCTGTGCAGTGCAGAGAGCTACAGTGAGCTGATGGTGCTCAGCATTGCTAGGGAGCTGTTGTGATCCTGTTTCATGAGTAGCTGTTTTGAATGACTGGAATACTTTCACCTTAGCCTCAGCTAAGAAACACAACAGAAAACCAGACTTATTGCAAAATCCTCAACAATGGACATGGTTGTAGAAGTTTGTCATGACAGAGATGACAGAGAAGAAACTCGTGTTACCTCTGTGTTTCCAAACGTGTCAAACCCCAGAGTCTTTCCCTATGAATCTGGTTCACTGGCTGTCTGCGATTATTCAGTCCCTGACAGTTTTTGTGTCCTAGCACCTGTCCTGTGCTGCAGTTCCAAAAAGGAAGCTTAGGCAGGAGAGGCGTGCTGAATGCCATCCCGTGCTCGTTGGTGTGAGGTTTAATATCAACATTTCTGTGCCCCTAGCGCATGTCATTCTTTACCTCTAAGAGAATGGAGTTTGGATATGCCTTCTGCAGGGCTCCTAGCTGTCTAGTTTTGGAGCCAACAAACCCTTTTTGGCAGGCCACATGCAATCACCTCTTGTGCTTGATTGAAATATTAGCAAGTCATTAATACAAATAACAAAATACTGTTAAGGCCACAGCCAAATCTCAAGTCTGATGACTTTTTACACCCTTAGTGTTTAAATTTCACATAAATAATATGAATTGACATGCAATCTTAATGCAAAATTATATATGGGATTAACAGGCGTGGTTTATTACAAACCAGACATCATCTCTCAGTCACTTGGGTGGTTAGTAATGTTATGAATTGACTGACCACTAAAACCAACTGTTTGAAAGAAAACATCTTATGCATAAATGTCACGGCAACATACTAAAGGTTTATATTACCGAAACTGTGAGAACTTGAAACTTCAGAATGGGCTACCTAGTGTTTACTTTGAAAAAAAAATGCACATATTTGATGTTGAATATCAGAAATCTAAACAGCTTTTAAAGTAGTTTCATAATGGAACTGTTTTATTTTTCCCCTGCCTAACTGAAATCCTAATACCTAGGGCCTCAAGGCTGTGTAGCTGCTATTTTCAGAGGTGCTGAGTGCATACAGCTGCTGTTGACTTCCCTTCATGCTCTGGGTGTTCAACACTTCTCAAAATGAGTGCATACAGCATCTGCTGCTACTGCTGAGTACCGGAGTTCCAGTAAGAATGGCTGAGAATTTTCGGTCACATTTCGATAGTACCCAGTTGAGTTGTCCGGCACACGTAGTGCTCTGCTGGGGTGGTTAGAGGGTACTTACGGATTCACTGTGTATCAGTACCGTGGTCAGCCCTGGCTCACACACCCCTCTTCTGCACTGTAACGTACCTATGCAACGCATACCCCATGCGACCTTCTCAAGAATGTTACCTTGTTTTGGCACTGATAAGTTAAAAATTTTGATAGGAAAAAATCCACTAAACTTTGAGAATTTTGCTCCAATTTGTTTGAATCATATGTAGAACCTGAACACGAACAGGGTCAAACCTTTCCCATCCTCCAAAAACTAAAATACTAAGAAGGTTCCCAGATCTGTTAGTTCAATATTCTTCAGCTGAGGTGCTCAAGTAGGTCTTTGGTAGATTACTCTGTTGAGCTCACAGAACAGAAGGTTTTGTGTTTTCCATGGTCATTCCTTAGCATCTACTTAAAATAGATTTCCATTTGCTGAAACAGCGACTTTTAAGTATTTCACTCCAGTCTGTCACTAGGACTTTGAAAACTCCTGAATAGTGGGAATTGCTTTACATCAAGGGAGAGTGGGCAATTATTTCAAAGCTGTCATTTTCACAGGCTGCTACACTGCTGCAAATTAACAATTGCTGCAAGCTGACTTGTAATTTAGGATATATGCTACGCACACTTGTAGCTGAACAAAACCAAGATATATGGAAACGATCATGCGGCTATGAGTGACGTGTATGTCGAGACTAGAAAATGTTGGGTTATTTTCATCCGAAACACCACTGTAAATGTGCATCAGTAGTCTCCGGTAAGACGAGGTGGGCTGAACATTAGTTACTACTTTCAGAGCTGCTCAAGAGCTTATTCGGGCAAGAAGACACGAGCAACTGTAAAGCTGTCTCCATTCATAGCCTTTGAAATATAAAACTGAGAACTCAGACCACCAAGAAGCATGAGGCGCGACAACTAATGGTTCCAGCAGGATAGTCTTCACGTGTTCCGTGCATGAGGTGTAATTTTTCATTAAATATCTGTCAAGTAGCAGGCTTTCCTTTGATACTGCAAATTTGAATACCTTCGACTTTTTGTTCTTTTGTTTAAACAGGCAAGTCATAAAAATAACTGCTTTCGTTGTTGGTTCGCACCTTGGGGATATAGTGCTAAAGTCTTTGTTACCGAGAGGCAAGAGAATTTCTTGCCACTCATACAAATATAAAAGAGCAAGCAGAAATTTATTTATAGAGATACAGTACTGCAGATTTCGGAACAACAGATTAAAGGGACTGTTGGTTATTTTGTTCTGCAATGAATGTTTTACTAAGTATGAACTCTCTATTTTCTTTCCAAATATCAAAATGTGGAGAAAACAAATGTTTAGCAAACCAAGCCCTGAATTACATTTCAAACAATTCTGTGGGAAAATGTGTCTTGCATTCACAGCAGGCTCTGCTTGCACTGCTGTATTCGTGTATCATGGGAATCTTAAGTAAGCATGGCAAAACAGGCAGAATAAGTGCAGATTTGTAGAAAACTACTAGATAAATTGAAGCATCGCTCTACTAACAGTGAATAAAATACATCGTACATCACAGAGTTGTAGTTTTCACACCATAGGATCAGCCAGTGAAGCAAAGACCTACAGTCCACTTCTTTCATCACCACTTTATTTTCCCACCAAGTTGGTAGGAAAAGTGCTGCAGTCCTAGACAGGATAAGGGCAGCCAGGCTGCTGTAGCTGCTGTGCTCTGTCCTTCCCACTGGGCTTCCCAGGGTGTATTTTTGAGGTGCTGTATCACTCCCGGCAAAGAAAACTTGCACTCTGATGCAATGAAGTCTTTCTTGAACTTCCAGCACAGTGGATTTACTCCAGATTGTCCCAAAGTCACAAGAGCAAAACACCAGCACAGCTGAAACCCAAGCTGTGATACCTTGTTGGGTGACTTCAGGCACTGTATCTGCCCGAGTCTCAGGTTCCCCATCTGTTAAAGATCTTTGTTTAAGATCCTCTCATGAAAACCTTTGTCATGCTTTCTTCTGGGGCTGTGAACGCTTTTCATATGGGAAATCCTGTGACGTTATATGTGTATTCATCACAGAAACAGGAAAATAATCCAAAGAGTTTTGCATTTTTTTTAGTATTGATAGTAGCATTATTGGTTGGGAACCCTTAGAGTCTGGTATTTTCAAAAATAACTAAAAATAAAAGGGACTACTTAAGAAGCTTCTGTTCAAAGCCTACAACTCACGGGGCGCCTGTGCGCTTTGAACAGTTTGCTTGTAAGAAAATCCTCTGAACCCATTAGGCTGCTGCTGCTTCAGAGCACTGTGGAGACTTAATTAAAGGTTCAGGAGAGAAAAGAGGGTGATGAAAGTTTTATAACCATAGGCTAATATTTTTGAAAACCATTTCTGTTTTTTAACTTGTGGAGGACTTGGAAGGTGCAGCTACCTTCTCGATCACTGCCAGGATTCACCTGCAGGTTCCTGCAGGATTTCAGTGTTCACGGAATGAGGTCCTGAACATTTCAGCTGCATGGATCATCTATGCTTGTGTATATTAAAGGGGCTGGGTTAAAATGAGCTTTAAATCTTAAAAAAAAAATCCAGATAAATCTCTGAGTTCTACCCCCAAAGTACTTCCACTTGTTTCTTTTACACGTTGATCTATTGTTACGTATATTTCCTATTAAAAAAACCATGGCTGTCACCAGGTTTTGTGCTCAGTGGTATAAATAATCACCTTTTGCATGCTTACCTCGTAGTATCAGTGCCATAACCCTCACTTCTCCAGGCGCAGCTTGTGCTGCTGTGTGGGTTCGGGGCACTTCGTGGTGTGTGCTGCTCGATTGCTCCTCGCTGCCTTCATCCGCCAAGCAATGGCAGGAAATCGATGTCCCGGTTACGTTTTGTGGGGGGGAAATTTTGTCTGTGGGTTGCATTGAGCGCTGCATGTCTGCAGCCTGAAGGGCCAGCGGGCGAGATGCAGTGAGTCCAGAACCAGTGGCTCGGAGCTGTGGCCTTTGGGACCGGAGGGGAATTGGGCCATGAGCCCTGCAGTGATCCCGGGTGGTGAGGGGAACTGCGGGGAAACATGGTCATGGGCATGGACAACGTTTAATATTTGTTACGGCCTCTACGTCCTGTCTTAGTACCCTGATGGAATTTCAGCCTTTTTTGAAACAAAGCTCTCAGTCTTCTGAGCTGCAGGAGGCAAACTTGGAACCGTGGGCCCAGCTGTCGAAGTGCCAACCGCTTGTCACTTGCCATCTCGCTACCTAAATGCGGAACAGCGAACAGCGTTACTTAGACCTGGCTGGGCGCTGCTTTTGTGTCCCACCGCTCTTCTCTGATAGCAGAGGTGTCCTTTTGTTTCCACACACGAAGCGATGTGTTACTCAGCCGTTTCTGACCTTAGCGAGATGAGGAACAAGTCAGATCGGGGGGGTGTGAGCGCCTCATGACTATGTTCCTTCCAGTTGGGTCAAACAAGACAAATTTTAGCTCTTAAGCGCATGGCTAAATTTACCCAGTTCTGCATACTTGATTTGGCAAAACCATATGGACTTTTTGATACATTCCTCAGCTCTCTTCTGAATCAGTTTCCAGAGTCTCTATTCGCGGCTCGTACCCACTGTTCAGTAGGAGGTGTAGAAGAGCGGCGCCTATTTCGGGCGGCAGATTTCCCGCGAGCGTTCTTGCCTCAGGCCAGCTCCTGCCGAAGCTGCCTCCTGAGCCTGCCGAAAGGCCCGGCCCCGTCCTCCCTCCTCGGCTCGGCTCCGTGTCCCTGCACTGTTTTTTTCCTCTCTCCTTCACACTGAGCTTGTCGGAGCCAAGCTCTCGGGCCTGATCCTGAATCGCCTCTGCGATGGGGGCGTGCGGCCGGAGGTGAAAAGGAGGAGCCGAGGCACCAGGGGGGTCTCGGGTCAGCTTTAGCTAACTGCAGCCATGCTTTGGGTTTGGGTTTTGCCGTGGCTGGTGCAGAAGAATGGAAAATTCCCTTTCAACCACTTAGGCAGGATTTCCACGGGAAAAAATTACATCTGCTAAACAGAAGCTGTGAAGCAGCTGACGGATCGATCCCCAGTGATACGCCTGCAAATCATCCTGTGGGATGCCGGGTGTTCAAAGCACATCCCGTCCCTGAGCAGTTTGCCCGGGGGATGGCAGCTGGGGACGTCCCTACGCTGCCAGGTGGGACACCAGTGGGACATGGGCCGTGGGTTCCTCGCTCAGTAACGCAGAGGGGACGCACGCGCGGGTCCACGAGAGTAGTGGAAGCCCAGAAGGTACAAATAATATATTATTCTTAATCCGAGGGCTTCTAGAACTTTTACGTTAGAGCTAAGACAATCCAAAAATGAGCTGATAAAAAGTAATAATGTATATAGTCATCTTTTTTTTCTCCCATTCCCCTAGCCATGTGATCCTGCTGCAGGCTCTGTGTGGGTCATTCGCCCTGTGGTGAGCTGATTCAGGGACTAAACTGGCAGAAGAGAACTTGCTGCTTTTTGTGGAGCTGGTTCTCTGCTGTCTCCTTGGAACTGATTCACCACAAAGCGAGGCAAACTCCACCGCTGGGAGGGGAGAAGCAGAGGGTGAGCGAAGGAGGGGAGCCAGCAGGACGACACCTTCCAGTTGCAGCGAGCTTTTAGGCTGACTCAACTCTAATTGAAAATAGCACGCCGAAAATTTTAGGGTATATTAGAGCCATTTCATGATTTTTGGTGGTAGGGCAAATCTGCAAAAATCTACATACCTCCATTGGCTAATTGCCTAAATAAGTACTGAAAATCTAACTGAGCTCGTGGGGGTTAAAGTTATGCATGCGTCAGTGTTTTGGCAGGTTCTGTAAGAACACCGATATGCAGGTCTGCTTTTTTTTTTTCTTTTTTTTTAAGTCAGAATTGTCGGCATTTTTTCAGTTCAGTGCCTAACTGAGAATGTAGACACAATTAAGTTAGAATTGAATGCAATATTTTGTTTCACATAAAATATTTTGCTTTGAGCTTTTAAATACTTTCCAAGTTTCAGGTCTCCTCTGCTCTGCTATAAAATTCAATCTGAACTCGCAAATACTTTGTTTACTCCAGAATCTTTGTTTTTGGAATATAAACTATGCATTTTTGCTGCCAGCTATGGCTTTTAATGCAGGCTTATGAAGCTAGGCCACTTCCCCTACCATACGCTCGCAGTGAGTCAGGACTGCGGGTGGAACTGGAGTTTTGTCATTGCCAAGAATAAAAACACTCTGCTTTATCGGAGCAGAAAACATAAGGGCATCGCTTTTGTATTACAAAAAGTGCAAAACCGTGGTTCAGCATTTTCGCATTTTCGTATTACTGACGCTTCTTCGTTTTTCAAATTAAAAATATTCAGTGCTCACATCAGCTTAAAAGCACTTAAAACCCATCGAAGTGCAGCTTGATATCGCAGCGTGCTGCCTGCTTTGGCCTCATCCAACAAGACACCAAGACACTCAACCACGTTAGTCATCGCCGTGGTTTCAAAAGTGAGTGCTTCTTGCTTTGTGGGTTCAAACCCGAAGAAAGCTAAACTTGCAGAAGATCACAGAGAAGTCTTGTATCCGGTTGGCTGAACTGACAAATTTTCTGGAAATTCCCCCAGAATCTGGGCTAAAATTATTTCTTTTTGATGCTGAAATCACAGCTGTGACAAATATTCAGCCTTATCTATGATTCATGCGTTCTCTCAGAATGGGAAGTGTTAGAGTAGCACAATTTAGTAACTTTTGTTTACTTCCCCCTAGTTCAGCATTTCTAATTTAACACGTTTTCTCCAGTGTAGGTTATCTAGAAAACAAACCCATTCTACCTATCTGTACCTGAAGCTTTGCCATTTGTTCAACCATTCTTTTCCGCCTAGCTATAAAATACTCAGTTTCATGCAATATCACCAGGTCGGGGAAAAAATCCTATATTAAAGATTGCAAAATTCATTTATAATCTTCTGTCTTTTTTTGTTTTTGTAACACAGAGTATATTTTCTCATTTCAGAACATTCTGCAATTTACCTGCAAAATGGAACTACTGCTTATGGCTGCTAGCAGTTGCAACATTTCTTTACGCCCGGTGACCCCCCATTTCCACGTGCCCAGCTCCTGGAAGGTAGGACAGCATTTTGTACTTTTGGCTGTACGCTTTCAAGCCTCATATCTGCTCCCCACTGATACTGAAAGAGGGTTCGAGACCTGTGTGCCTGTTGTGCCCACTTGTCCCTTTCCCCTTGGAATAGAAGCTCATTGTTCATGTACAGCCTTGTGCCCTGCTAATAGCTTAATTTGTTAACTTTTTGATCTATCAAACCGTATAACCCCCTTCTGCACGCACTTGAAAGTCATGCTTCCTGTAATTTTGTACTTTTTGGTTCCTTCTGAAGCATTTCAACATATTAGAAAGTAAAGATTGATTTCCTCCGTGTAATAGTTGTTTCTTTGGTGATGTGCTTTTGATACGTTTGAGAAAGAAATTTCGGTGGTCTTTCATGCAATTGAATTCAAAGTAGCTGTGGGGATCTTGAAATGAAAATATATTTCACTGTGAAACTGTCATCCTAACCAGTCACTTCAGATGAATGCTTGCTGTTCTCTCTCCCTTGGTATAAAATATGTTTTAAAGCAGAGATTTTTCTTTTCTGTCTACCCTCATGGTCATTAGAAAATTGTAAATGAAACCTTGTTATGTTGAACAGCTGGCAATTGTATTTAAAAATACCACGTTAAAGCTAATGAATTAAGTAGGTAACAAAGTTAAAATGTAGACACTGCGAGGGCAAAGCGGTAACAGAGCCACTCGTGTGATTGCAAGAACAGCTGAGTACACGTGGAAATGTCTAAGAAAGAAAAAAGAGTTTTGCTTGCACATCCTTCTCATAAGCGTGATTTATTTTAGTAGCTTGCAAACCTACATTGTTAAAAGTTATATGGTACCCACTTGTACGAGGTTTTTCAAAATGCTGTGCATTGGAGGGATTTTCTTGAATTAAATCCACTCTTGTTGTCCCGCGTAGAGCAATGTCCTGTTATTTAAGCGAATGCGCTTCACAGTGGAGTGCAGTGCTGTTCATCAGGATTTACCTCAGGTATGAGCAAAATGAACAAATCTGTGGCTTGTTTTATGTGGGACATATCTCTTATGTGATGAGAGGAAAAAATAAATAAATTATTTTCAAAAAGGTAGTTAATAAATGTCCGTCCTTCTAGTGAAAAACTGAAAAGCTCAATCAGAGGTGAAGGATTCAGGTCTTCACTTGGTGCTGCGGTGCCTCAAGCCTGCGCCCTGTAGGGTTCCCCTCGGTGAAGGGTTTTCAGGAGGGTGTCATCACCCCAGGCAGCAAGACTGGGAGTTGTGCTTCCCCATCCCGCTTGTCATTCTCCACCAGAGCAGAATCTGGCTCCACGCTCTTTCTTTTCGATGTGGAACTTGAAGCTGCCTAGAAAACATGTTATTCTACATTTGACTTTCCTTTTTTGGGTACTGCAAACTGTGTTTTTACATGCATTTGCATGAAATGTTTAGTGGAATTTAGATTTTAAGGGGAAACTTTCAAGGCAACTTACTATTTTGTGAGTCAAAACTGAGTTTGAAACTAGCTGCGATGGGAATGGGTGAGATCACATGAGATTTTTCAAGTCAAAGATAGCTTCATTTCTCCAAGGAATGTTTTTATGTGGTTTCTTGGGGGGAATGGTAACTTCCGATGAACTGCTTAGAAGAGACCCTGTGTCAAAAGGGCTGATGGCAAAGTTCCAGGACTGCGGCCTGCCAAACACATTTTCCAGCTGAAGTAGATAAGTGTTGGTGATGAATAAAACACCGCTGCAAGGTGTTGTCTTGTAAGGTTTTGGTCTTGCTTCTGACATGCACGACTTCTGTTGTATGAGAGGTGACCAATTTTTGAAAATCAAGCTTTATATGGCACCCCAAATCCTAAGCTAATGCGACTGGGTGAGGAAGTGACTTCAGAGTGACTCTAAAGCCACTCAGCCGAAAAATCAAGGATGCTGTAAGCAGAATAACGTGGATCCTTTTGTTTGTGTTCAAACCCCACGGTCAGTATGGAGAAAGCAGTCTGCTTCTTCATTGATAAGACCCATAAAGATTTCAGATACCTCACAACGGCTCCTCACTTTCCATTAGCTTTTGCCATTACGCTGAAGTCTACTGAGGGTGGCTGATAGGTGTGTGTGTAAAGAGCAGGCTGAGTAACCCAATAATCCCATAGAAACAGTGGAGAGCTTCAAGCTCTTTGTAAGCCTACAAGCACAGCAGTTGAACTCCTAGGCTCTGGGAACTGTTTGCTGATGATGTTCCCTAGGTCAGTATCAAAATAATAAGCTAGGTGTGGTGGATTTAGATTCTCTCTCTGCATTTTTTTTTCTCACAGCCAAGAAAATGCTCTTTTTTGTAAGTGAATACTTTTATTTTTCTTCGTTTTAAACATTGGGGTGTTCATCAGCCACTGATATTATTATGACTACTTAGCTTCCATCAGCCTTTAATACATTTTTGACAAGCTTTTCTTTGGAGATACTGTCAGTGGTCTGTCTGTCAGCTGTAAGGTGGGCAGTGGATGGCATTTGCTGTGTCTGATTCTGGACTAACGTTGTCTGAATGGCCAGAGGCAGGCCAGGCCGAGGGGATGAGTGATGAGCTCCCATTTAAGCCTTTTTACCAGTGACAGTACTAATTTGTGTATTTCTTTTTCTCTTCCAGCCATCAGTTTTCATTAAGCTGATAGAAACTCATATCTGTGAGATGTCTACCTGGCTTTCAAATTTGATTAAAATTGGTCAAAAAGTTATTGGACGAAGGAAAGATGGGCAGCACGATCACATAACTCTTTTTCATTATCAATTGAAGCCAAGATGCTGCATTATAAAACTGTGTCATGCATTTGTGGGAGCTACTTCTATCTCTTATAAAGCATTTGTCTAGTCTATATTTGCAATTAATGGCAGCCACATAAGCTATTAGCGTTACCAGTAGCTTGCAGTGATATTTTACATCACCTGAAAACCAGCGCTGGAAAACAAAGAGGAAAACCTTGCAGAAGTAACAGGTTCTGAGAGGAATGGGAGCAGTGTAAACATTATAAGGCCCAAATGTTAGCAAGGCTACTAGATTTGGAAGACATTAGGTAGTTTTCATACTGTTATGCCCAGAGCTTCCTAATAGTTATTTCTCATGGATCTGCAAAATACAAAAGACTTTAGGTTAAAGGAATAGTAATGAATCATTTATGAGATATTATCTACAGAGATGGATTGGTTCCATCTGTTACAGTAATAAAAATAATAATGCTTAGCAATTACATAAATGCTTTACAGGTTTTCAGTGTGCATCACAAACATTAATCTAAGATCTAGCCCATAGCACAGTCTTTAAGAGCTTGTAAAATGGCTTCAGCTTATACATACTGGCTTATTTCTTTATTTTTAACGAGGAAATTTGTTGTATTAGAGTTTTTAAACTGGTTTAGAAAATTGAGTTGTAGTTCCTTGGTCTGTGATGCTATATGAAGATAGCCACAAATTAGCTGCTTTTCCTTCTGTTAATTTAGGTTGCTGCAAATGTCCGTTTAAAATACAGCTCTGAAGGCAGGTGTTCATTAACATACAAATGATGGAAATGTCTTCCAAGATGCAGTATTTGCATTATCTCATAGTTATTTGTTAATCTCATTTCTTTTTTTCTGTCTTGTAAGCAGCTCACTGATTGAAGGCCGCTGTATTCTGAGCCACAGTGTAGCCTGATAGAAGTTGTGCTATGTCCACGTGTTATATTTCATTGCACAGAGGATCACGTTACCTGAAAGAAATAACAGCTTTTGTTCAATCCAGGGTGAAATTGGATTTGTAAGGTAGTGGTTTCCCATAAAACATGTTTTAGACGCAGCCTAATTTATCTAATGGTGTGAGTTATTAGCTTTAATTTTTTCTCTCCAGTTTTTAATTAGAGATCTTGAAAAAAAGTCACGATCAGTTTAAGCAAAAAGAAGAAGAAAGTAGTGGCTTTATTTTATTATCTTTTTTTTTTTAATATGCTCCCTAGCAGACAAAGGTCTGATGAAGTAGACAAGACTTATAGCAAATGCGGTTTAATGGATAGTTATCCTTGTTGATATCCTGAGTATGTCTGTGAGTCATATAAATACATAGATCAACGTATATTACACCTGGGGTAAGTACATGTGTAAGTGTCTTGAAGTTGGATTCTTCGCCGTGTAACCTGTGACCTTGAAAGATAAGGTGCCATCTAAGCTACTGCCCTGCAAATCTGTTTATCTATATACGTCATAGATTAGGCATGGGCTTTACAGTAAGACTTGGCTGAAACAAGTGACATTAATTCCATTAACTGTGGTCAAAAGTAGTGGATGCACTGACAGATCGAATGAGGTGGATCACATATCTCTACCTAGCCGGTATTTAGTTGGAAACACGAAACACATTAGATTATGCTGGGTAATAGAAAGGTTTTAATACAACTAAACCAAGCATTTGCCAAAACAAGATGTAATTTCCTTAAACAATATTCTGTTAACTCATACCTAATGAGATCATATAAAACAGACAAAAAAAACCCAGCATTTCATACACACAGAAAATGATGGGTTCCGTTTAGTCGTGCCTGAGCGCCGATAATCATTTACGAAGCAGAGCAACAGTTTGTTATCGGTGCTAACTCTGCCCCTCTAATCATCAATGACCTGGACAGCAGTTCCCTAGTCTCATTACCCAGGCTATCTGGGTTAGTGTTACAAAGCATAAACTGCGCACGGAGGAAGCGATTAGCAGTGCAAAGTCGATCTTGCTGGGTAACTCCCAGGTACTGCGGGGTGTGCTCCGCTGCTCGCCCTCTCCGAAGCTCCCCGTGCCGCTCCACGCTGCCGCCGGCCTGGTGGCCTCCCCTGCTCCTTCCCCTGGGTACCCAGCTCCCACCCTTCTCTTGAGGTTTCCTCAGCCATCGGAGAAGGATGACAATCCTCCAAACTGCTGTGGGAGCCTGCCCAGAAAGGTACCTGAATGGAGTTCTGGAGCAGGATGGAGCTCCCGTGGTGTGGATGTTCTGATGTGCTTTTAAAACCATGCTGATAAGAGTTAATTTTCAGTGGGGTTCCTCTAAACCGGCTTTGTTTCATACAGAGGGCATTAGAATAAGTGCTTTCAAGTTGGTGGTGCGCAGGAGCTTTGACAAACCAGTTCCAGCTAATCTTGCTTTGAGGTGCTTGCATCTCCAGGCCCCTGGAGTCTGCCCTGTTCTTCTGCCAGAGCTCACCAGCCCATGCCAGGCCTGGCAGGAAGGAAAATGTGCTCCTGTCATAACTGGAGTCTTGGCTCAAACCCTCTCTCATCAGCAATTTAAACCAAGATGCCACGCTGTGAACAGGGCTCGCTGAGATATCGCACCCCTTCTGGTTCTTTGCCTCTCTTGGAGGTGCTGTACCTCCCAGAGGATAGCAGGACGGGTGGTTAGAAATCATCAGAGCAAGCCAGTATTGCAAAATATTCCAGAAGTCTTGGTCCAGGTAACAATTAACAGCAAACTCTGTAGTTAGTCTAGTTAATACTAGTTTGATATTTGTTTTTTCTATTATTTCTTTCCTTAGAAACTGGTAATTACAGTTGAGACTGTTGTCCTGAAGTCCTGACATGTGTGGCTGAATTCTCCTGAGAAAACGGCCCTAGGCTGTTTTTACTCAGACGGGATCTCAGCACGTAACAGGGCTTCGGCATCTCTTGAAAAAAACGAGCTACTCAGTACTTAAACAGTTCGCCTAGACTAGGTAAGCAGCTGGCTGGGCCACCCAGCGGGACGATACACAGAGCCGGGCAGCAACACAGTGTAATTTATGAGGCTGATTGTCTTGCAATAATGACACGGTAATTGTGATAGCTTCAGAAATTCATAGAATCGCAGAACGGTTTGGGCTGGAAGGGACCTGAAAGACTATCCACTTCCAACCCCCTGCCTTGGGCAGGGACCTCCCCCAGCCCAGGCTGCCCAAACCCCATCCAGCCTGGCCTTGGGCACCGCCAGGGATGGGGCAGCCACAACTGTTATCACTCCAATTGTTTGGAAATGATTTCTCACTCAGCAGTGCTGTTCCAGGGCTATTTGGAGGCTTTTTCTCATTCCACTTAGAAGATTCTACCTAAAAAAAAAAAAAAAAAAAGGCATGTGTGTATGTATGGGAAATTGTTGGTTATATCCTACCCGGGCTAAGTTGCCTTTTGTACATCTTTCCAGCACTTTGCAGCATAGATAATACTGAACTTTTTTTTTTTTCCCATTTTTTTCTTTTTTCTTTTAGTGTCTTATAAAGAGCCAGTAAAGAATATTGTGGAAAAAAATGTATTAATGGCTAGTAAGAAATAATCTCTTGATAAAACAGCCCATCCCTTTCTGTTTTCCCTCTGTCATGATCAGAGCGTATGGTTTAATTGCTGTTGAAGGTTGGATTATCAAACTGCAGCACTCGAGGTGCTTTACAAAAACTGTTCTTACTCATGTCTGAGTAAAGAAGAGCCATTCTCCTTCAGTGGGATTGCCTGGGGAAACGAATGCCATCTAGGAAGCACCTCTCCTCCAGTCCAAGAGCGCTGAAGTGTGGAGCGTTCATCCAGCAGCAACAAGAGTGGTTCTCCAGCTTGAGAACCTCGTAACACCAGTCCTCCTTGCTGACATCTTGCACTATGTTCAGAAGGTAGAGCAAGGCTACTTTGGGGAAGGTAGGGATGGAAACAAATTCCAGAGTTACCTCTGCTCTGCTCCTGCCTATGTCCTTAGGGATGAGATCTCGGGTAACCAGGCCCTAAATTATTAGAAGCCTGAAGACAAACTGCAGGCACACCTCACAAGCAACCAGGCAGCCAGTATTTTCCACATCATGAAGACGCATGCTGCTGTCTTCTCGTGGCGACCCTGAACTGCGAGTGAAGCAAGGATAATTACTTAACACAGAGACGACTTTTGTTTTTCTTAGTAGGCATCCACAGAGTACTGTGTTAACTACAAAAGAGGAATTACTTGTATATCCTTCTGTGCTTTGCAACACGTCTGTGATGTTGCAGTTTACTTGATCTGAATGGCACGCTCATGTGAAAAGTGTGGAAATTGAGGTGAAGGATCACAAAATGACATTAAAATTGGTGTAGAACTCCAAGCTTCCCAGCCTCCACTTTCTTCCTTCAGTTGACATTGCCAAGAGAAAGCACAACAGAAGTTGCTAACATGATAGAAGTTTCCATTAGATTCTCTTTCAAAAATCAGAATAGGGTCATTTGGAGAATAACCTTTCGAACATGAAATGTTAATGACTGCTGAGGTCTGGTCAGGACTGATATGCTCCATTTACACGGACTTAGCTTCAGGTTATGAGAAGTGTATGAAACACAGGCAGCTACCAAATAACCCATTACCCCGCGGAAACAAAAATGTTCTTTACCTTCAAAATTTAATGTAACGTTCATCAGCGTTAAGGACAGGCCGTAAAAAATGTTGGTTCCAGAACATTCTTCCCATCATCAGCGATATTGTTTGACCAGGTTTACAATCGTGTAACAACAACCAGTCCAAATGGCTATTAGGAAATTATTCATCAGGGAAAGGGAGCGCCGTGGTTTGGAGCGTGAGGTTGGCTGAGTTTATTTTAGACAATAACATTTCGGCTTGAGGACTGTGGTCTTTGACTCTCTTTGCTGTTTGACTGGTCACATGAGTCTTGTTTCTCCTCCGTGGAGGAGGTAGGATGATTTGAACTGTTTAAGCAGTGGATGAAGAAGAGTGAATACGGCAGTGTAGGTGTGGGCAAGTTTGTGCAGTGTGGGAATCCATGTAAAGAAAAGCCAGGAGTCTATTTGTTGTCTGTTTGTCAGCAGGGATTACGAGTAAGTGTACAAGCACGGGGAATTGGAGTCCGTACATTGTGCAAAGGTTTTTAACCTAGTCAGTCTGAGTACCTCCTGGATATTCAGCAGCGTCCTGTTGAATACTGGTGCTTCCTGAAGTCACGGCCACCAATGAGCCTGTGGTGATAACACCACCGACTAGATTCCTACTAATGAGGGTCTTCCAAGGCATGCGTATATGTAAAACAACAACAATAACAACCGAACATCAACATTTCTTGAGCCTCTCTGCTTTTTTTTTTTCTCTCTTTTTTTTTTTTTTTTTTTTTCCTTTATAAAATGTAAAAGGTGGCGTGAAGGGGCAGATCCATTTCCAGAATGTATTTCTGATTTAGCAGGCCTGAAAGAGAGTTTTGGTAGCGCATCCTCAGCAGCAACCAAGAGCCTTTGCACGCTGATAAAAATCTCTGGAGACCGCGATGGACACTGAAGCCAGATTATCGTGGTAATTTGGCTGCCTGTCATTCTTTTAGTGGTTTGTTTTTTTTTTGCTTATTTATGTAAGGTATTGCATGGCAGTTGTTCAGAAAATAGACAGTTTCATGAATGGTGTCTTTATTACAAATGTGACTGTCAGATCTTGTTTAGTTGCCTTAAATATAACGCTTACCCCTGATACTCACATGACAAACACCATGACCTGTACTGCATATCTCTTGGGTTCGGAAAAGCAAAGGGAGTCTTTCTTGTGTGTGTTTGGGCTTATTTGAATGTGTTTTCCTCCAGGGGAAATCCCACATTTGTAGAGGTCCCAGATAAAACCCCTCGTTTCAGTTCCCATAAGAGAGGCAGTGAAGGCACGAACAGTTATCCCCCGAAGAGTGAGTTGCAGCAGGTTCTTGCTCGATGACAGTGCTAATGCTGGGTGCTAAAATAAATGCTCCACATTACATTTCAGTTGGAAAAGCAGCATTATGAAGCTGCTTGAGGTAGTTAGCAGCATCGAGGCAACTTTCTAAGAGAACTAAATGAAAGAGTCAAGAGTAAAACATCCATTCAGGAGCGCGCTGCGGCGTGGGAGTGGGGAGGGACAGATGGAAAGGGTAAAACCAGCTGAAAGGAAGAGAAATGTTCCCAGGAAAAAGGATCAATGTGTTTTCAAAGAACAAAAGTAGAAACCCACGTTGGGTATATAACTTACTTTGTAGAAATGTTAAATTGTTATATAATTGGACCTTTACCATGACATTCACAGTGTAAAACTTCGTGTTTAGTAGGCTTTATCACCTGCATGCTGTATGCTGTATGCTCCCCTTCTGCATAACACCGGCTAATTTTGCTGTTACACTTTGTGAATTTCTTCATTTCTAGTGAGTTTGGTTTTTTTAAATATCTGCCAGCTCCGTGAATTCCAACAAGCATTGGCATGAGTAATGAGTCAAGCCTTAGTGCAGTATTATTCTTTGACAGTTCTAAAAGGATTATATAACTAGGATTTTAAATAATATTTTTGAAATGTGTAATTTAAAAGGTCCTCATGTTCTGTAAATGGTTTAATTTTTCATACCATTTAATTGACATTGCAAAAGAATCATTAAGTCAATGATGATTAAACCAGCGCTTTTATGGATCAAACTCTCTTTGGGGAGAAATTTAGTCATCACAAAAGAGATATAGACATATATTTTGAGGGAGCTGCACTAGAAGCAGGGTCTGAATAGGCTTTTCAATAAATCTGTTGTATTGCATCTAACCTAGAACCCCCTTCTAGTTACCCAGGGCAAGGAATCTCTAGTCAACAATGGCTGGAAACAATGGTGGAGACAGTGGTGGAAAAACCCTGTTGTGCTTCTACATGACACTCATTTGAGAAGGAAAGTCTTATTTCACCCGTCTTATTGCACCTTCTTTCACCCGTCTTATTTCACTCGTGTGGCTTAAGGCCAATTCGAACCAGATTCTGAAGAAGTGGGAATGTAATTAAATTATTCAGTGGATTCTCATGTTGATATTAAGCTGCTTAATTTTCTGTACAGTAAACTTCTGCACTCACTAAAAGCAGGTAAAACAGTTTTGCTTGCTTTTGTGGTGTTTCTTTTCAGAAATCTGCACACCTGAGACCATTGCTGCATGTCAACTTTGTTTGTTTGTTTGTTTTTAACTAAAAAGTGTAATACTCAATTACATGGCAGGTCCCGAAACAGGGAAAGCAAAGAATAGCACCTAAAAGTGTTTTGTCTTTCATTCTTTCCAATTCCTTTAAACAGCGTGTGATTCAGAGCAGATAGTACTTATATTTTGTTCCTTCAGAAGGCTGCTAGACGACATTATCCCATCCTGTAAAGAATAGGCATGGTATCGCTGCAGTCAACGATAGTCCCATCTAAAATCTTGCGGTACATGTAATGGTGGTTGCTAGATGCCTCTGATTTTTATCATCTGTTGGAGTTTCTGTGTAGGATGTGAAGTTTATTGAAAAAAAAATATCCAAGTTATGGGTAGCATCAGTTACGGGTTGCATTTTTCTTATGTGAAAGAATTTCATAAAGAGAAGAAATGAAGGAGATGAGAAATTTAGGAATGCTAAAGCCAGGAAAGTAAGTATTGATGGGTAAGAAAACAGTGATACAGTGATACTCTTAACAGGGCTGGTGATAACGGGGAATTGAGATAGGATGGGATTGCAATAAGAATGAATCCAGCAAAGTCAGGAGTTGCTCAGAAAGGATAAATAATTGGAACTCGGTGCAAGTTGTCAAAGAGCAGAATTTGACTGATCTCTGTTAGAAAAGTCACTCTACATTAGCATGTAAAGTATGCATGTCTCCCACGTTTTCAATTTTAAGATATTAAGTTTCCTTAGGTAGTATTAAGTTCCCTCAAGTAGTATCTCTGTTCAAAAGTACATTCTGCCTAAATCTAAAAATTCACTAAACCAAAGGTTAAAAGAATTCAGAGGAAAAAAACCTCCAGAATATGATTATGAAATATAAATTGGACAACAAAATAAGCTAATATATCTTAGTTCTCAACCCCCTCGATGAAGCAATTTAGCAAAAGCTTGGAAAAACATATGCCTTGCAGCATTTTTCTGAAGATCAGTGAATTTGAATCGAACTGAACATGACTCTAATGCTTTTCTGAAAGCAAAAACCAGGAGCTCATCCCTCCACATCCGTGTTAGCTGAAGGTTTGCCACTGAGCATCATGGTCATTGGTGCTAAAGAAATTTTCCAGACCTAGGAAAGTTTCTGCAGAACTTAGTGGTTCCCATGCCCCATTTGTTCGGTCCGTGTCATTAGCAATAATAATAAAGAAAAATCACTGGCTCCAAATACACAGACTGTTCCCAGATACACACGCAGCAACATATAAATCTGAACTAAATGTCAGCACTTAAAAGGTAAAAAGGCTAATTGCAGCTAAAGCAAATTAGTCCTTCCCCTAAAGATAAGGAAACCAGATCCTGTATATCTCTCTCATCCCCGGCCCCATGTCCCCACTTAGTCATGCTCCCTAATACAGACTTCTGAGTTACATTCCCCATTCGCCCTCTGTTGAGAACTTCCCCTAAGTTTTCACTCGGCCCTTTACGAAGGAATTGTTCCTTCCCCAGGCCTTGGCGGCTCCTTTTGGGGCAGTTTGAGGGAAGCTCCCCTGGGTTTTTCCCCTTGAGGCGGAGCAGAGGGGACGTCAGCAGCGCCTCACGGGGCGGCGGGGCCCTCCCTCACCTTCCTCATTTTCGACTCTTTCATCTGAGCAGAAATTGAGAAATCGCAGCAGGAAATTTCTGCAGCAGGAGCAGATTGGGAAACATAAGCAAAGAGCGGGCCTTCGGTGGTTTTGTTTTAGCACCAGAAAAGAGATGAAAAGCCCTATGCATCGGTCTTTCAGTGATGCTGATTCCCTTAACTTCATTGCTGGCTTCGCTGTCAGATGCATTTATTTTACGAGCCAGGCCTCCAGCCAGTCTTAGTCAAAGCAGAGCCCTTCTGCCCTTCCACAGACACTCTGCAAGAGCAGATCCTTCGGCTGCCTCTGCTGATGGTCTGCTGGTGCCGTGCCAAACCGTCTGGGAGGCGTCTTCCTCTTCTGCTTATATGCGAAGCATCATAGCACTTATGGGAGGCCAAATAAATTTAAATAGTGGATCAATCTGCAAAACCTTAATCTGCGGCTTAAATTATTTCTTTGGAGGAGAACAGATGAGCCCTGGCAAAAATCACAGGGCTTTTTAAGGCTCTTTCCAGGCCTTACCAGCAAGGTGGGAGGCACAAGGGTTTGCAGAGCAGGTGAAGGGTATGTTGGGCATGTTGTTTCCTCAACAGCTGAGGGCAAGGAATTGCACAGGGGATTTTCCTGTGCCCTGAAGAAGGCCCCTGATGTGACGCCCTGTTTGCAATATATTTTTGTCACTGGAAAAATTCATCATTTTACCTGCCAAATTTCCCCCCTTGGCTAACTTTGTTCTTTCTTTCCGTGTACAAGATGGTGATTGAAGAAGTGCTGTTTACTCTGCTGCTAATCCCTAGCTTCCAGCGGGGGGCTGGTGAGGCCAACTTTGGAAATGCGGACTGTTTAACAGCTTCAAGGGAACAGAAGTAGCATGTAAGTGCAGAATATTTTAGTGCATCCGGAGTAACCGGCAATTATGTCTAAGCTGGACTCCGCTCTGGAGCACAGGAGCCTCGTGGCAGGAGTAGCTTCTAAACGCGGCTCGTGGCTGGCTGTGCTATTTGTGCGCTCTATAACCGTTGTCCTTGAATACAATTTTTAATGTATTTATCTGGCAGCATTCCTTGTGGAGTTTTACAGAGTCTGAAAGATTCAGTAGTTGCGGAGAACTTTTTTAACAGTTCTAGGGTTCAACCAATACCTCTGAGGTCTGGAATCGCATCATGAAACGATGGCTCCTCAGTACATCCTTGTGGTGGTAAAAAAAGAAACCCAAATCGCTAAAAGGCTCCACTGGGGAGGCTTAAACGATCCTCCAGAATGTGCCTGCAGACACAGTTGTCTGCCTGTGGGCTGTGGCTGCTGCCCTTGTAGGGTATTGCTCTTACATGGTGTAAGTATTTACTCGTCCTGTAAAACTTTGAATAAACCAAGCTCCTGGATAACGCGCTGCCATTGCAATCAGGCGCAGCGGGTTCAAGAGTTTGTGCTGGGGAGATGATTCACTGGCTTCCTCTGCCTTATGGTGTGGCCCCTTATATAGAATAACTTGGCTGAAACAGCTTCTCTTCAGATTGCTTAGTGGCTCTAATAACTCGACTTAAAAGGCACAGCACAAGCAAAGCAGGATTTGGGAAAATTTAAGCTTGATTTTTGCTATTGCAAGAATGTTAACAAGTTATTCTCCCCCTCCTCACCTCTCCCCCCCTGTTTTAAATTTGTGCTATATTTTGTTATTACGGGTTTGTAAAAAGTGGTTGTCTCGAAATTGTTATTAAAAACACAAGGAGCTTTCTTTTACTTTCCTTCAGGGTCCTGCAATGTCCAAACTACTTTCCATTACTTGAGTGTATGAGATGAGATGCTGCTGAAAAATCTGACTTCGTTTTTGTTCCTGCTTTTTGTATTGTTTTGATATTTAATTTAACAGCTCCTTTGCTCCTATTTCTGCTCGTCAAATCAGAAAAGCTTTATTTTAGCTCCATGATGAAACTTCTATCTAAACACTTTTATTTAAGGGATTTTTTTTCAGGGTAAAATATTTCCTGGAAGAGAAATTTGGAATACAAGCACATATGGCCTGCTCAGGATCTCATTTCGACGTTACTCAGAATACTTACATAAGTAGATAGGGAGAGCAGGATGAGAGAAATTTTGTGACCATTGACTTCCTGTCTCACTGGTGCTGGTACATTAGCCCTTATCAAAGTTGGAAGAGCAGCTACAACATAGCCATTGGAGGGATTGGATCAATACCTGGCAAAGAGCCTGAAGGTCAGATAAAGTACTTAGGCAGGCAGCATGCCAGGCTAAAGAGATGTCAAGAAAATCAATTAGATACTAAAGAAAGAGCAGCAAGCTAACTAAAAACCCAATCTTGAAAGGCTCTTTATATTTTGAAGTCAGCTTATTAGTGTTAGCTATATCTTTATCTCGCTAATAAAATTACGTTTGTTAAGCAATTAAAACCAGACTCGGGTCATACAAGGCTAGCACAAAACTGAGTGTAAACACCTGTACAGTACTAGATTAGAAATAGCTACGAGTGGTGGAGATTAGATCAGACTGCTTTCAGGGTACAGCATTACATAACTCGTGATTAATCTGCTCTCCTCCTCCCCACATTGATTACTTTACCTAGGTGCATTTGGTGCACATCTTAGATGCTCTCTCCTCTGAGTGGTAATGGAAAGCACAGACTTTGAGTTTGCCTACTGGTGCCAGGTAGTTTACTTAGTAAGTTATAGCTGTCTGAAGTCAATAAACGGGAGAGAAATTCAGGCGGGATGGGTCGTCCCTCAGCTTTCCTCTCGGCAGCCATGCGTCCTCCTGGGAAGGAAGGCAGAAACACAAGTGCTGGGGGTAGGTGCACTCTGGGTGCCCCTCACCGCGTGTTACTACCCAGAAGGAAACTCAGTATATTTGTTCTATGCTGAATTCAGTGGGAAAAAATCATAAATGAATTCTTCCCATCCGATCGATCGGTTGAAAAGAAGGAAAATCTAGACAGAACCGAGGTATGTGCATTTTTTGGCCAAGTCATTTGAATGGCAAACCCTTCAAAAAGGCCCATGGTGGATCCTCTGCTGCGTGACAGCTTTGAGTAGAATTCTGGCCTTGCAGAACTCAAGGGCTTCGTCAACTTTCCATACTCCATCATGTTGGATTGAAAATACCGGATCGAGGTAGTTCATCTTGCTGCTTAGATTAACACGTTGCTCCGTGCACAGCACGTCTGAGGGCAGGCTGGCCTTCCCTTGCGTTTGGGTGGCTGTTAAATGCCTTTCCTTTCCCAGCAGGGAACGGCACTGCTTCCCCCATTGTTCTATGGGTGCTCTTGTTGGTTTGACAGCTGTGAGCCCCTGTCCCGTGCTCCGCGTGTCTACACGTGTGGGGATGTGTGCACGCGCGTCTCCTCCGAGCGCTGCCGTGACAGGTTCCTAGCGCTGAAATAATAAAACGTCCTTGTTCATTTTGACTTCATGTGAAGACACAGAGTTCAATACATAGTAATGAAACAAGGAAAAGTTGGCTGTACATAATTAATAAGGTTAATTTATTTTATTCAGCTCTAATGGATGACTGAGGAATCAGCGTAAAGAAGCAAAATGGGCATAAATAACGACAGCAGAAATTTGGTCTGACGCTGAGGAAAGGGCTCAGGTTCTTTCTTCATTTTGTGCTCATTTTCCTGCTCAGAGCTATTTTGTGATAACCTCAACATACAGTTTCAGCACATGGGCCAGGCTTTAATTCATTTGAACCTTTTAGATGCAAATTGTCAAACAACAGAATTTCATAGGAAATAAGTATTGTAGGTCTTCCGTACCTACATTTTCTTTCCAAGTCCTTGGTCTCCATGCCAAGACAAATCCATAACATTCTTCTCAGTAATCAATAAGGCTATTTTTTTTTTTTTTTCTTATATCCAGACTTCATTGGCTGGCCTATAAACTATTCAGTCTCGAAGGATATGAAATCTTTCAGAACCTGACTGTTGAATTTTGAGATTTCAGATAAAACAGACAAAATCAGGAAATTTCCATGAGCGTATGCATTGCCAGTCTTGGTGTGCATTGGACGAAACTCAAATGTCAAACTTTTAACTAAATAAATAACAATGTAATCAAATCCTCCCTTCCCTTCTATCTGCCTCTTCCAAATTCCTGTGCATTTTCCATAGGTTGAGCTTAATTTAATTAATTTTTATTTCTACAAAACCGGTAAGGAACCCCACATGCATAATATATATACATGTGTGTGTGTGGTACCTAAAGACTACTGCAAGTAGCAGACAAAATAGTAGCTTTGAAGAATGGTGGCAGTGATGTATGCACAATAAATTAGAAAGATTTGTAAAAAATCCTTTGTACTGTTCTAGAGATCAAATATATACCTCTATAGAGACTGAGTTACCTATTAGGGACATTAAACAGAAACTAAGCCTTCAGTCTGAAATAGGGGGAAGGCAAGTAAACTCTGAGTACTCATTTAATTATGAGTGTTCCTTTTTTGAACATTAATAGATACTCGTGTCTTATTCAGACTGATTTCTAAACTCATGTCAAGGATTTTTTAATAAATTTTAAGGGTCTGAAGGCTAGAGACATGATAGAGTCACTGCCATGTTGATCTTGGCTTGGTCCCTAAGCCCTGGAGAGTCATACTGGGACAGGACTGGAGGGACAGGACAGGACTGGACCTCACTGCCCCATTGCCTCTGACAGAATGAGTCCAGGAGTTGGACTCGATGATCCTTGTGGGTCCCTGGAAAACAGTCCTTGTTGCTTATGCATATGTCATGAACGCAGTATCACCAAGGAACATTTATTCTATTCCATGTTGTCACTTTCCAAAAAAAGGATATTTTTTTTTTCTCTCAGCAAAGGAAGCAGGCATTTGAGAACTATAAAAACAAAGCAAAATGGGAAAGTCTGTTCTGGGATCGACAATCTGATGACATCATCTCAAAAAGAGCGTGCACATAACTGGGCTCCACTCAACCGGTATCCTAAAAATACACCAACCCTTTCCAACCTGGCCTAGGATTACGAGCAGGAAGTAACATGAGATTACCGCATATATTTGTGGTTTTCTGACTTCTGTAGATGATGTGCTCTGTCAGTGTTCCAAAGCTAATTCTTTTTTTAAAAAATCTCTCTTTTTTTTTTTTTTTTTTTTTTTTTCCATTCTGTGAATGATTTGGGTGCTTTGACACAAGAATTCACCAATTAAATAACAAGCAAAAAGACTTTTAAATAAAACTTACCACATTTGTTTGTCATTGAAAAGCAGGAAATTACTGTTGCTCTCCCCAAAGCAGCTGTGTGTATACAGTGACTTTTTATTTAATGATTCAAATTATAGCATAAATATACATTGTATTACTCGTTAGTCTCATTTGTATTACAATACCGCAGCAGAGCCTTTAGCACAGAGCTGTAACAACTGAGGCTTCGTGCAGGCGCTGTACGAAACTCAGAGCTCGCTGGCTCGAAGGGACATGAACTGTCTTTAAGATTCTGACGGTGGAAGAATTTTATGTGCACTTTTTGAATCCCATGGTATTACCTGCTGCTCCATTTCTTGCTTGGTGCGGCCGGTGTGAAAAAGTAATAATGTTTTAGGAGTCGGTCGTGTTAAAACTACAAGAAGAAAAAATACCCTAGTATCAGAGATAATTGCAAACAGCTGATGAAGTAATGGATCATTGCAAGGTATCTACATGGGTTCTTAAAGGCTATACCCTTTTTAAAGCATATATCCTTTTTCCAAAGACCATGCAGTGGCATTTCTGATGTGCACGTGATGTCCTCAAGCATTGCTGTTTGACCTGAAGGACGCCACAGTCTCCAGTCCTTGGGTTGCCAGAAGATCTCCCAGATTGGTCCTGGATCTGTGCATGCCCAAATCTCTCCTACCTGCTGCTGTGGTATTCGTGTAGCTTCTCAGATAACCTGCTCCTAAGCCATTTTAGTCTATTAAGGTGTTGCAGACTCCACCACGGGTGAAACTACTGAGGCAGCTCCTACAGCACTGAGCCTTGGTTTATTTAAATGGCTGGTGAGCACCTCAGAATTGTGCAACAACTAATTCCCCTGGAAAAAATGTGGCTGGGTGAGTTGCAGTGTTTCATGCCTAGAAACGTGTCTGGAGAAGGGTCCAGGAATAGATCCCGGTTCAGAAGAAGCAGCAGTTCAGCAGGAGGCCTTACAGTGCCTGCTGTGAGCTCCCGAATAGACTGGAGATATAAAAAATGGATGGCTGTCATTGTTTGAGTGATGGCTGCTGAATAATGAACTGTGAACACGAACTGTGGCATTCAGGGCATCCTGTATTTTAATTATAGAGTGGACTGTAAATTATCTAATTGCCTACATTTCCCTCTTTCAGAGAGCGAGCAAGAAGCCTTCTGCGTGCGGAGGCGGCCGGCCTTGGTTTCACTGCGGGGCCAGAGCAGGACACGGGAGCTGGAGGGGCTGCCCTTGGTCGATTTGTAACTGTTCACCTTTTGGGTTTTAATTTAAACTTTTTGGTTTAAAAAAAGGGGGCTCCAAGCTGTGCTTCGTCCCACGTGAGGGATAAGCCAGGTCCTGCGGCCGGCATGGGAACCCCGGCTTAGAGACAGGGAGGAGAGTCTGGAGCGTTTGCTGTCTGCCCTAGTGCTGATACTCTCACAAGATAATTCGTTTCTTCAAAGCGAGGCAGCAGCTCAGCTCAGAAGCATTTATATGAAAATAGCTTCTTCAGGAAAGAGAATGTGCTGCTATTGTGCTTTTATAATGCACGATACTTTGTGCTCTCGCAAGTGAGCTCTGACGCTCAGTGCCAAGTGCTGTTTGAAATGAGTGTAAGCAAATTTGGTAAGGAAAAAGAAGTCCTGAAGAGAGGAATGAATAAATACATAATATCTAGCTTCATTTAGCTTTGTTAGGATTCTGAGTACTTCAGCCATGCAGCTAATAATAATTAAATACACTTATCCCACTTAAAAGCAGCTTATTTTGCTGACAGTTGCTTCTTTGTGATGAGATCTTAAAGAATACCTGAGCAAAAGTGTTTTTTTTTTTTTTTTCTTTATTTTATTTATTTTGTTGAAGACTGGTTTGGTTATAGTTAGTATAGGCAATATAATATATAGTTAATATAAGGCAATACACGGTGAAGGCTATTAAACTCATAACTTCATTGAAATGAATATTTAAGATGGGCATATGCCTGGAGCCTGGCCAGTTAACATAAATTTACTAATTTAATTTACTAATTTAAGTATATCTTATTTATTTTTAAGAGGAAAAAGTCTTGTATGCTTTGATTCTACAAGCTTTTGAACGTTTTGTCTTCATATTCTAAATGCAGAAGAAATCTCTTGGCTATTTTTTAATAGAGACATTCAAATCAAATATATTACTTGTACTTAATTATCTAGTGAAGAGAAGCTCAGCCATGTGGAGGAAAATGACACCAATTTTATTCAGTCCATCAGCACTCATGATGTGCTTGTAGAGTCATCTACGTTGATGAGGTAGTGTTTGTGCACAACTGCACATAAATCAAGCTGTTATTTCCCGAATCCCCACTTGGGGAGCGTATGTGCTTTTGGGGGGGGATTTGTGATTTTTTAAATTTTTCATTGCTTTTCTAAGAGGTGTGAGGTAAGTAGTGGTCTGTAATGCTGCAAAACATCAGCTTTCTTTTAAAATGCTTAGCTGGTCGGGGTTTCAGTGCATATCTGAAGACAGTCTGAATTATCATGTCTTGAAGATGGGCAAGAAAATGATTAAGTGATTCCATTTGTATGCAGATCAGGGCGATGCAATTAAATACGCACTTACAGACAAAAGCAGAAATGAAATCGCTTCTTCAGTTTCAGAAGAAAAAAAAATAGCAAAGAGTACGGAATGGTTTGAATAAAGAAATAAATGGGAGCAATAAATGGCCAGTCAATAAGGTGTTTTGGAATTAGAGGTCAAGCTAACCCAATCTTTTATGCTAGTTCTATTTTTTTCTGCTGGTTGGGCTGAAAAACATAATGATATAAACCTAAACTTTAATAAAACATTTGAAGCGAGTCTTGTTTGAAATGTTGATTAAGAAACATAAATCATTATCTGGCACATATTAAAGAAGTTAAGAGCTGGCTAACTGGCTTCAAAGGCTAACTTAAATAGGTAATAAGTAAAAAGTAAGTTCCTAGTAGAGCCTTCTAAGTTGGCTCTTGAACCAGTGCTATTTCCTGATCCTATCAGTGACCCAGAAGGAAGCAAGAAACCATTACTGGTTGTGTACTGGTGCATACAGGGAGAGGGCTGGCTCGTGCTGCTGGGGGGAGCAGCGAAGGCGAGGGCAGATCTTCAGCAGAGGATATTTTCTCTTTATGTGGAGAATGGGACGGATTGGTCTTACCAAAGCAAAAACTGTGCAGTGACCTCACCTGTAACAAACTATGCGGCGTATAAAACATTATTTAGCAAAGAGATCCAGGACTAGAAGTTGAAATGAGAAAAGCTTGCCTGTATGCAGGGGGCACTTTTTACAAATGGGTGTGAGCACTATTCTTACAGTCCCGGTGCAGTGCCACTTTACTTCTGATTTTTACCTAGGTGCCCTCTGCTTTTAAGGCATCAGGATCTGCTCGAGTTCCCAGACCTCTTGGTGTGGTTACATCCAATTAAATGAGACGTGAAGCTTTGCTCTAGGTTGTACTGGAAGTTGAGCTAAACAAGTGCAACGGTCTCCCTTGCGCATCAGTAACCCTCTCGTCCTGACTCCTGCAAAAAGTTTCTTGCTGCGTTCTGGGAGTCCCTGGAGATGTCCCCAGAGCTTGCAGGGGATCAGCGGGAGAGGTGCAGGAATCCAGGTGGGCAGGTCAGGCTACAGCTTTACAGTAAGTTATGGATAGGTTGGCATTTGCCCAAGTCACCTGAAAGGCATCTAATGAAGCTAAGATGCCTCCAGTCTGGCCATGGGTGAAGTGAAAGGTCTGTAGGTGTTCTGTCTTTTAAACAGGCCGTGTTTGGTTTTTGGAATCCACACACAGCTGATTTTTGGGGAGCTGGGCCATGGGGACCGTCCGGTGTGTGCCCTGTGTCCCTTGCTCTCCCTCGGCAGCGTGGGACGGCTGCTTCGGGCTCTGCCTCCATCTCCCCATGGCTTCTGTGTCGGCACAGCACACAGGTGGGGAAAATCATTTTATCCTGGTTTCCCTTCCTAAGTAAAAGCGCTGAGCAAACATTTTGTGACCAGCTACCAGCCGGGCATCCCCCTCCCCCCAATGCAGAGGGCAGACGCTGGCTGTGCGCCGGTCTGAAAGCTGCCTTTTGGGCACACGGGGCTAATTCAGCTGCTCTCATGCGGTTGCTTTCCTTCTGGATCGTTTGACATATTATGTAAACTGCTTAGTAAGATATCGTGTAGTCTGAAGCTCGCATTGTTTCATGGAGAACACTGACAAACCCGCTGAATTTATAGCCCTGCTTTCCAGACAAACGCTGAGGCTTTTTTCAATTGTAATTCAAAGGACTGCCCACGTCCCTCTGCTTGGAGTGCAGCGCAGGGAAACTGTTTATGTTGTGGAATTACTTTCTGACATTGATGCATGGGGAAATTACTCCACAAAACCTGAGAAATATGGTGCATGCTGTAAGAAATTCAATGAACTGAGCGGCGAAGGGTAACCTGCCAGACCGGCCAGAAGTACGGAAGCTTTTCAAAGGATTTGTGTCATCCAGAGGCAATTGTGTGGTGCTCTGCGGAGATTCCTCCAGGACAGTCACACTGGAAATTCCTGCAGATTAGCCTATCATCAAGTCATCAGGATACTGCTATTTGAACAAACACAGCTGTTGTTTTCCACGAAATGTGGCAAAGAGCAGCAAGGAAAAGAGGGACAATTAGTGTAGCTAAATGGCAAGAAACTCAAGCTGGCACAGTTCTAGTTAGGAGAGTTTGGCTTTCTGAAAAGCCTTTTTACAACAATCTCATTTAACAGAAATGAAAAAAATAACCTTCCTATCCTATAGCAGAGCCTCATTCATGCTTTTATAAACTCGGTGTGACATGGGAATAATTTTGTTCCTGACTTTTTTGGAAATAATGGAAACATTTCTGGCAGCTATGTGCTCTGCTCGTAATCCTGTGCAGGAGGCTACCTGTATGGCCCATGGCATTTTTATTTCATGACAGGACGATGATTTCTGCAATGATATTTGTTAAAATGATTTTGTCCTGCAGCCACTTGATTTCTTTGCCCTGTTACTTCTGCTCCTGTTCTCATCTACATTTTAACCAAAAAAAGGATCACCAATACTAAAATACTTGACTCCAGTCGCCCTGATTGCTCCTCTCACATCACCGTGTCTTCTGCTTTGTTCTGTGCTGAGCTGAGTCTTGGGAGCAAACTTCCCATTTGATTACCATATTGTCACTGACGTGCATCGTAGCAGTTTAATCTGCTTTCTCCTCAATTCCCCATATCGTGTTTTCTGTCATCTCACAGCAACCAGCAGCTGTACGGATGTCCATCACACCCTGGACGGAGCATGCATTAGGTTTCTGGGGCTGCACACACGGGTGGTTTAAAGCCACCCCGTTGGAATTTCCCGTCCTCTTGTGTTGTGCCAAGGAGAGATCAGGCAGAAAAAGCTCAGAAGCAAGTACATATATGCAAAATCTCTTTGGGAATATTAAAAGTTAGGCTGAGCATACAGACACGATGGGATAGAAATGCATTAGACTTTGTGTTTCAGGTGGACTTCTTTTTAAAATAAATTCTCCTAACTTGAGTTCTACTACATTCCCCCCCCCCCAAATATTATAGCATATTGTTTATTAGTGTAGCCAGGGGACCAGTGAAGGACTTGTCTTAGACATGGAAAATGATGGTTTAAATAATCTGTTCTTTTATGCCTTTCTTGAGGAACCACGCTGCTACTACCTCCAGGAAGCTTGCTGAAGTCCAGATTTTTGGTGTATAATGGTCTCGGTTTCATCCTGATAGTTCAAACCACGTCCTACCATGTCCAGTTTTGTGCAATGGGAAAGCCCTGTGCAGCACTCCAGCCTTCCCCTTTTAAGCATGGCGCACTCTTGTCTACCAAATACCCTACGTCAGAGAAGCTCTCCCCTAATATTTTGCAGAGGGAGGGTGGTACCGGAGTGTGGACCACATATGGGCTCCCCTCTGGATAGGAAAGGCTTGGCTCAGAGACCTGAGACAGTGGGAAATGAGGTGAATTTGCAAAAGAGAGGAAGCAGAATAGTCTGGACCTCATTAAAGGAAGACAGCGGAGAGAAAATGAGGGGATAATTGTGCGATATACTTAGGATAACGTGGTGGTCTCATGACAAGGTGTCAGCATAGGCAATCAGATAAGATACGGGCAATTGAGACAAGTTAATTTCCTCTGTGTCACCGAGGAGTCTCGTCTCGTACTCCTCAGCACTTTATTTATACCTGCATTTTGGCAATATACACCCAGCAATTTCCTTAGGATTTCATATCCGAACGGGAAATCATCCTGACCATATCCATCCATTAACAGGTAAACAATGCAAACTGCGTGGGACCTGGAAAAGAGACCCGAGAAGTTTCTTGCAATAGCAAGTGTCAGCACTGTCACTGTGATGGAAAAAGGATAGAGGGCTTCTAAAAACCACTTAGCCAAGTCCTAATTTGGCTGTCCAAAACTCACGGTAAAATTGCCGTGGGAGACGAAGCTATTCCACCTGAGGGACTTCTGGAAGATACCCCCTGAACCATACACAGAAATCAGAAGCTTTTAACAATATTTTAAAGTCGAAGCCTGAAAAGCATCGTTTATTTGGGGACATTAGGTGACCCCAGTACGGCGTTCAACCTGCGGAGCAGTCAGTGCAGGCTGTCCTTTGGGGCGCAGCTGGGTCCTAGTCCCGAGTGCTGAATGCAGGGAAGAGCAATGGAATTATTTTTCTTAGAAATGCCTCAATTGACCTTCCGCAGAAAAGCCCACCTCTTGCTTCTGCTTTTAAGCTTATTAACACAAATTTCCAACTTCTTTTTTCCCGGTAATACCAGAAAGAGCAGGTATTGGAGTCCAGACTAGCTGGCTAACCTGATTCAAAGTAAGAACAGGAGATCTGCTAAAACGAACCTCTGTTACGTGCTCAGGTGTGCAGTACAGGCGTAGTGTCGGACGCCCTGGCACTGGGAACCGCTGTGGCATAGGGCTGTCTGTGAAGGCAGATAGAAATCCCCATGAAATCTTTTCAGCTTTCCTTTCTGTCGCTGTACATTGTGGAACCACGTATTGCTGTTGGACTGTGCTTTTGCCTCGATTACAGGAGGAAGCAGTTTGTAGATATCATTGCGTGGCCACAAGAACAGAGAAGCTGGATGTTAATTAATTAATGATTGAAAAAGCAAACCTATTTTCTATGAAATTCTAGAGTTAATAAATCCAAGCCAGAGCATAACTCTGGTTAGACTTTCGGGTGGAATTACCAAGCGAGAATGGCTAAAAAATGCCATTTTGTTTGGCACGTGCATTTTCTAAGAATATCCTTGCTGTCTACCACTGTGGGATCAACTGTTTGGATTCAGCTCCTCATGCTGTGGGTTAACAGCACATAACTTACATGCTGGGGGAATACCTGGGTACTTAGACATGGCAAAAAAAAACATATCCTGCAGCCATTTTTAGCAGCTGTATCTGGCCTAATTCTGTGCTGTCCCACGGCCATGTGCAGCATGGTCAGTGGGCAGCCGTGCAGAGCGTGTAGATGGTGCTCAGCACCAGGGATGGCCCGTGCAATTTTTTTTCTGACCACGGCATCCTCGTAGGAACTGGGTGCACACGGTGTTTCCCCCAGCTTTTCACTCTCTTCCCGGCTGATGCTTTACCTCGCGGAGGGGTATGCCTCTATTGAACCTGTGTGGCAGGGATCTGTCCTTCCTGCTTTCCGTGCACTTTGAGCCATCTCATCTGACATGCAGCCTGCGAGTCCTCGTACAAACAATAAAGGGAGGGTAACAACATGAACTTAAAAGAGGTAAGAATAACAAAATGCGTTTTGAGAATATTTTTGAAAATAGGATAAGTGGTACACACTGAGGTAGAGGGAGCCAATTTTGTGAGTCTAGGCTCCAACAGTAATGATGTGATTTAGATTAATTGCAGTGTTTTATTGCTTTGAATTGAAAACAGCATTTTTATAGGCTAGACAGCAGGTGCAGAATATCTCAAAAGCAAAGATCCAGTTTTCCTGAATGCTTACTAAGTAATAAAAAGGGAAAGGAAAACAAGACAGAAAATTCACTACACAGAGTGATTTTTTTCCTAAACAGAATGTCTCCTCCTCCCCCTCAGCTTACTTGAAGCATTCACAGGTCTCCAGGGAGCATATTTTTATCATGATTCACCGTGCACCCTGAAGAGTTAGATTCAGGCCTGATATTTCCATAATGTGCCATTTTGAAGCGTTCAGTTGCGCGGATGAGATTTATTAGGGGCCGTGGAGCACCTCGTTGTAGAGGCAAGCGCTGAGCACCACGTCGCAGCGTTGACATGGAGCGCCCGGATGCACCAGGAGTCCCGTTTCTGACCAGCCCGCACAGCGGTATGGCTAAAGGCATCATGCTATCTCCAAAATAAAGGGAGACTTTATGAACGAGGCACTTAGACATGCAGCAGCTGCCCTCCCGAAAGCACATCCTTGTTAGTTTGCAGCAGCAGTGCAGGGCCTTCCCCTGGAAGTTGCTGTTTTTAATTCTGGGAGCTCAGAGGCCGCCGCGGGTACGCGTTATGTGCTCGGCGCTGCAAGCGCTCCCTTCCTAATTTAGCCAAGAATCGTTCGCCCCGACGTTGTTGAGTGCTGAAAGGTACAAATTTACAGTCTCTTTCTCTGGGTAATTACAAGTGCGTGGCGCTCTGTGGTCTCAGGCAGCCTTTTGGTTTGTAAAGGCAAAGGGAACGTGAGCTGAAGGAGTGTGGTGTGGTGAGCTGCCGGCTCCCCGTGCACGTGGCTCGGGGAGAGCACAGCTCCATCGCTACGTACTGCCTCCACGATCCCCCCGGGGAACAGATTTAGAAATAC
This sequence comes from Oxyura jamaicensis, assembly GCF_011077185.1. Classification (NCBI taxonomy): domain Eukaryota; kingdom Metazoa; phylum Chordata; class Aves; order Anseriformes; family Anatidae; genus Oxyura; species Oxyura jamaicensis. Next base: position 36,953,106 of record NC_048899.1, on the reverse strand, counting down.
ACGCCGTGTCAGTGCAGGACAGGCTGTGCTGTCGCTTCTGGCTGGAGGAAGGCAGGGGAAGCTCCGCGCTGTGCCGATGGGGAGCAGCAGCACAGCTGGTGGGGGGCAGTCTTCCCAGCAGTGCTCTTGATCTAAAAGCTGCAGCACCGCCAGATGCTACCCAAGGTGACTGGTTTTCTCGCTCCCTCAAGGAGTTTTCATTTGGTTTCAAGAAATGAAACAGCAAATGCTTCGCGCTGTAAGGGAATTTGCATTTGGAAATGCAAATCCACCCTTAGTAACAAAGGGAACAGGCATCTGGGCTTTATTTTGGCAGCAGAAGCTAGAGAGACCTAAAGAGAAGGGAAACAAACCTAAACATAAACAAACATTTGTTATTTTAAACAGCAATGTGATTTTGGTGTTTTCCAGGGCTGCCTAACCAATGAGTCCCTTTTATTTTCCTCACCGTTAATTTCCAGGTTGGCTTTCTCTATTTGATAAGGGTAAGGAGAGAAATCACTTCTCTGGGAGGCAGGAATCAGCCTGAAAGGCCCGTGCAGGAATATTAAGAAAGGCTGGCTCAGCGAAGATGTCGAGACCTTTTTGTGGCTGGTAATTGAACTGAGTGCTGAGCAGGCAGCTGCCTGGGCCCCGCGGCAGCTGCCGTGGCCGCGGCGGTGGCCAACAGCTGCAGAAAGCCCTCCTTGGGCTGTAGAAAGCCGTGGAGCTCCCTACCTGTTCCCCACAACACGCAGAGGAGGCACAGCGGCCCTGGATATGCACCGCATTTCAGTGCAAAGGGGAGGATTCACATCAACGTGCACGTTGCACAAGACAAAAGGAGGCCGGGGGTTGGCCAAGCAATTTGCTTCGATTTCTGCCTTTCGCCGGAGGTGCAAACCCGCGGCACAAGGAAGGGAATCCTGGCAGTGGGGTAACAACGCTTCCCACTTTTACTCCTTTGCTTTTAATGAGGTTTCCAAGAAGGCAGATATTCCCCACTAGTTCAGTGTACTTGAGAAAAGACAGCTGGGAAAGGGCAAGCAACCTCTTTTATTTTAGTGTTTATTGCATAAGATAAGCACAGGAAGCAACGAGCGATAGCTGAAGAGGAGAGATTTATCCCACACCACGCTGCCAACAAAGCACAGTCTGCTCAGGGCACCCAGGGCTCGCTTGTTCCTCCCCTTCTATAGATAGGTTCTCCTGACTATAATAAGAGATTTAGGTAATTTTGTGCCATTTTAGATATAAAATATCAAGATCTGTTTGGTGTAGACGGTTACTGCAGTGGCTGGAAGAACAGATTTCATTTAGCCGTGACACTCCAAAATATTTGTTATGTGAATGATTGAAGCCTATGTCATCGTTTATTTTCCTCATAACCCTGTCCTTATGCTAGCCCTATTTACATTTTCAATGTGCTTGTTCGTGTAGCAGCAGGGGGAGAGTGGGTCCTCATTCAAGGCAAGTTTTTTCCTTCTACTCTTAGTAATTTTCTGTGTTACAGATCAGGTTGTAGTTGTTGGCAGTGATGCATGCAGAGAGGCAGAAGACCCAGATTTTTGTTTAGCATTTTTCAGGGAAGAAAAATATGTTTGGCATTTTAATTTTCTTCAAACATTCTATAATTTGTTACATCTTGCTCATTCATAATGTAAAGCTGGGGAGAGATTGATACCATATAAATAGTCTCTGAAGGCTCGCTGGTGAGGAGCACGTGTGGAGTGCTGGGGACCGTAGTGTTTAGGTTACGGTGGAGCAATCAGGAGTGTTCAGGAAGATCCATCACACTCCACGAACTTCAGACGTGAACGATGTTGCATTTCATGGGGCAGACTTTTTGCACGTGCCGATTGCTCAGTTCCATCGAGCACAGCCTTTTGTACTGGCTGAAAACCTGCTGCAGCGTGTACAAACCTTGGGTTCGTACCCCGAAAAGGCATGGGACTTCAAGTTGGACAGAGGAGGCTGCCCCTGCTGAGAGGCTGGCTGACCAGCGTTGGTTTGAGCTCTGTCAGAGAGAGACCGGCAAAAGGCAGGCGGAGGGCTGGAGACAAGTGGAATAAGGAGAAAAGTGCCGCAGCAGTACGGCAAACCCTGCTCTGATTTATTCACCTGCCCACTAATTATAACAATCTGAGGGTACATGGCACAGCATCCGAGTCCCTTGAAAGTACCATGAGATGAACTATGGGCAGGAGCAAGGAAAAGCAGCGGGACTCCAGTTTTGCTTCTTTATTTCTGCCCCCATCATCACCTTACAAGTGAATATATTTTTTACAGATACGTATTGTAAAGTAAGCCTCCCAGTGGAGACGCCATTGTCTGGTTTTAATGCCTTAGTAATGCTTTTCACTTCTCTGTGCTGCCTTTCTTGCGGCTCTGAAAGTGCTGATAGAGTAATCGTCACAGCAGCCTGCGTGCGGCGGGGAGGAACCGTCTCCACTCGGCAGATGGGGACTCGGAGGCACAGATGGGCTTCGGGACTGGAGCAGAGAGGTAAAAAGCCCCACGCGGCGACATTGCCGAACCTAGAACATCTCGTCTCCTCCGGAGCCTCCCCAGCCCTGAACCGACAGCACAGTTACAAGTGTTAGGGCAAAAGTAAGTCGGGAAAATGTTGAAGTAGAGCCCGTGGCTGCTGCTGATCCTCAGAGTGTGCAACTTGAGCAGGGACATGCCGTGAGGAGGGGGGCGGCAGGGCCGCGGGAGCTGACAAGAGCTCTTCAACGGTAGACAAGTTTTCACCAGTTTCGTGCTAGAATTTTTGCTCCTCTCGAGGAAGAACATGAGGTGCCTAAATGTGTTTTATTCCTGTGCAGGGTAAAGGCGTCTCTGAGATGCTGCCTGGTAGCTGTCAAGTCTCGGGGAGGACGAGGTGGTTGGATGCGAGGCAGGTTGCCTTCAGAAACCCTCCTGGGTCTGGTCGTACTTGGCAAAAACTGAACCTTGCCTGTGAAGTGTTCTCATTTTGTGGAAGTCTCACATTTCCCAAATTTCAGCTTGTCATCTATTAGACGTGGAGAGCGGTTATTTTTGTGCCACGGGGGTACTGCGAGAATAAGTGCTCGAGCAGCTAGGAGAGGCCCAGAAACCGAAGTAAGAGGGGAAGGAGAAGGCAGCGTCTATTTTAAGTAGGCTGGATCTAAATGGCAACCTCTTAAAGGCAGATAAATCACTTCCATCCCTCACCAGCAAACACGATTTCTAGTGGGCTTAAGAATCTGTTAGGTGGGAAGAGGCAAACGTATCGAGTGCAAAGTCGCCAAGAAACCCCAGTGATTGCATTGCCATGTTTCCTTGTGGAGGTCAGGCCAGGCTTCCTTGTCAAAGTTCTTACTGATGTGAGAATGAATGGGTAAACAGATTCGTGGGAGGGAATGGCACCCAGGCCAATTCATTCTGCAGCGAGCGTTCACCACAAAATGGACAGAGGTCTCCTCCGTGAGCGATTGCCATCTCATCTGCTTCGTTCCCTGGGAGGTATTTTGGTGTATGTGCTCAGGAATTAAGTGATTTTTAAAATGCGTCGGTGTAAGAAACACATGCTTTATATTGAGTAATAGCAGTTCTGTATCATTTTACAAAACAAATGAGAAATGGTATACTTTAGAAGTAGATTTAGCATGTCAGAACCGAGAGCTCATTTTATATTTTAGTTTCATGATATTATTAAACTTTGCATTGCTGTGAATTGTGTATCAGTCAGCATTTTATCAAAATAGCAGCAGCTTGAAATACTTATTGAACAAACACGAAAGCAGCTTCTTAGATTACTTATGAAGCATCTTTCCCCAGAAAAGGAAAATACAAGCTTTCTATTTTTCATGTAATGGAAGGCAAACAGATTCGATAAGTAGCTGCTTTGGGGAAATGGGATAAAATGTTCACATAACTCAACAGTCATGAAAAAAATAATATATATATATATTTTTTAAAAAAAGGAAAAAGTCTAAAACTCCAGATCTCTCCTCTGCCCACTAACATGAACACTGAGCCCATTTGTGGTACAATGAAGTTTGGGTTTTAGGCAGCATTTTTTTGTTGGTGAAGAATCTCAGGAACCTGAGATTCACCAAGTGCTGCGGGAAATGCTCGGAGTTCATCAAACGAGATGGTGATGGAATCAAAGAAAAGATGATTCTTCGTAAAATGCACTGTAATTATTTTAATGAACTCTACTAAGCATTTTTCTTCATCAAATTTGATGCATTTTTGTTGCAATGACCTTACTGGATATTCTGTGAAGTTAGCGGGACAATTTAATGCCAAACAAAATGGCAAGAGCACGAAGTCATACCTCGGAGAGTACTGGACTGAGTCCTAATGCTGTCATCATTTCTTCCTCTTCATTTCATTACAACCTACACGTTACCCGGGAGGAGTCCCCTGATTGCTGGGGACTGTGCCGACACGAAGTAATAAATGCTCCCTGTCATGGAAAAACGTGTGGCGTGTGTGGAAGACGTGGAGGAAAGGCAGGCTGAAGGATGAGTTAGCAGCAGTGAGATGTTTTTTCTGTGCTGGGGGGACAAGAGGTCTTCACTCACCAGTGAAGGTACCAGATAAACAGAGGGAAAAGAGCGGTAAATGAAGGGCAGACAGTAGGGAAAGAAGAACAAAGACCCTCCTCTTCTGATGCTGCCAGGGGATGCGATGTCAGCTGGGGTCCTTCCTGCACTGCTCACTGCTGCCACGTAAGAGAAAGAGAGGGGGTCTGAGAGGCTCACCAGCGCTCACAGCTTCGTGGTCACCACTGACCCTCGTAGCCAGCTGGTGACCCTTGTGGCAGCCTCGGCCCCGCTGCCAGGGATGCAGGCTCAAGCTCTGCGTGCTCTCTACAAACCTTTTGGCTCAGTGCAGGCATCCCTCAGCTTCCTGGCAGGGTTTCGGAGCCCGTCCAAAGGAGGGTAGCTTTGTCACTGTAATTATTTCTAAACTTAGCCTTTGCAAGCCAAAGTGATGTCAGGACCAGTCCGTCACGCTTTTCCAGTAAACATAAATACGGGAGACTTCCCTTCCTGCATATTTACGTGCTGGAATATGCCTGAAAAAAAATCCGAGTTCTGTACTGATTGTTAGGGATGCTTGTTCTCAGTAATGCTGCTCGGTGCACCTGCTCCTGGTGCCACTCCTACCAATGAAATGTGCACCGGCCTTGGTCAGTAGATGTCAACAGACTTGTTTCAGTGGTAAAACCACTGTAAACCGCTGGAGACAGGAAATAATCTCATACACTGATGTTATCTCACCTCTGCATTTATATCGCATCCCTCGTTCTGCATTTGTAGGAAGCAGTGCTAACAGCAACCTTGGCACCGGGCACCAACACCAAGAGAGTGAAGAATTCCTTCAGCTCCTTGCTGACCTGTGACTCTCCCCGTGCAAGGAGCCTCACGGGCCCTAAAGTGAACGTGGACAAAGCCATGCCGTCATCTGGTGTAAACCGACCCGACAGTGCGACAGCATTTGGAGCTGGGCTGATTTATTGTAGCAGCTGAGGATCTGGAAACGGGAAATTCTTAATGTTTTTAATCATTTATAACGTTACCCTGACCGGCAGGAGCAGAGTAATAAATACAAGCTTCTTCATAAGATGCTTTCGTCTCCGGGGAAGCAGCAGGGAGGCCCCCGCAGGGTGAGGACCCCCAGTGCCGCAGCACCCCGGGGACCTGCAGCACCCGCTCCTGGGATCAGAGCAGCTATTTTGCCTCAATAAGAGGCACAAATGTTCCATCGGCTGCGTTTCGGTGACTGACAGCTCCATCGACTTCGATCCAAAAGCAATCGCAAAGCCCTGCAAACACTCCTTTTGCGGCAGCCATCATCACTATCGCCTTCCAGCCCTACATCCTTACCTGCTGTAAGGCCTCCTGGTTACCTAAAGCAGCGCTCAGCATCACGTCCGTGTGACTGCAGTCAATGGTATTCATGGACCAGCCTGTACTAGTGAGACATCCCAGCAATTTTCAGACGTGTTGTGATACGAAAAGGCTGCTTTTCAGACCTTCAGTGGTTACACTGGACTTCTAAATTTCAGCCCTGTTATAATAATATAATGCAGGACTGAGGGCAAACACATCCAGAAATTTAGCATGACTTTCTGTAGGCTGGTAGGAATATTGACGAGCTGAATCAGTGTCTTTTATTGTTTGCCAAAAGCCTCGTGACCTTGTCAATAACACCGATTAGGAACTGGTGATTTCCTTGTTAATATTACAAACAAGTTATTGCTGAATTAAGAACATTGATTAGAATCTTTTCCACTGGCCACTAATGCTAGTTGATATTTAGTGGGTCACATTCTTTTCCATTTTGCTTGTGATCAGCAAAAATGCATTGTCTAAAATGTTGTTTATTCTTGCGTAGGTGGGTTTTATGTACAGAGAGGACCCAGTCCGTGCTCCAGTTACAGTCATTCTTGCAAAGCATTAAGAAAATATTTACACGTATAACCTTTGTCAACTTTTTTGTTGACTTTTTTTTGGTTTCCTTTTGAAAAGCTCGTGAAATGGAGTTGGAAAGGGGCCTGCTGAAGTTCTTCGTCTCTCATTTAGGAATCAAAAAAAAATATTTGCAAAAATAATAAATCCCAAGTGAAGTCTGTTGTTCGCTAGATCAACTTTCAGGGAAAGTAATAAATGCAAACACGGCTTGCCATTTCATGAGAGGGGCTTTTTTTCTGGGTCTCAGCTCTTCCCTGAAGCAATAGAAGTGGGGAACGGGATCCTGAAGCTTCTTGACATTTGTAAAGTCGCTCTTATTCATCTTTGTATCTAAGATTTCTCAGCTGGATGACAAATGTGTGTCATCCATGGAGTTATGTTTTTGAGATGTCTCCATTTATTGGATGCTCCAGGGTGTTTGGATTCAATTGGAACTTACAGCTTGTCTATGTTTTATTTGCATAATAAGGTTATGAATGACAGAGCAGCTACAGCCAGACGTGTTGGCTCCAAAGACTGCAATTTAAGCTGGAGTATTTTGCAAGAGTGAAAAAAGAATGAGAGTGAGAGGGAGAGGAAAAGAGGGAGAGGGAGGGGAGAAGGAGAGGGAGAGAGTCTGATCATGTGTAAAAAAAGTTATAGAACTACACTGTTCAGTAGTATTCCTGCTTGTCTGGCATCACTTTTCTGCACTGATGTGGTTGGAAGCGCCCTGAGTCCAGGTCACCTCCATTTGGATGCTCTGGTGAGTTGTGGCCCTATGTAAAGATATTCAGAGACACAAAGAGTTTTCCAGATTTGATGAGACTTTGTGTGACTGCTGTCCTCTTTAGATGAAACTAAGAAACGGTCCTGCTCAGGAAACTTCACGTGTAATCCTGTACCACACATTAGCTTGGATATGAAGTGACCTTTACCTTGAGAAATCAGATAAGAGGAGGGCCACAGCCTCCCGCCCCAAACCCAGTGTATGGTTTTGGTCTGTCTGAGTAGTCCCATAGCAAACACCCAGCACATCTGTCTCCCTGCCGCCTGCTTCGTTTCTATGAGGACAGAAAATAAACTGCCTCCTCTAAAAATTCAGCCCTTGCAAATACACACCCATACATATACAGCATGGGCTTCGGGTAGAAGAGGCATTAGTCTGTGTTTTTAACTTAAAGTGGGGTCAGGATTACATGCGTGTTAGATCTGCGTGGAGAATAGTTTTCTGTATATTCCAAAATACCTTTTTTTTTTTTTTTTTTTCCCCATAAGTAGCACTCTGTGGCAATTCAGATATGACCCTGAGGAACTCCGGGCATTCGCACATAACATCCCAAGAACCTTTATTGAAGGCGTCATTAAAGTTGTGTTCCGTGTCCTTCAAAACCATCAGTTTCAGCAACTGTCCATTTGAGAAACAGCTTCTGCTTGGTATGAACTGAGTTATGGGGACAGAAGAATAGGCTTCAGCTTCAACGTTAGTCATTGTTTGAGCATTTCACTGTCCTTTATGGGCTGTGCTGGCTGCCGTCATCCGCAAGCACGCATTAACTGCTATTTGAGATCGCTGTTTTCACAGCGCAGGAACGCTGCAATTACATTTTTAAAAATATTTTGAAGGCGTATCTATAAATATGAATTGTAAAATTGGCAAACATTATATGCAGGCATGTAGATGGCTGATTTTTTTTTTAATCGTATTTACTCCCGAGAGTTAATTCTGGTGTACAGAGCCAATCAGAGCTTCTCTGGGATGATTTAGAGGTTTATTGAGCCATGCAATTTTATTTCTAAAATGGGTGCTTCTCAATCTATGTCAGGTAAGTTCTCCAGTTGTGCCGTTCTGGTAATGGACATCTTTATATAAAAACAAGACATCGATAGAATAAAAGATTTTTCTTAATATTCTCTGATCGCAGAGGCTATTGATTATACACGATGGTCACGTCAGGCAGTGCATTTTTAGATGATTACTTCATGCCTCAGGTGATGCGAGGCACCATAAACATGATGGATGGCGCTTTGCTCTTCTAGTACCTTCCAAGTGAAGCCTCAATAACATAATTCCCTGTGATTTTCTTCCTTACTTTCCACTTGTGCAACTGCGGTGCTGAAGCTGTTGGCCTCCTCCTGAGACGAGAGCAGTTGGCCAAGTGATCTAAGCTGAGGGCTCCCTCGCTTAGCTCCTTTTCCTAATAACCACTTTTATTTTTTATTGATTAAACTGTTTCTCGTGCAGCTTCTTCAGGCAAAGCAGCATGTTAGCAGACATTACGAAGTTAGTAAACACTATAAAGTGTGAAAGCATTTGCTGCAGGAGCTGTAGTCTAAACATTACAGAAGAAAGCAGGATTCCAGATCTAGTCTTGGCTTTGCCTCTGAATATGATTGTAACCTTGGGCAAAGCTCTTAGATTTGCCTTTCCTTAGTTGATTTAATTTGTGTAGCAGGATAATGAGACTTAGCTAGTCTCCTGATCCTTTAGTTTTTGCTAGGAAGGTGGTGGGGAGAGGGTGGAGGGGAGCAGGAGAAGCTGCCTGGAGGATGGGGACGGGAGCGTGTGCCGCAGCCGGCACCGTGCCGGAGGGGAGCAAGGCAGGAAAGGGCTCCATGCCTCGCTGCTGGAGCTGCCTCTAGAAAAGTGCATTATGCAGGCACAGCCTTCGTTAGGCTGTGCTGCCTGAGCTATAGGTCGGCTTGAAGAAGAAAACCTGTGAAACACCAACAGAGCACGATCCGGGGAGAGAAGTGTTGCCGTAGACTGAGGCACAGCTATTTGGAAACCTCAGGGAAGCAATCATAATGAATGGCTGGGGACATGCTGAGCTCCTATCCAGGACTTTTATCCCTCTTGCTAGCACCAGTTTTTATTTCTGATATATTAACATTAAGGCATTAGCTCTAATAAATCTGGTTAACCGGGAGTTTAGGGCTGGTCTGCCTCCCATCCATCTCTTTTTTTCTCAGTTTCACCATTATGCCCTCCCCACTGGGATGGCAGATTCACAGATATTAAAGAAATTAAAGGCTTACCTCATTTTCCAATCCATCTGTTGGCAAAAGCAGCAGTGTTCTCCATTCTGCATGCACGCGGGCTCTTGCCCAGTCATGTTTTAAAGAGATGGGGATTAACTGCTTACTTGGGAGATTGTTTGAAGCTGAAACATTTCACTGTCAGGAAGTTGTTCTTCAGATTCAACGTGAATTATCTTTCTTAATTTAATCACATCACTCCTAGCTATGCCCAGCGAGTTGCACTAAATCTTTCCTCTCCATTCTTTCTGTTTACATCCTTCATGTGTTTGTTGACAGATATATTGCCCATAGGTATTGCTTGGCTAAACTGTATGTATTTAATTGAAACGCTTTTAATTATTCCTCCCGTATCCACCTTTGCAGCCCCTGCTATGTTTATCTTTCAGTTTTCTTTTTTCTGTGCCTAGTTTGTCAGCAGCTTGCTAGTTAAAGTGATTTGCAAAGGTGTGTTCGGTGCCCAAGTTCTGGGAGAACCAGAGCAGGACAAGGCGGCCTCCTTTGCGGTTGACACGAACTGATACTTGCAATTTTCCACATTTTTGCAGAGCTTTGGAATATATCTGAAGCAGTTATCCTCAGTTTTGTTTTCAGTAATCTTCTGGCGTGTCTGCGGATTGGTATTTGATGTGTTTGTTGGCTAAAACTAAAGGCTTTCACTGAAAGATCTCAAAGTGGTTTGAAATCTCTCACTTATATACAGCCTTTGTATGGCATTAGCCACAGCAGCAGCTCCTACACCTGGAGCTCATTTCCAATCTAACATTTCTCTCTCTCTCTCTTTTTTTTTTTTTTTTTTCTCTTAGAAAAGTTACCCTACTCCCATGTAAAGCCAATTAGCAGCAAACCTGATTATTTCATTGTCACTGCTCGTCCATTCCTTCCCTTCCGTAGGCTTGGCCAGCCGTTGCTGGAGGGAATTGTAGGACCCAGCACGACTTGTCACGCAGTTCTAGCATACCTCAAATCCCAGAGGACCTGTCAGTCAACAAATTAGGAGTAAGTAAAGTGCTATGGATGGTATGAACTTTTTTTAATGATACGGTTTGGGAAATAGTAGTTAAGGACTGAATGTTCTGCAGACTATTTTAGCTTATATTTATGCTTTGGTAGCTGGTGGCAGCTGCCTTTGGTTGTACATGGCAAGCTCTCGCCGGCAAAATATGTGATAACTCTATTGCATCAAAAAATGACTGCCATTACAGACTGAAATTCAAACATCCAAACACTCTTTAAGGGCTTTAAAATCCATAGCCTGTTACCTCTGATTACTTGGTACAGGTCTTCGCCAGAACCACATGAACACAACCACCGCAGCTCTGGTTCTCCCCACTATTTTCAGAGATCACTCATACGGGGTGCACAAAGCTATGTCACAGAAGATGCTACCTTGGGTTGAATGAAGACAAGTGTGTGGAAAACCATTTTACTTCCCTTTTCCATACTGAAAATATCACAGAACAGAAGCTGTACCACCACCTCACTTAAAAACGATAGAGGAGAAGCCATGCTATGAAACCACCCAGAGTAAAGCAGGTCTGATAACTCAAGTCCAAACTTTTACTGAGTGGTATTAACAAACCGTAATTAATCATTTTACTGTGCACTCAGCAAGTAGATAAATACGAAATCCTCAGTTCATTTCAAACTATCACACCATTTCCTCTACATTGCTGGAAAACGACTCCTTGACACAACAATTTACTGACAGTGCCAGTCACTGTCTAGCTGTGGGACTGCTTGGACATCCTCTCCTTCAAAGTGACTGATACCCTGCAGCATCTACAACAGAACAAACAACTTTGCGAGACAATGCAAAAATATCTTGACAAGCTCAGGCATTTTATTTTAACCCCCTGAGCACCTGTGCTTCGTGTATTGTGCATTTGCAGGCTTCGCTGCAGCGCAGTGGGGTAAAGATAGCAGAACCTGGTGTGCCTCTGGAGGTGCCAGTTTTTAAACATATGCTCTGTAACTTCCGAAGTTGGGAAATTTCTTCAGCGCAGCAAAATCACACTACTTTGCAGCTCAACTTTTAAGTTGTCAGGGAAGGGAAGTGTGCTAGATTACTGACAGTTACTTTGAACTTGCTTGAGGCTTTTAATGTTTTTAAATTGAAATTATACAGAAATCTGGAGATTTGAGTTTAATGTATTGCAGTATTCAACAGCAGACAGTTCTTTCAGGGAAACTGCTGTTTCTGTCAATGTTTTGTTCTGTGCAATAGATGGAAGTCTTAATCTTGATTAAAGTTCTGCCTGGGTTGGCACCGAAAGAACACACAGAAATTCCACATCCCAGAGAAATCAGGGCAGATCCTTAAAAAATCTTAAACGACTGACTCGCATGTGTATCAAGGCTTAACATTTTGAATTCTTCTCCAGCAAGTCCATTGCAAAGTGTGAACGCATTTATTAACACCTGACCTCCAGAAGGTACAGAGCTTTCCACTTTTAGGCATGAAGTCTAAAAACTAGAGTTCAGTGCGTTCACAAACGCGATATTTTTCAGTAATACAACACATGTAAAGAAACAAACAACATTATTACTTGGCAGATACAGTTGTCCTGAAGGGACCTAAATGCCATCAAGGCCATGGTCTAAAGACAAAAAGGTGGGAATTCGGTAGGGGTGAAGGAGGATAGAGTTGGCAAGTGGCAGATGTGGGGAGTGGTGTAGGTCACCCCTCCTTCCATCACACTTGAATCTGAGCCCATGGATCCCTCTCTACTTTAAGGGCCTCATGAGGTGCTGCATCCCCCCACAGGAGCTCTGGAAAAAAAAAAAAAAAAAAGAGAGAAAAAAAGAAAAAGAAAGCTCAGTAATTTCCAAATCCTAAAACAAACTAACAAAAAACCTTCAAGTAGAAGCCAGCAGAGAGTTCTGCCAGTGGTAGAAGCTGCCCCAAGACACCTGGAGAAGCCTCTTGTTTTTCCTGGACTACTTCTGATCTGAGCTATGCTCCAATCCCATTTTTCTTTCATCTTCTTCACCTCAGGTTCCTTCCACCCCCTCTGCTCCTCTCCTCTTCCAGCCTTTTCTTGCCATTGATTTGCAGAGCGGTGCCAAGGCATTTTGGCACAAAAAGGGAGTGCAGATGCCTCCGAGATGCAGTCAGGAGGCTGCAGCGGGACGGGAGCCACGAGGATCTGTGCGCCTGCCTTGGGTAACCCTGGTGCTGCAATTCGCGTGCCAGTCACCTGGGCTAATGGTGTGCTGTGGACTCAAACTCAAAGGCATACTTCTCCCTTGGTGCCTCCTATAAATCATTTGTCTATGTATATAGAAAAACCTCCGCGTTTAATCTTGTCTCTTTACTTGTGCCTATTTGTTTATTTATCCTCAGGCTCTCGGCTCCCTGCAGTCAAAACAGCCATTTCCTGAAAGTCAGGTAATATGTAAATGGTGCTCGCTTTTCCTTTCAAATTAATTCATTATGATTTTCATTTCATTTCTCAAAAATAGAAGCAAAAGATTGCTATCAGTGACTATGAACATCTTAGAGGAACTCTGTAGGAATTTAAGCCTACAAATATTTTTGGTCAACAGCCTGAGAGCTTGCTCCCCTGCTCGCTGGGGACCTTTAGGTCCTGGATAGAAGTGAGCAGGGGATTTTTGACAGTCTGAGGGCAGCCGAGCAACCTTCCAGCACTTTCTAGTCACCGCTGCTTTAAGATCTACGTGAGCTGTTTCCTACCCAGAGTGACAGTCGCTGGTGGCCAGGGGAAAAAAGTCAGCACCTGGTTGCCGCAGTGCTGCTTTGCTTGGCTGTGTTGTGTCACGGCATTTGTTCTGTCATGTCTGATGCAACGTGTTCGAGTGCAGCAAAATGCGACGCGACAGAACGCTTCGTGGCAAGCTGGGAAGCTATTATTTCTGCTAATGGGAGAAGAAACATTTGGGGAGCAAAAATCGCAGCACAGATTGCTTCCTACCCTGGCAGATCCATTCCTGCAAAGACTGGAGGTCTTCTGCAGGGTAACGTTTGTCTGAAAGGATCTTGGAGGTAGCTGATTGCTCAAACTGTGCCTTAGATAGCAGGGGTACTTTTGTCTTAAGCAGAAATCTCCTCTGCATTTCCTTCTCGAGTTGTTCCAGAGTCACTTGAAGGCTCTATTTCTGCTGTGCTGTCTGTAGCTGGCCAACTTCAGGTGGTCCTCATGCAGATTAATGAATGAACTAATGAACGTTTTATACAGATGGGTCAGTTGGATTTCTCCAGATCAGATGGCACGTCTTTACCGTGCACTGAAGATTATTTAGAGACACACAGGTTGCAACAACCAAGCAAGTCTCAGCTGAGGGGTGCTGGAGCAGGTCAGCCCTGTGCTCTGCCCAGGCCAAGGGAAGCATCCTTCACCCAGATTTTTACCCTGGCAGAGAACAATTTCCATTTCAGTTCTCCACTGGCGTGTGAGCTGACCTAGTTCATGGAGGCGTCCAGGAGGCTGCAGAAGGGAAGGCAGAAGAAGGAAAAGCAGGACCGGGGAGCTCCGTGCTCCCGCAGCACCAAGCTGCTAGCTCAGCTTTGCTCTCGCATCGCAGCAGGACTCATTAGCTGAGGAAGGAGCAATTACTGCTCATTGCTTCTGGGACCTGAGCTGAGTCCAGCCGTTCTGGTGCCCTGTGCGGTGTGGAGTCCCTCGCACGAGGCAGTGGTGGAGCTCTCTTGATACCTGGTGAATTCCCTGGTGCCCCTGCCTGTCCTCTGTGGCTTGGACACAGACGTTTAAAGCAGAGCACCACAGGAGAAGCACGGATTCATTATTATTATTATTATTATTTTAAATTATATCCTTCTAGCAAAGGCTCTATGACTGTGTGAACTTTTTGTGGATGCTGGGTAGAAACATAGGTCCCACCCCCCATGGTGGGTGAGTGGGTTGCGAGGCAATGGTATTTCTTCAGTAGTTTGTGGTGAAACTTCTTGCTTCCTGTCACAAAACGTTTGACGCAGAAAAAATAAGTAGCCATGCTGACCAGAGAATTTTTGGCTTGGCAAGGTGCAAAGGCCCAAAATGTACAAGGACAAGTAAACCAGGAGAGTAATTAACCAGCAAAATCACATGGCACAGGCAATGGATTGGTAAGTTTTCACAGAAAGATAGAGTAGGAAGCAGCTGTAGGCCTTACTCCCAAGCCCCCAGCCCAGGCTGAGTCCCCAATGGCTCAGGCCGCAGGGAGCTTTGGGCTTTGGCACTGGGCCGTGTCCGGCCTCTCGGGGGCTGAGACCCACGGGCGAGCGGTGCTGCTGGGAGGGGGTACAGGTGTGTGCTGAAATATCTGCCCATCGGGATGGTTAACAACCAGAAACCGACAGCATGGACCCGGGGAACGACAACGGTGGGGTTGCGTGGCATTTATGGCTGGGCTGATTGCGATGAGTGATCGAGTGACTATTTCAAAACACCTCAGGTGTCTCCTTGCAACCACCCGGCCTTACTAACTGGGCTGGCCACATGAACCCATTTTAATGTTTTTGCTTTAGTGCTCCCGTGTCTGCCCTGCCCCATCTGCCTCGGTGTGGCGATGGGTGGGTCTTTATTAGAACTGATCAACCCTAATTGCAGCAATACCCCAAATGCGTCCTGGCGAGGCTCAGCAGTGGGAGCTCTGTTCCAGTTTACTTTGTTTACAGACTTCCAGAAGCATCATTTACAAAGTTCAGAGGCACATTGATAAATCCCCTTGCTGCTTCAGTAGTGCTTCAATCAATCATCAAACTAACAGCATCAACAATTTTCCTGGGCTATTATCATCACTTCAATTGCTGCAGCAATAAATTCTGCACCAATAAATCAAGAGTGATTAGATGGGCAGGAACATAAACTGCATTTTAAAAAATAAGTCTTTTAGCAATGTCCCTCCATCTTTCTGTTGGTTATTTTTGTGATATCAAACTAGAAGAATTTTCTATGTTTGTCTTAGTTTCCTCATTTACACAAAAGACAGTCTGATATTTTCCATTTCTTTTACCAGCCAGTCAACAAGCCCCTAGCTAGCACGTTCATTTTTCATTTACCTTTTTCTTCCGTGCTGCTCATTTCAGTAAGTGTGGAATGTCCTTGCATTAAGAAACGGGTTGTATTTCCTCAGGCAACAGGTGCTTATCTTTTCAGTTACAACATAAAACTGACAAAGCAGCTCACATATCTAACAGCTATCGTATGAGAATCTGAAACCTTTCTCCCCTTTAGTGAAAGCTTTATTATTTTATTTATTTATTTATTTAAGGCCCAGTGCAGCTGCAGCACCTGAATCATTGCATGGCAAGACTTTCTGTAGGTTATAGTTCCCGATTACATTTTCCCATTACCAGCACAAGAAGCGTATTTATTCTTTACGTCATGTGCACATACTGGTTTCAGCGAAATACTTTAATGTGCCGAGCCTTGTGTGCTCTCCTTTTCAATACATGTGCATAGTTAAAGGGTTTTTCTTAATTTCCTGTTGTAGACTTCCCTCGGAGATTGCTTGTTATGTTTTCCCTGCCTTGTAGTATACAAATACGTCTGCTGGCTTGAGACTCTAAGACTAGTTTTCACTGCAAGTTGGCAACTCAGGTGATGACTATTGGCTCCCTCGCCGTGTTACCCAGCTGTAGCGTGCGTTGACTTCGCTGCCAGATGGCACGCCATACACGTAGAAGAAGATCACATTTTATGTTTCTGGATGAGTAATATCCCGCTTGATGGTGGTGGTTGATACTTCATCCAAAATGATCCATTGTCTTGCGAAGCAGGACCTAAGTTTTGGCTCTGTACCTAGCGTGTCACGTAGGTATCCGCCTTGCACAGTTTCATCAGATTGCGGAGCCGTTCGGTTGCTCAGCTCGAGTTTGAGCAGGGACTCAGGAGGAGGGCAGTTTGCAGAGGGCTTGCTTGCCTGAGAACAAAACATTGTTTCTTGGTGGCTGCTGAAACTCTTTTTTCAAGATAAAACAAGTCGGCAAGTGGAGTTATCTGCCCAATCAGAAAAATCACGATTTCATGCAAAACGAAAGATTTTCTTCCCAATATCCATCTTATATGCTTTTTTTTCAAATAAAACTATTTTAATGGGTTGTTTTAATTGTACTAGAATCAATTATAGTAGCATCTTGACTCAAGCCTTGGTGTAACTGATAAAAAATCAGGTAAAATGGTAAAAATGGATTGTCATCATAAAAATGGTGACAGTCACCTGCAGGCCTGAACTCACAGTATTGGAGTCAACTGGAACTGCGCTGGAACTGGAAGCTTGGGATTTGCTGGAAGAAGAGCAGGAAATATGCTCCGTACGTTCCCATAGTCAGCTGGGACATCACGGCAAGAAGTGGAAGCCTGAATAATGTTTGATCTCGCATTGAGGATAGGGGCACCAAATACTCACAAAAAGACTTATCCAAATTCTGTGCAGTTCTGTGCCGTTGTATTCCAGACATTAACATTCAGAAAAAGCAGCAAGAGAAAGCTTTGTAACCTTTCCTACCGTCTGGATTTTGACTTAGGAAACAAACAGGTTTCTAATCATCCGGCATTTTTGCACTCAAAAAGCTCTGATCTATATTCAAATTAAAAGCACGGATTGAAAAAAAGTCAGCATTTTTTTTTTTTTTCAGGCTCCTGACTCAGCTAGCTTGGCAGCTCCATAAAATGATTTAGTTTTTTATAATTCCAAGTATGATAGGATTAGTCCTTCGTCCTGTTGTTTCAGGATGTTGACATTAATTATTTCCAGTCTTCTTTAATTCAACAAAAACCTCACATTTTCAGTTCAATGGAACAGCCTATTCTTAAATCATGTAAATATTATTCAGGAGTAGGTGATACCCGTATGCAGTCTTGCCAAAGTACACTCATTTATTTTTTAACTTCTTTAACATGCTCAGTCATCCAAGGAGCAAAACAATGCATGATTTATAAAAGGCCTTTAATGAATTTCATCCATTTCCCATCGGAACGTAAATGTTGCTGAGACACGGGCAGAATTAGTCAGAACAACAGCAGAAATCCCTAGGAAATGATCATCCTGCAGTCTGGAGCAGTACTCCGTGTGTACATAAGGGCTAAGCGACTGCTCTGCTGCTCAAACCCTAAACTGTGGCCCATGGTGCCAAGAAGTTTTGCTTCCTAGGACAAAACCGTCCCTTGGAGGGACATTGAGCTGCTGAGCTGACCATCACCTCTCGGTCTGGCACTGCGGCGTCGGTGGGTGCCACACGTAATCCTCTGCTGCTGCCTCGCGAAGCTCGTGGTTTGCTTCGAGCTGCTGGGGACCCTGAATGTGATCTTTGTACAGCGGGATGTGAGGCGTAGCTGTGTGAGTGAGCCTTTTTTTTTTTTTTGGAGGATTATCGGTTAAATTATGACTCCGTGTGAAGTCCTCCGGTGTCAGCTATACTTCTTGGTTTCTGCAGTTGGCAGCAGCGTTGACGACAAATTGCGTGCTCCGGCTCTAAATTTGGTTTGTTTGTTTGTTTTGTGCAACCTGTGCATGGATCTCGTTACAAATAGCACCTTGTCCCTGAAGCAGCCAGCGGTGGCATTAAAGATGATTTCTGTTCAGAAGGTAAAGTGTTATCTGGGTACAATTTGCAAGTGATTAATATTGCAGTAGTATTTTCTCCTCAGCTTGGAGAAATCACATGGCAGTGCAGGCTATGTAGATGCTATAACTGTTGAGGTGTACAACAAACAATAATTACGGATCATAATATTTATCTACAGTAATAGCCATTCGTAGGATACAGCTTCCTGCAGCCTCTCTTTCTTGCATTTGGAATTGGAGGCACGGCTGTTTCAGATCAAATCCTGCTTTATCATGCCATTTTAACATTTTTCTATTCTCTCTTAATTATTGATGTTAGCCAGACCATTTCTTTCCGTGGATGGCTGTTTTGAAGATGTCAGCTACAAGTCAGCAATTGCTCTCGTCAACAGTGCCCTTAATCACATCCTGGAGCTCCTCTTTCTCGTAGCATTATGTAGTGTTATTTGTGACCCAAAATACACTAGGAATTCAGAATCTATATGTAAATGGAAAACACAGCTTCCTTTAATAAGAGCTAATCAGTGCTGCACTGGCAAGCAAACAAGAAGCTTGGTTAGGAATCGGATCAGTGGTCAGAGAGCACCGGTGCCCATACCAGGAGCCCTGCAGGTGGCCACCAGGGCCAAGGTCCTTCAGCAGCCAGCTCTGGCCACCAAGGGCTGGGCTTTAGCAGCTCCAGAAATGTGCCTCGGGTGTGTAAAGCTGGCTGGGAAGTGGGCCTGGGGAAAACGCCCAGGTGCTGGAGCTGTCAGCATCCCGGGCTGTGGGAGCAGGGACATGGCCAGGAGGCTGAGGGACACAGTTACTCAGTGCTTGGGGTGGAGTGGGAGAAAAAGGGACAAGAGACCAGCTTGGAGGGGTAAAGACTGTGCAGAAGGGGTCGCCCGGTAATTCTGGTCCCCCTGGATTACTGTGTTGGTTCTCCAGATTGCTGATCAGATTTTCTGATATTTTCTGGTATATTTTTGAGGGGGTGTGTAGCTCGCAGATGCACGTTACGTGGCTGCTGAGAACTTTTTAATAACTTAACGATGGATGTGTTCTAGGTATTGCTGAGTTCACTCACTTCATGGGGAATTTTATTCAATAACTTGAAGCATTTTAATGATTTAGCATTTTTTTTTTAATTCAGACAAAATAAATGTGTTGATTTTTTTATATTAGCAGTAGTTCTGCTTTCTCGAACAAGAAAGACAGCATGAAAGTGCTATTATATGACACCAAGCAAAGCAAAAATAATCAGTAGAACAGAATCTGTTTAGAAATGTCACAAATTTTATTATAAACCATGCAAATACATTTAAAGCACCTCTTTGTAATCTCTGCAAGAGCCTTTCATACCAAATCAGCCAAATACATGAAAAAAAGAAATCTTTTAAACCATATCCTCACGATCAAAGGGTCATTATTGTCAAATGCTTGTAGTCTCAGCAATTCTGGCATGTTTCAAGTGGCTTTGTTAAACTCAAGCAGCCAGCCATTTTATATTACATCTACTAGATTAAAAACAAACAAGCAAGCAAACAATAATATGTTTTTAATTGAAACTATGTAGTGTTTTCTGTTCAAAACATGAAAGTGTGTGACCAGCACACGTTTGAGATCTGGACAGTTTTACCCTTTGGAGTGATACTGGGTCCATCCAACTTTAATGTCAGATCAGCCCTTCCATAAAAACTCTGCTCCATTGCATCATTTTGGTATTTGGCATCTCACTGGAAATTGTGGAATTGTGTTTTCCTCTGGGGGAGAGGGGGAAGTCTTTTTTTTTTTCCCAGGACTTTGAGACTTTGAGATCCTTGAACCCAAGAAATGAATAACAATCTTTGCAACAGAAAAGCATGTGATGCTAAACGGAACTGAGGTTGCTTCATGAAGATGTTCTTAACAAGCACTTCCTTCACGATGCCTTTTGAATGAAGAAGCGTAGAATGCTTAAGGCTCAGTGGGTTTTTTAGCTTTGGTGTCCTGAAGCTCCTTCTGAAAAAAACTTACGTCCTCACAGGATGATGATGGGACTCAGCAGCTCCTGGTAACTCTTGCCTTTGCTGACACTTTTTATAGCAAGAGGACATTGCTTATTAAAAACAAAAAAGAAAAAAGTTAATTAAATACTTAATTTGTGCTATAACGTGGACCTTTTCTGAAACTGGCTTTGAGGCTGAATTTAGAAGTTGCATCACTCAGCTTTACATATTTTCTCTGTTTAAAATCTGATAATCGTGTATATTAAGCAAATGCAAGGATGGCGGAGCATTATACTTTTAGGTTTTCCATTTAATTGCTTGTCCTGGAAATGATTTTAGCTGTTCTAAGATATTCTATACAAATGATGGTCAAGGTAGACATCTAACAAAATCAATACAAATATAATTCTGAATTTATTTCCCTTTCTCTTCTTCCACAAAAGCAATAAGAAAGTGAATGGTACTCCCGAGTCTAAAAGCAACATGAGCCGGACTCCCGTATATGATATTTAAATTAGATGTTATTTCATACCAGGACAGTTTGCATTTATTTGCTATCTCCCATTCAGAGGCAAAAAAGTATTGTGTCTAAACAAAATTGTCATTATACTTGTGCTGCCTCTGGAATTTTATGGCAATTTGTAGTTGAAGCAATTCCGGATGATAATTATACTCACTGCTTCGCTAACTGCGGAGTTACTATTCGGAGTACCTCATGTATATTTCACTGCCATGTATGGTCTTTATCACAGCAGACCTTTTGCAAATTGATTCATTTGCATCATTACATACTCTTTCAGAAGTCATTTTCTCTTCGTGAGGAAGAGGCTTCTGGTGGAATCAGAGAGCTAATTCCTAGAACTCATCTTTATAGCTGAGGAAACCAGAAAAGAAACCAAATAAGATACTAAAATATTTTTTTCCCATTTTGTCTCATTTTTAAAATGATGTACCACTGCTGAAATGGAAATTTTTGAGAAATGCAGTAGTTAGTAGAAAATTTTGCTTTTGTTCATTCAGATGGGAAAGCTCAAAAAGAACAAGTTACTTGGCTCACTTTTTTTTTTTTTTTTTCATATGGAAATGATATCCGTGTGACAAACTTGAGGGCTGTGTGGGACATGTGCCTGTCATGTACCTTGGAGCACTTCCCTGCCCTCTGCCCATTATCTCTCTCTCCCAGCCACTTACTTTCAAAAGACACTAATTTAAAAAAATTAATCCACTACAGAAATCCATTAGAGGTTTTTTTTTCCCTCCCTCACCTACACAAATTGCCACTGCCTGAAGCTGAAGAGAAGGAAAAATCCTGGATGAATGACAAGTACCACGTCTTTTAAAGTCTGCTATCCAATGGCCCTGCAGGGATAGAAGAAAGGGGACAGATCCTCTGATCAGTCAACTCGGTGCAGCACAAACAGAGCAAAGTTGTTTTAAAATGGCTGTAGAGGGCTAATTCCCTCGTTCTGCTTGCACAGAGACCCGGGGAGGCGAGACTCCCACACTGGCAGGGTGACAAGTTGCATTCATCTGCAACATCTGAGGGAACCGAGCTATTTGATGTTTTGTTTTGAAAAAATTATTGAGAACTATTTTGCATGCAAAAAGCACGCAATGCCTCAAAGTCCTAGATAACTGAAATTACGGTTGTTGGAGGTACTGCATTTAAACCTTGTGAAGTTCTCTGGAGAGATACCCCGGATACATGGAAAGGACACGTAGCAATGCGTAAGTGGGTTTGTCTCTGCTCTGAAAAGTCATTATTGTAATTTGTTCTCAACAGAGATGGGCAGCTGGCAGAAAGTTAAATCTCCTTTTCCTTCCCCTCCTGATTTATGATAAAATCAAATGTGTGTGGGCATATCACTTTCGTGTAAGCCTCTTTCTAGTGTGTGGCAGATGTTTTGGTAAGCAGCAGGTAACTGAAATCAGTGATAATTATTTTTCTTTTCCATTGGAAAAGAAAAACTCAGCAAAGAAAGCTTAGGATGCTAATATAACACAACTTAGTTCTCCAATTAGGTATAGCGTGTGAAGGGAAAATGACACTGCTGCTGGTGTTTATGAAGAACAAGACTATTTACACAACTACAAATTCTTAGACAACAAGATGGGTTTTCCTACTGAACTGTATGATTAAAAACAAACACATGCATCCTACACAGAACAGATCATAACCCAAATGATACTTTATCCTTTTTCTCAAGGGAACAACTTCCTAATATCTCATTTGCATAAAATGCTGGGGACTCAGCCTTGTGCTATTGAGTGCTTTCTTTTGATAGCTGTAGTTTTAATAAGCAGCGCATTATCTCATCTGTGTGTGTACAACAGCATATTTCAGAACACAGGTATGGAAGGAGTAAGTGGAGCTGGCAGCAGATGAAAGCGAGATGAAACGCTTCAAAGGCCAGGCAGACAGGCAGAAGGCAGGGTCTGACAACACGCTCGAGAAAAGGGTCTGTTAGGTATTAGGATGAGAAGCTTTTGAAATATAGATAACCTACAGCAGAGATGAGCTCTGTTCTTCTGGCACTAATAATTAGAAAGATAAGAGGGTAAAGTGAAAGGAAGCCAGGAGATGTGGACAAAGTTGAGGATAACCCCTCCTGGAAAGATGAAGCTATGGAAATTTTATTCTGGAAAAAAGAGTCAAAGGAAGCTCAGGTTGGAAATCATAAAGAACAAAGTAATACATATACATATATATATATATAAATCTACATTTTAAAATATTTGTGGCAAAGCTGGGGACATAGCTAATTAGCTAAAAAGCAGTTATGTTTTTATCTAAAGACCTGGAGGTTGTTGTAACAGGATTCCCAGAATTTTTCCAGAAAGAAAGTAATCAAAATAACACCAGAATTCAGGTCCCTGGGGATGACATTATACGTGGCTCCAGCGATAAAACACCTGCAGATTTCCAGGCGTATGTTATCATAACTCTCCTGGTACTTCTGAGCACCACAATGCTTGGTCTGCTTCAGTCAGCAAGTGTTGAAAAGCCAACCCCAAATAGTCGTAACAAAACTGAACACCCTTGTAGGAGGGATAAAAATTGGTGCACCTATGGAGGAATCGCCTAATAACGAGGAAGATAATTAAAAGGAAATCAAAGGAGCAGCTAAAAGGGGAATATGTTTGTAGGTGGCTTAGACGCTTTAAAAACAACCACTTATTTTACTACTCATCACAAATATGCACATCATAATAATTTTAAAGAGGATCCACCAAAAACAAAATATAAACCAACATACAAAGGAGCTATTAGTCTTCTTTTTTTTTTTCTTTAAAGGAAAAAAGTCAACTCTCAATGCAAACGTAAAAGGCAAGCCAAACAGATTCTGAGCACTTAGTGAATGTGGAAAAGCTAATAATAAAAACTTTTTCAAACACATCAGCGGCAGGAAGCTTGCCAGAGAAGCAGTCAGACTGATAGATGATCAAGGCATAACAGGAGCATTAAAGGAAGATAAGGCCACAGCAGGCAAGCAAGATGGATTTGCACTGCTGTTCACTTCAGTGGAGGGTAAGGACAGCTCTTTGCTGGAGCCGTGCTTTGGGAGGGACAAGCTTAAGGAAGCATCTCAAATTGAGGAGTTCAATGGGAGAAGTTTTGGAATAAATAACAGTGAGAAACTGGCAGGGCCTAACAGCAGGGCCTGGCTGGACGAAGCCCTGAGGGGCCAGGGCTGAGCCCAGAGGCCTCCTGCGGCCCTGCCCGCCTGAACCGCGGCGAGGGCCTGGCTCGGGGGGCCTGGGGGCTCCAGGCCAGAGCTGCTGCCTTGGGCTTGACTGTCCCCTACATCAGGAGCTGCACAGTGGTGGCATCCCCCCGATGTCCTCTTCAGAGAGGGGGCAAAATGAGAAATGATTGCAAAGCCCAGTTAGACGCGCTGGTGCGACTCCCAGTCACGTACTTTGGGAAAGATAGGCACAGGGGTGGTTCATGCACAAAGAAAGTCCCAGATATGCTCTGTTCCTTATGCTGTGCTCGCCCATCTTTTGCTGACCACTGTCGCTATTCATATTCCCTTCTGGCCCTTCCCTGGCCCTTCCCTGGCCCTTCCAGCTGGCCTCCTTGTGTTTGGGCTGAATTACACCGAGATCTAGGCAGTACCGTTCCAGATAATCTCTCTACAGAAGCTGACAAATCTTTAAACATAGGCAAAATCCCAATTTAAAATGATTTCAGTGGAGTAAGCTCAAAAAACAATCACTATAATTATGCAAATTTAAACATGCAAAAAGCCTTAGCACAATGTATACAAAATAATGGTTTAAAGAAATTAGCTTTAGGAATTAGCAGAAATTGGTCGTTTGTATGTAGTAATAGGACTGGAAACTAATGATCCAGGGTGAAGGAGTTGTGCCAGTAGATATTAAAACTTAGGTAATGTTTTGTTCAGCATCTTCACACTTGTAGCTGGTTTGGATTGCAGCCTATGCCAGTATCACAGTATTGGAATTCCAGTCACTCACCAGTTCTTAATTAGACAATATGCCTGATACAATAATTGTGGCATTAATTGATCATTAACTCAAGTTTGTGTGATAAAATAACAAAGTTATTAAGCATAACATAAATAACATAAAATTAAAACAAATGTTCCCAAAATGTCATTATTACATGGTGGTTGTGACCCAGAGTTTTAATCATCAATGTGTTTAAATTCACTGCTGTCCAGTCCAGCCTTTAAAATCTTTACAAGTAGTTGCCAGTAAAAGAAAAATTATTTTGTTACCAAGGCTTTTTTTTTTTTTCTTTTTTTTCTTTTTTCCCAGCTGTGGAATTTTCAGGTGGTTTGCCAAAACAGCCTGTATTCTTCAGGGCTGGGAACTGCTCAGAGTTGTCTTCTGCTTTGTAGGCTCTTTCCTCTGTACTACTTAAATGGGGAACAGAATCAACAGACTCCTTGAAGGAGTTCTGTGCTTGGTATCTGCATTGATATTGTCGTATATCAAACGTATATCTCGTATATTCACGTGCACTGATGGTAAAGGAAATATTGTCCTGGAAATCTTTAGCGATCATTTTTTGAATGACTGTATTAAGAACAAACCATGGTACATAGGCGTCTCAAGGCAGAAGCTGATAAAAGCTGTGTCTGGTTACGGGTGCTGTGGGGCTGAGGACCTTCTCTACCAACTGCTGACCAAAGCTGCTCCTGGGGACAATTGCTGTCCGGGAGAACTTAAAATCCACATGTAGGATATTGAGAGGGAAATGCCTACAGAATCAGATCTTTCGTTGTAGTCCCTAGTTTAATTAACCAGAAAAAGTGAGTTCTGGAAATAACACGGTAAATGACAACTGCCTTTTCTTCTCCTCCTGGCGGCATGCAGCGAGCCTCACCTCCGTGTCCCACGCTCACCTCCGCAGCCATCAGGGTGGAGTCCCAGCAGCAGCACTCGTCCCTGTGAGTCACGGCTAATTAACCTGCCCTGGGTTTAATGCTTGCCAGAATGGTGGGGAGACCCGGAGAACCTTGTTATTGTGTGACAGAGCGAAGATTACAATTTCTCTGTCAGAGCTGAAACTACAGCTAATTAAAAATAATGAGAGCAGAGTTACCTGGTGGCGGGAGCTGCTGCGGTTGGGGGCCCACGTGTGCCTGCCCAGGAGCTGCTGGGGCACTGCCGTGCGATGGCTCAGGCAGCTGATCGTGCTGTGAACTCATCCTTTCCTCGTGTTTCTTTCCTTTTCTTTTCCTTTATTTATTTATTTATTTTTTTTGTATTTAGCATGATCAGCTGCCTAAATTGTGCTACACACACACATGTGCTGGGGTGAGGGAAGGATACTTGGCTGCGGCTGCTTTGCTGTGGGCAGCAGCTGAAGGTTAATTCTGGAAAAGAGGGAAGGGAAATTTCAGCTGTGTTAAAGGACTGTATTTGTACGTATTTCTCCCCCCGGTAATGCCTGCTGTTCCACTCTTGAAATGACTCTTCCAATTTAAACCCTTTTTTTCTGCATTATGGTATCAAAGCGAGTCCGTGATGTCTCAGCTTTTTGTAAAAACAAGGGTCTTTTATTCATCGCGGAGTCTGGTTAGATGTGGGGAGTTTATTTTGTTTGGAACTCAGTCAAAATGTCAGAATCCTTCCAGAAATGCAACATCTGTCCTTCAAACAGCTGTAGCTCAAACCAGCTGGAAGTGTAAGTTTTCCAAGATTTACCTGGTAATTTAAGTTTACATTTGGAAAAGGTAAACAGGAGGCAGAAAACCTGGCTGGTTTATTTGGATTTGGAAATGACTTTATCACACAGGCAGGTCTAAGACAGTTCCTGCTTTGAACATTTTTGTGGAGAAATGTTAATTGCTGCCTGTTCGATGTGTTTGGCAGTTTGGGTGGTCAGTATTTTCCCTTTAGTTTTTCTTATGCCATCAATCTCAGAGAAAATACAGCCCAGTTTTGGGGGAAAGACAGAGGAACAAAGTTCCTACAATCCTTAACTCTTCCTTCTTTCACCCTGATAAATCCGTGGCTGGTTGCGAAGGTTTTCCCTCTCTCCTTCTTTACTTTGGGAAGAGTATCCAGGTGTGGCTGCTCTATAATCCTTGCAATTGTGCAGCTCATGCCAGTGCTACTGGCTTTATTGCGCTTTGTAGTAAGAGGCTTTTCCTCAGATTTATGTCATATTAAAATCAGACCTGTAATTACGGGGGTGAGGTTCGATGGCAGCGTGCAACAGGAAGAGGGCCTTTCATTTCTTTTTCCTTTGGCACTAATGAGAACCCGCAGGGCCGCTTGCTGCAGCTCCTGCTGCTGTCCCCGGCATGCCCGGGGTGGCTCGGATGGCTTTGCTCACCTGGGCTTGAGCGTGTGTGCACGGCCACGACCACCCCTGCTTGTTTGAAGGCAGGGAAAACCTTTGTCATGAGCGTACTGGCCACTGCAGTCTGAGCGAGACGCTTCTGAGATCAGCTAGTTGGGTTGTTTCAAGCTATGTGAGAAATAGGTTCCAGCTTTGTCAGCCAGTTGAAGAGGACATTAGATGCTCATCGCTCGGCTTGATCTTGAACAAATCATGCTGTACTCGCAGGAACACACACATGTGCTAGCAATCTTCATGTGCACTTGAGAAAACCCAGAATGTCCCACACCTAAAGTTCACTCCAGCTATGGGTTCTAGCCACTATTACCTTCTGTTAATAAACTTTTTTTTTTTTTTTTTTTTTTTTTTATTAAAGACTTCAGGAGAAAATATTCTACTCCTGTCTGTATAAACAGCCATAAACTGAATGCATTTTAATAACTTTTTCCAAGCACTTACAAGGTATTTCATTAAAATGTCAACTTTTTCTTTCATATACTTTATGATTCTCTTTCTTCCTTCTGCCACAAATATGTTGTTGCCAACATCATCATGACACAGTTTGCTGCCAAGACTAGGGAAAGTTATAAAAGGAAAGAAAAATGAATTTCTATCCACTCTTTAGGTAAAATTCTTCCAGCACTAGAGGCTGAGAAAGCAGTCAGAAATATCTGAAGTGCCAAAGACAAGTGCTAGCGTGCCAAAGGGGTGGCACAAAAACCTGGAAGTGGTACCGGGAGGATCAACTGTGCCACAAGAGAACAGCGATCAGCCGCGGACACTTCTGGACCCGTTTGTCATCTGCAGATTTCACGCAGCTCCTATTAACGTTTCTGCGCAGACGAGATAAAACGGCACGAGCATGCACACGCTAGCTTTCCGAGGTTTAGCAGAGCAAGTCAGCTCCTGTCTGCGAGAAGCTCCGCGCCTTTCCCACCAAGCTGTCTCCGGCTGCTGTATGAAATCCTTTGTGTCCCACCCCGTCCCCCGAGGACTCTCCCTTTCAAACACATCGACCCGCTGTCACTCAGGAGGTCACCAGATACGGTTCCAGCCAGGTGCCGAGCCATCTGCTGCTGGCTGGTGTCATAAGGAAGGAGCCACTTCACCTGGTTCAGACTCATTAGGAAAGAAAAAAAATAATATCAGTTTTGCTTTTGAGAGTAGTCAAGACAGGTGACTGCATTTCCTGCTCAGGTGCCTTAACACCTAACTAATTAAAACCAGCCTGGCTTTGCGTAGGGAGGATCCCTGCGAAGGCCCTGATTTTCAACCCTTCAGCAGCGCAGGGCCTCACCGGAATTTCGTTATTATTTTTGCCGTCCAATCTTCACTGCGGGTGGGAGCTGCAGAGGGGCCGCGCAGGTACTGACATAGCTTCGTGCCCAGCAGTTTTCTGCCTTTGCAAAGCTGGATTTGTGCAAATGGAGAAAATCTCTGGGGGCAGGGTGGAGTGCTCCAAGTGCAGCGCCGGGCACGATGCTGGAGCGTTTGGCGTGCAGCTGGTCGAGTTTGTTGTTATTTTGACACAACACCAAGCCTCTTCCTTGGAATTTGCTCCGCTTTTAGGTGTTGCCCTCACCCCGGAGATGTTCCTTTTAAAAAGTAATTTAATTTTTCCCTCTCTGGCTCGTAGGCCACAGCTGGATTTTGCTTGCACTCCTGGGTGTTAAAGCAATTTTACAGGAGAGCCAAGGAGCTGCTGAATGTAGCTGTTTTGTTTACATTATGTGAAATTGGGAATCTGCCATAAGAGAAATCCCACGCATCCCATGCAGCGTTGAAGGCACACAAGGGCGTGTATGCATCAGATAAAGGAGGTGGAGTTTTTAGCAAAGGCCTCTAACTTGCCCAAACGAGTTAATTACACATGCTGCGTCCCACTTTCCCAATACAGAAACATTTGTAATTAAAAAAAAAAAAAGAACAAAATTAGCGTGTAATTTAGAGTTGGCCTTGGGCCGTTCCATCTCCTTCCTGACTCTGGGACCCGGTCACCGTCTCATCAGCTGCATTTCTGCCTGTGATGCAGGCGGCACAGAGGAGAGGAACCTGACAATTTGCTTACACCTACTGCTCCAATTTAGTCTCTCATCTTATGTAAATAACAGCGGCAAACAGTTCCCGTATTTTACGGAAATCCAACGGATTGAGAAGTAGTGTACACGGAATAGATTTTGAGTCGTTTGAGTCGGATGTAGGACTTGAATTTTCTGGGACCATCTTATGCAACGCGTTGCAATTGTGAACTGCACAGTGCATATAAAAATCCATATGCCTCTACTTTTATTTTTAGCCCTCGCAGCCTCCATGTAGACTATTTTCTGTGTCACACGCAGCTGGAGTCGATGATTCTCCCGTGTATCCAAGACCATCAGGTCTCCCTGGTGGAATATTGATTTCCAGGAAATAATCTTCACGCGGCCATCCTTGCTTAAATATAGCAGGAAGCGAAACTCCTGTTCAAAAATAAGGCAGATTGCTACCTTTTTTTTTTTTTTTTTTTTTTTTCTACTGGAAACTGAATGCATTGTTCCATTTAGCAAAACATTCAGATAGCAAGGAAATAAATAAATAAAAAGAATGCCTTCATATTATGGAACATTTTACTGTTTAGGTCGGGATTATTTCGCGACACCAAATATTTAATATTATCTAAGTAAATAAAAAATAAAAGGGGGCCAGGGTTAGAATAAAACCTTGTGGCTGGCCACTTATAGTATTAAAACGGTTGTTTTCCAGAGCTAAAGGGGGTTATTTTTCAGCCCACAAGAAAGTTACAGGCTATGGGTTCAGTTTAACCTTGCTGCCTTACTGCTTTGTGGCACTGAGATTGCTCTTTGTACCTCACACAATTCAATAAACAGGTAAGGAAAATATTTACTTCCTAATCGTTAGGCGGAGGGTTGGTTTTTGTTGTTTTGCTCGGTTTATCTGTGCACCTTTTTCCTGCAGAACCCTCTGAGCTGGGTCGTGGCATTTGGGCTAAGGGAGGCGTCGCAGAGCTGTCCTGTAGCAGAGCAAACTGCTGCTCCGCTCCATCTCACCGCTGTAGTCGCAAACCACAAAAACGTGTCGCCCGGTATGAGCTGTTAGCCATACAAACACCATAAACCAGGCCCCAGGTTAAAAAGCCATGGGATTAAAACAACTGTTTTAATTTTGCATTACACTTTTAGCCCTCCAAGTGCCGACGAGGCCTTTGTCCAAGGAGGTGATGCTAGAACACCACTAAATACAGTTTAGGAGGGCATCAGAAAACCGTACAGTGCATCTAGCTGCATTCTTAGGGTATGGAGGAAAAGCTTCTGTTCCCTAATGTGTTCATTTCACGTAGGCACTAGAAGTTCAGTCCTTCGTGGAGCAGGTAACCACCTCAAGAACTGCTGTGCTGGCCACTCTGGACCTGGATTTTCTAAATTCCCTCAGCAGAGCGGCTGCAGATGGATAAATGACTGGGTAGTTCCTGTGTACAGCCAGTCGCCACAACCCCAATCCTTCTTCCCCCAGCCCCCCAAGTCAATACTTATTTATTTATTTTTTAATACGTAGCTGTAAATCTCAACAAGAAATAGCGGACTCCCGTCCCGTCCTGGGAGGCTGAAAGGAAGCGTGACTGCTGTGCTTGCCAGCACAGATCAGCCCTGATGCCAGCAGCTATGTGATAAGAGTCTTTTTGCTGGCAAACTGGGATATGTTGCATGCTGTTTTGGGGGAAAACACAGACTTTCCCCTGCAGGGCACCGGTTAGCTACCTGGCTGCATGGTCAGTCCCCAAGGCTGTCCTTTGCAGTCCCTGCTTGGAGATTTTGCCTGTTTTTCCATCCTTTGACCACAAAAGGCTGTGAAACAGAAGGGGAGGTTTTAATATTATATTAAATCGGCCATGGAGCAGGTGAAATGCTTCGTGCCCCTGGCAGGAGAGCAGTTGAACTTGGATCCGGTCATTGTTTTCAGGAGACTGATTAAACTTGAATCTTTACCTTGAAGTGCAGAGTCAGCAGGAATTGGCAGTGTCCAGCACTTACCGAGCAATTTCAGAGCCGTGGTAGGGACAGGTTCCAGCTTTGCGTCAATATAATACAAGTCCAGTGTCATCAGAGGTTTATCAGAGGTAAAAAGAAAATAACATTTGTATGTTGATATCGTTTGCCTATGAAAAGTAATTTTCATGACCTCCCTTTTAAAAATCCGAATGTCTGGCTTACAAATATCAGATCCCGTGCGATTAACCCCCTTCCTCCCCCCAAACAATGATTTATTATGGGCCGGTGCAGCTGCTGCAGCAGCCACCCGTAAAAATTATCTACTGCTTAGAGAAATGCAAGACTAAATGACATATTTTGGGATTGTTAAGGGTCACTTCCATGAAATGTACTCGTGTATGAATAGCTGCCGTTTATTTTCTAAGGATGGTTAAAAATGAGGAAATTGTGACAATTCTCAAACATTTCCAATTGCTTTTCCTCCTGTTGTTCTTGCTGAATGGGGAGAATGTTTTTATTTTTGGATGTTCTAAGGGGAGAATATTCAGGCTGTTTGGTTTTGCACTGGTTCACCTTTTCACTAGTTGCGCTTTTCCTCCTTCTCACATGTGCCACTGAAAAGAGGAGAAAGGTCAGGTATGGGGAGGGAGCAGGGGGAGAACAAGAAAACCCCAGATGGGGTTTGTTTTATTCAAGTGATAAAATGGATTTTGTCTCAAAGGTGAACGTTTTCGTTGAAAAAGCTCTGGGAAAATCTTTTAGAGGATGAAGAGGAAGGAGGAGGAATTGAGCCCCGTGCATTTCCTGCTCTTGCTTCGTGCAGGTTTGGGGAGCAGGAGGGATGCCTGCGGCCGTGCATCCCGAGGAGCTCCCCAGGGCCCAGCCGCTAAGTGCAGGAGCTACGCCCGCCTCTTCTGGGAGCACCGGGGCTGCCGCGGGAAGGAGCTGAAGGACCAGGGCATTCCCACCAGCAGGTTTGGCTCACAGAAGCCGTGAAGATGAGAGAGAGAAAAAGGCATAAATGCAGCATTCATGTGTGGCTTCGCGGGAGTGGAGGGAGAAAGAGAAAAATGCATAAATTGTTAATGAATCCCCCCCAAATGTCTTTGAAAATCCCAACAACTAAGCAGATAAGAGTGAAAGCGTCGCCTCATTTCCGTCCTTATTTCAAAGGAGCAGTAGCCACCCACCAGACTGATGGGGCTTTTTAAGATTAAAAATAGCTTAGGAGGAGAGCCATTGAAATGGATTATGAACTGGCTTATGGAGATGAAACAAAGGGTGTCAGCGAGAGAGAAAATTCAGAGTGAGGAGGGGAAACAAGTGGGGTCAGTTCTCCAGGCCTTTTTCTGATGAATACTGAGTGTGGGTGCCCTTGGTGAAGGTGAAATTTCAAAATAGGTTTGCACAGTGCTGATCACACACGGCCGGAGCGCAGTGGCCAAGCACCAAGCAGACGGACAGTTCGGGAGTTAATTAGAAAGAGGAACAAGCTATGCGTGCAGTTCAGCGTGTGGCTCCTTGTTTTTAAACTATCAGGACAAAACCTTTGCCTAAAGGGTAACAGGGATTTCACAGGACCGGCCCAAAAGGGAACTCTGCAGGCTGGGCTGACCTAAGAGTTCCTCGAGAGCATCTCCACGGAGCCAGGAGGTGCTCGCTGGTCACCTTCCAGCAGAGCTCAACCCAGAGGTGGTGTCTTGGGGCTGTCCTGATGGGACAGGGAGATGTTCAGATGGGGTGCATTCATCCCTGTTCTGAGCTCAGAGCAGTCAGCGCAGTGAAAAGCTGGTGGCCGAATGTGCAGGCACCCTTCAGAGACCAGCAGATGTGTTTCTGAGGAAGAGCTGAATTTAAAAGTGTTTTCTCAAAATATATTTGGGAAACTGCAGCACGGGGGTGGCGAGAGTTCCTGATCCCTTTTGAGGGTTTGAGCGTGTCCCTGGGAATTCTTGGCATATAGAAAGTGCTCGGTAGCTGAGGGACGTGGTGGTGCGCTCTGAAGGGAGGTATTGTGCAATCTTAGAGATGGACTTCATCCAACAGGTCACTTCTGCTAACTTCAGTGACGTGGACAAGATCCCAAAAGTTTGGCTGCCTATTCGAAGCCACAAAACTCCTTGGGGCAGCCAGACGGGGCTGAGCATTGCATAAGGTGTGTTTTCTCCTGCTGTTTTCAGGGCTTTCACCTGAAAACGGTTCTAGACCCACCAGTAGGTTCTAGACCTACTCTCCAAAGTGAGCCTGAGCTCCGTGACTTGCTCGTTTCTTGCTTCTGGCCATGAGCGGGGAGAGGCACAGAGCTTCTCTCTCACACTGCCCGACTGTTCTGGGCAAGTACCTGGAACTGCAGAGCAGTGAGAAATGTGGGAGGTAAAAGTTAACCGAACTTTTTTTCAGACCTTAGATTTGTTTTAGCTTTGGCACATTTTGTCCAAAGCAATTTGTCTGTCTCTAATGCAGTGTAAATAGCATAAAGGAGTTGCTTTGTGAAATATGTGACGTTTGTAGAAAAGTATATACAGAGCGGCTTCCAAAATCAATACAGTAAACCCCTGATATTGCATACCGAAGTTCATTTCTGTTTTGACACATCTTCAAAGTAAGACATAGAGTCCATTACTTCACAAGCTTTGTAAATTTAAAGACAGTAATTTGCGTATTGATGAAAGCCTGTAAGCCATCATCGCTATGAATGGCTCATGGGATCCGTTTATCAGAAAACTGGCTTGATTTTGTAGGCACTGTTCTGGTTACTTGTTTGATTTAGGGAAGAGCCTGTAGATTTCCGTGGTTTTGGACAAAGCGAATTGCTGAACAACCTCCTTGGCAGCTTGGCTTTGTAACGAGAGACAGAGAGCCGCTTGGACACGCTGCCTGGCGATAGCTAGAGAAATCACCTCTAAGTTTTTTAATACGTTTGTTAAGAAATATTTGTAGAGACACCATGGCATTAGGTGGGTGGAAGTGTCCTCTGATCTGTCTTCTTGTGCCCGGGGCCCCTTCCAGCCCAGCAGGCCCCACAAATTGTAGGGAGCAATTGGAGCTGTGAGGTTTCGAAGGGCTGAGCTCCAAGCGAGGCTAAGATTGCAAATCCGATTGAAGCTGTTTATCGGTTGGGTTTTGGTGGAACTTTTTTAGCAATTCTCAGAGACATGAGAGAGAGAGAAAATAGGTACTCCATCTCAGCCTGTCTGCAGAGCGGTGTTACCTAAACCTGTTAATCAGAACGGTTTCAAAGTATTTACACCTAAACTTCCCGGTGTAAAAGCACATGAAACCCTTCTTCTAAGCAGGGAGGTTCTGATGCTTCCTGCTTTAACCCGACAGCAGGATCGCCTCGTAGCGCGTGCCTCGAAAGCCGCGGGTAGGGTTGCAGAAGGATGGTGCTGACAGCAAAGGCGAAGGGAGCACATTTCTAAATTTCTGTGGCTCTCTAGAACCCAGGTGGCTTCTACTGGATGGATAGTAAGGAATTAGAAGCCAAGCTGAGTCGGTACCTGCACTACCCACCCAGCTCTAAGTGTCAGGGCACTGGCAGCGAGGAACACTTTCTGTATCTGGGGTGGCAACTGGGAGTCACGATGTGTATTGCTTTGCCCAGATGTGCAACCAGCTGATTCTGCGTACATTTTCTGTAACAGGTACACAAGGCAGTCAAGTGGAAGGGTTTAGAAACGCCGAAAGAAAACCTAGGTAAACCAGGGAAGGTGCTGAGCGGATTTGGCTGCACGGATCTGGGGCAGCAGCTTGTGTTTCTGCGTGGTGCTGGGTTGTGCTGGACCTTGCAAGGGGCTCTGAACACAAGTTTGCCTTGGGGTCTGTAAGTACATCCCATAACTTCATCACCTCATCAATTCATCGCTCTCCCTTCCACTAAGTGCTCTGTTAGGCAGTTAATTAATGATAGGCATGAAGCGTTTTTAATCTTTCAGTGAATTGCTCTACAGAAAAGTTCCCTTGTCCTCGGCCTGCCTGTACCGACACTTTGTGTACGTACTGGGAGGCCTCCGTAGCCTCGGGTGCTACATGTCCTATTTACCACCTTAAAAAAACCACCACCACCGATTCCTAAGATGCTAAAAACGTTGGTCTTCAGACATCAGCTCTTTTTCATGGGTAGTTGTGGCCCAGGTTCCTCCTAGAACCAGGGGAAGGCGAGTCCCAGGGCACACAGGAACTGCGAGGTGTAATGTAGGCATCCTAGCAATGAGTTTAATTTTTCCTCCTCTTACCACGAGGGAACCACATCTAGGTTTTGTGTCCCCAGCATGGGGACGTGGCCAGACAGCCCCTGCTGCCCTGGACCCAGTGGGGAAGCGTCGAGGCCGCCCCACCATTTAGTGTCGGGGGGAAGGTCTGGTTTTCTTCAGCGTGTGGTTGCCTGAGCGGTCACAGCAGTACAGCAACAGGGCTGCCGGCTCTTCAGCGGCGTAGCCCTACCTTGCAGGGTGCCTCTGGTGCCTGCTTCAGAGCCCGCAGCGCTTGGGTGGAACATTCGGTATGTCAGCTCAGCCCAAAATCCTGGAACTGCTCAAAATCAGCCGTCCTTCCCTTCCTGTAGCACCGGCAGCTTGGGGCCAGGAAATGGACTCTGGGACATGGACTGTTTTCTGCAAAACAAATTTACCTTGTTGGTATTTTTTTTTTAATTACTAGGCATCGCAAGTACAGTGACTGCTCTAATCAGGATCAGCATTAATTTCTTCCTAGCCTTCCGATGTTATAACCGCATTTCTCCCGACATGCTGGCATCTGTGTTGGTATTTATAAATTTTCGCGTGCTTTGACTGCCATGCAAATCGCTCGAGAAAGTACCCTCTAAGGAACTGAAGTGAGAGAGATAACTCCGCAGCCGTAATAACCCTGCCTTTAAAAAGATTATTTTGCAATTAAAGTTGTGATGGTTTTGCAAAATGGATGCGCAGATAGTGACTCGCTGGCGTCAACAGCAGATAAAGCCGGGCTTTGCACTGACAAACAGCAGAGCGGTTCTGTTCCTCTGAGCTCACGTATATAATGTTGCTTCACATTTTGCCATTTTTTTTCTTGATTTGCCTACGAGGCTATAAAAAGGCTGGCGTGCGTGGCGTGGAGGCATCCTGGCTGATGGTAGCTGTTCCCCAGGGAGTGCGTTCTCCACCGGGCATCAAGCAGAAGAATTATCAGCGAGGAGTTCTTTAACAGAAGCAAATGGGTTTCATGCCTTCCTACTGTACGTGAAATATTATGCAAATCTCTCTGTGAACGTTACTAATTTTTTACACACAGTCCTGCTGCTGATATTCTCCTCTCAGGCTGACCCCAGCGGCAGCAAGCGGCGCGTGGCACCTTGCAGCAGGCGAGCCTTCCTTATTCCCCCACCCCAATCTTGCCTGGGGTCCAGAAAATCCCGTCGGTATGTGCTCGAGCACAGCTGCTGCTCTGGGAGGGGCAGGACCCGTTTCGTAAACAGTGCGTGCTTCCAGACCTCGGGAAGCCACGGGGAAAGGTTGGTATTTGGCTCGCCGTGCATCACTGCAGGCAGGTAGCTGATATAGCGTGCCGGTAGCCTGCGAGGGGCCCGGAGGAATGAGGCTCTCTTCTGCCACTCCCTGTGTTACTTGATCAGCCCCGAGCTGCAGATATTCTCCCTCTCCTCCGCTGTAGGCTCCCGTAGGCTGGATGGCATTCCAGTGCTCTGAGCTCTAAACGTATTTAAACCCCATCGTTTCAGGGTGAAATCCGATCTATTTATTTTGCTTTCTAACGTGCTCCCAGCCCAAGAGATGGGGACCCACAATGCGGGTATGACTTCCCCAGCTGAAAAAGGAAACAAGGGAGCTGGGGAAAGTCCTGGCTTTGCCAAGGTAATCAGGAAAAGGAATAATACTGGAAGTGGTAAAATCCATGGCTGAATACCCGTCATAAAAGACCGGGAGGCCCATTACTACTTGCAGTCCTCCTCTCCCCATTGCTCAGAACCTGACCTGTCATTTCCTCCATCAAAAATAAATTTGCCGTAACAAAATTAGGTCTGTCCAGCAGGTTATTGGCCAACAGAACATATAGCTCGGCTGAGCTCAGCTGCTAACATCACTACGAAATCCTGCCCCTGTTGAAATCGCTGGGAATTTTGCCATTGTTTTCAGAGGAACTCGGATTTCTTTGCAGGTTTTTACAAGACTTTGAAGTTGCCTCTCCAAAATGGCCTGTTTACTTTGCCGTAAATGGCACACACATACCTGGGATATTTATATTGCTGTCCTGTCAGACGGCTCCCAGCGAGCAGCAGTTAGAGGTAACGCTGGTGCTAAGAGGGCTCGGTATGTTCTCTCTGCTGATTAAAGTGTAAACGAAGCTTAGACCGACGCAGATACGTTAATGCATGAAAAAGCTGAATATTTAAACCTGAATATCTAAACTGATGGCAGAAAAAGCTCTGTGAATAGACAAAGATGACGTCCCATAACGTCTTTTGTCACCTCGCACTTGATGAAGTGCCAGTGGACTACCCACACTTCCTCACTGTGAGGTTCCCTGTCCCCTGAACATTCCCCCGTCCTCTTCTTTGGGCGGAATGGGGAAGTTTCTTATCCTTTCTGTAAAGTTCTTTCTGCTAGGAGTTACCAAGTCGCATACATGATGAATGTAACCCAGTTGTGCCTGTGTATCTGTCACCACTCCTCTCAGATTGCAGCCTCATAGGATCTTAAAATAGCTCTGAAAAGGCATTAGTACATAGCATATACCTCTATACCATATGCTAGGGATAAAGGAATCTAACTGGGGGTCTTTTTTTTCCCCCCTGCATGTATTATAATGTTTTAGCTTCAGTTCCTGCAAAATATTTTGTATTTTCAACAGAAACTACTCAAATGTATGTGGCTCCATCGATGTAAACAATCATTCTCCTGCTTTTAGGTTGATTAATGCACTAAAGGAAAAAGCTCAGGGAAAGATTTATGTTAAATCTTAAGCTTTTTTTTTTTTTTTTTTTTTAATTTTAAAAGCTATTTTAATCGTGCTATCAACTCCTTTCGGAATGGGTTTGTCATGTGTTGATATCAGATCTCCTCTGCTACTGTCATCAGTATAATGTTGTTTGAATAAATACTGCAAAGATGAAGATGATAAGTGTCTGACGCGTAGCTTATCTGGCGCTCTCACGGCGAGCAGCGAGCACCCTGTTGACCACTTTCCATGTGTGCTAATACTTCCAAAATGTACGGGCAGAAATGCTCGTGGAAAATTAACTCGCATTTGTTTTGGCTTCCTGAATCTAACGCGTGTCCTTGGGCGAGAACCATCGGTGCCACGAGGCAGCACAATGCCATTTGTGCCTGATAGCCTTTGCACAGCAGTGGCTCGCATTCGTATGTGATTATGTCTGCTTGGAAATGTTTGCCCACTCAGCTAGGCAGGAAATAAAGCACTTAGATGCGAGCTGTGTGTCAGATCACTCCTCGACAGCACAACTTGAGTATCAGATTATGCTTTTCAGTTAATCCAGAAGACGAAAATCTGTCACAGAATGTTTTCTCAATTCTTTTCTCAGTTATAACTGTTATTTGAAGAAACGATCAAATATGAACAGGAAAATCATGAGCAGCATCTGCTTAGAAAATAAGCAGGGACTGTGTATGGCTCAGCAGAATCCAATGAGTTATACATGTTTGGCCTCTTAGGCATTGCGGTAGTAAACATAATTAAAACAGCAAAGAAAAACGCCTGTAGTGCTTGAAGAACATGTGAAATATCTCGTTTCATTTCTTGCTTTTGCGTGTGATGGGTATGAAGTACCTGCACGAGGTTTTGTGATTTATGTCCACATTTATGCACCCAGCTGGAACTCTGGAAAGACGGCAGGGCTGGATCGGCGTGCTTGACCTTGTGTGTTACCGAGCGTCCAAGAAAGCAGTGGGATGCTGGCCGGCTGTAGGACCAGCACAGCCCCGAACACCTTTCCTTGTGGCCATCCCACCAGTTGTGAAAGGGGCCGGGGAGGTGCTGGCCTCCTAAACCATCACCTCGGGGAAGCTCTGCCTGCGGGGCAGGGGGTGTGATAGCACTGGGGTCTTCTCTGACCTCACTCACCTGAAGACCTTAATGCACCGGTAGACTTTACTCCATAAATTGTCGGAAAGTAAGCATGACAGTTTGTTAAACTGCTTTTATTTCTCCACTTACCATGCCAGTACCCCGCCGGCTGTAATTGCTGGAGGCGCCTTACTAGCTAACCCTTCCCTCAAGCAGCAGCACTGTATAAAGAGGAACGGGCTTTGCCATTTGTGTACAAAACTGGGCACTGCCGTCTGCAAAACTCACAGGAAAAAATCTTGGGAGCTGTGGCTTCATGTTGTTGCTTCTCAAAAAGCTTGGACTTTGATTAAAAAAATAAATAAATCTATATTTTTTATATTTTTTTGAGTCTATGCTTGCTGAAGTGATGCCATCTCACGGTATATGTTGTCTTGCAACACACACCTCTCCGGTCACCGTGCGCCAACGCATTTATTTCTGCTGCATTTTAAATACGAGCCAGTTGCAGGGGCAGAAGTGGCTTAGCCTCCTAAGCTTTAAACGTTTCTGAGATGTAACGTTATTGATCACACAGCCTTGGGAGCAGTAACCGTGGCTGAAACGCAGCATCTTATGGAAGAAAATGAGTGTTACTAGCACCTCTGGGGATCTCTGTCCGTATGTGCAGCACTTTTGGAAACCTCCTTCAAGCCCATCTGCTCTGAGCTAGCTGGCAAGTGGGAAAGCCAAGCATCTGCGTGCCACTTGTTTGTGTACACATCAAAGTATTTAAACGGTCAGAAGTTCTGTCTCTGGTGTATCCGAATTTATTGTTTTGTTCTGCCTTTTGCTTCCTGACGGATTTCAAGGCCAGGCTCTTTTTGAGGAAGCAGGTCCAAACCGTAATTAGGAACATTTTACATGTTGGGGCTCACGGGAGGCGCTCACGTTACCTGGTGGGATGTTTCGGGGAGTTTGCTGTCAAGGCAGGGAGCCTCCCTTGTTCCACGTACCGCTCAGCGCCACCTCCTTCGACATGCCATTTTGTCACAGGCTCTGAAAGCACGGGTGGAGGGAGGGGGTCCTGGTGTAACAACCTAACCCCCACAGGAAATTCATGGAGTTGCCAATTCCTGATAATCTAATTGACTTAGAAAGGATCTCAATATGTTTCTAAATATCCGCCTGAAATCAATGGTGGCTGCCTTTATTTTCAGCCTCGGGCGGATTGAAATGGAGACAATAAATGAGAGTGTCTCATTCCAGAAGAATGAGAGCTGGCGGCTCCGCACAGGCATCGCTTCTGGGGGAGGAGGAGGAACAACCGAGGGCTGAAGGTCCCCCCGCAGCGAGGACTGGTGGGATTATGTGGGCATCGAAGCAGCCTCTGCTTGCTTTGGGGCAAAAAGCTGAGTTCTCTGCCCAGGCACTGTCTAGGAAGTGAAGTACTGTTGGGAGAGCCCTAAGAAGGAGGAAAAACCCACTTTGTAATCTCTTCCACGCTAAAAACCCTTGGAGAATTTAAATGTCTCTAAAATGTTTTGAGCTTCTCCATTTTTAGGCGTAATTAACTAAAAATACATTTCAGCGGTGGCATTTAAGATCAGGATGTTTTTATTAGAGTTTTATACTGTGTGTAAAGCTGCGATCTGCCTCGCACAGCTTGGCATACCTAAACAGAGCGGAGACTGCTGATAGCCCGGGAAATAGTACGGCGAGGGCGATCCTCCTCTCCTCGCACCGTCGTATCTGGGAACGTGGATCCGACCCCGGCCCAGGAGCCTTTCATGCAATTCTGCCCAACAATATTTAAAGCTGTGAACAGATGCAGGCCCCCCGACTCCCCGGCACGTTTCCCCATCTACATGATCTCTCTGACCGCCGTTTGAAGTTCCCCTCGTCCTGGAGGTGGAATTTGTTTGGTATGAACTGGAAATCTAAATAGCTCCGCAAACACAATGACAGATGGCAAAATCCCAGTTGGAACGTGTGACCAGCAAACTGGCTGCGATTTGTTTTCACTCCAGGGTAGACAGCAGACATACTGTGTCTGTGCAACAGCTGTGACAAATATTTAATTCGAGAACTTTCTAAGAGCGGGCAGCACTTCCAGGCAGAGAGGAGGAGATGCTACCTGGGCATTTTTTATTGCAAAGAATAAGCCAGGAGAAATTTCCTGTAGACCCCAGGGGAAAATAAAAGCTCGGGACGTTGAAAATGAATAAAAACATATCGAATATAATCGGGCGCAGTTACTGCGTTAGTTTGCTACGAGGAATGGAGAGCGCAAGTGGGGTTTCATCAAATAAAGATGTTGGCTTTTTAATGCCAGAGATCCTTTATTTTATTTATTTATTTTTCCTGAATGTTGAACAATGCATTTTCTTAAGGGAATTATCTTTTTGTTTTAAAGATATCTTTAATAAGTGACTTGAAAAATGATGTGCTCTCATATGCGTCCAAGTTAGCAATGTTTGCAAGCCTTTCAAGTCATTTCTTTATTATTATGACATTTTTTTACTCTTGGAATGAAAAATAAATACATATGAATACAATGAACTAGAGCCTTATCCAAATTAAGAGCATGATCCAAGTGCCTTTCCTGTTTAAATGCCAAACCCCATTAATAACTGAAGTAATCTATAACCTTCTGTAAACAACGTGTACTAGATATGGGGCTTTTCTTTTCCTCTTTTTTTTCTTTCCACTGCCATTTTATGTTCAGAGTAAGTCATCTGCTCACATCCCGGGCCCTTTAATGCTGATGGTAAATTTTGTGTGAAAACAGTATCAAGTTTAAACAACAGGACCCTATGTCCGGCATTATCCCGCATCCCTCTGCATCTGCTTCATTTTCCCTACATCTTTGTACACTGCCAAATTCCTTGTGGATATTATCTTGGCTCTCTAGCCCTTCTTTCCCCACCCAAGGCCTTAAAGAACAGCGCATTGTGTTTCCGAGCACCATGACAAAAGTCCCAAATGTGCCATTTCATGTAAGTAATGCAAAAAAAAGCTCGCTAGAGGACTTTGAGGAAAGTTTCCTCTTCTTTTTGAAACAAGCCGAGGAGTTTCGAAGTACTTGGATTTAATTGAAAACGCAGTTCCTAAGTGGGGACACTGACTGGGGATCTATAAAACTAACCCTTTTACATGGAATGTGGCTTGGCTACAAAACTTGTTAGCACTAGCACGCAGGTCTGAAATACATTGGATGTGTGTGTGCATATGCATGCAGATAGCTGGATAGATAGATGTGTGCATAGGAACGTATTTAATCCCTGCTTCGTTACACTTTAATAACTGAGGTCTTGGTCTATTTCCCAATGCAGAAAGAACTCGTTCATCAGCTCGAGGGATGTATATTTAGATTTCTAAATGCTAGCAATCACAAAGCGTGATCTGGATGGTTTTTTTTTTTTTCATCCCCTGATATGTAGTAGAAAAAGACAAGAATTATATGGGGATCTGAGTAGAAGAACTGACTTTGTTGAAGCATAAAGGGTCAGAAGAAAATACTTCAGACGTATAGCGAAGTTTTGAATAAGGATAAGTAAAGCTAATCTCATAGGGGATGAAAAATTACTAGACAGCAGAAGGCTGTGTTCATTTCAGCCGGGTTGTTGATTACAATCTGTTATTCTACAAGATACATAGGAAAGGTGTTAGCTCAAGTCTTTCAAATCGTAGGTAGATCGTATCGATACGTCCTTTCCATGACTTTTTGTATGTTAGTCTCATTTTTATAAGCTGTTTTTTTATTAGGAAAGCATTTTTTTCTCTGTGTTAAGAATATCTGGGAGACTATTTAAGAAAGAAAACCCTACACACCACATCCCCAAGTCACTCTCGTGACACATTTATTCTGCTAATGGTGCCACTGTGTGATTTCTCCAGGAGCCACGGCCAGGTCAGACCTGATGGTGGGAACGAGTCCTGGTGTACAAAGGATGCTCTCTTCTTCCGCATTCCGAAACAGAGGGATGGTCTTTTCAGAGGGAGCACTGAACTCGGAGCTCCTATTCAGCTGCATGCCCACGGTATCCGGCAGACTTTTCTGAGTCTCTGTTTCCTAGGAATCCCCCACCCTATAAATACGGGCTGCATTCTTTGTGCCTAGAAGTACACCCTAAATTTCATTGTGCTGAAATGAATGTTGTTTGCTTATGCCAAGTAAGTCACTTGAGGCTGTATCAATGACCTAATTGTTCATTTAGTATGTTAAGGACATTAACTAATTATTAATGAACCTAGGGAAGTTTATGTTCACTGAACTTTTCATAATATCCTTCAGGGAATGTGTCCCACAACACAAGAAATTTGCTGTCCCTGCTGCTGAGAACAGGCTTGGGGAGGGACTTTCTAGTGACCGAGGAGTATTGTTCTCCAATTATGTCCAAAAGTCCCAGAAATAAACTTTGTGTCCCATGTACTGCTTCTTCGGTGTGTGTGCAGAAAAGGCAAGCATCGTTAGTTGCGTTGTTATAAGTGCATAAAATGAGTAAC
Source organism: Oxyura jamaicensis (assembly GCF_011077185.1). Taxonomy (NCBI): domain Eukaryota; kingdom Metazoa; phylum Chordata; class Aves; order Anseriformes; family Anatidae; genus Oxyura; species Oxyura jamaicensis. The sequence goes on along the minus strand of NC_048899.1, from coordinate 36,909,845 downwards.
AGAGAGGTGAATGACATGTCCAAGGTGAACGGTCTTTTTAAGTGGTGAGGTCAAAACTCGGTGTCTTGTCTTCCTAACGTGGTTCTTTGCCCAGAAGCAAGCTGCTTGCATTAAAACCAAAAAACGGTTGAGCAGAGGGGTGGCAGCTTATAATGACAGGAGCCTGCTAAGGCAGAAAACATAGAGCAGAGCAGGGATGGCAGACCCTACCGAGGGGCTTCTGCCCCAGCCTCAGCAACAATATTCTGATACCAAAAGAAAATGCAGATGTCGAACAGCACAGCTCCCACGCGACACTTCGCATTGGAGCCAAGTGTGGCTTGGGCCCCTGCTTCACGTGATGAATTCGAAATGGTTTGAGAGTCTGCCCTTTAGAAGTTACAAGTTACACGGGGGCAATGCTGAACTGTCAGGCCAGCCTGCTTAGAAGGCCAGACCAGGGATTAGTGTGAAGTTGATGTTGTATTCAGAACTACTTAAAAGCTTCCAACCCAGCCCTGAAATAGATGTGTGCCTAGAGAAACGCAGTAGATGTGTGCCTGGATGCCTTGTGGTTTTACACAGATGCAGAGACAAAGCCACGAAGCCACGTTAGGAACAGATGTACTGCATGCTTTATAAGCCTTGAAGGACTTTTCAGTTGTGCCTGATGGACTTGCATCTGCACCTGCATCTGTACCTAGTGATTTCTGGAGAGCAGCGTCACGGATTTCAAACAGCCCCTTCGAGGGCCCATCTTCTTGGCTAGCATCCTCGTGAAGACACCTGCACAGCACGCAAAAGAACAATGCTGATGTGCGAACGTGTAGTGGGGGCGGCCTAAATTTAGCTCTTCAAAGATCTGCTCGAGGCAGATGAAACGCTTTATTTTCTGGGGAGAAATGTAATATTGGAGAAAAGCATCAGGACTAACTCCAAGCAGCTACGTGGTTTGAAACAGCAAAACCTAAATCCACAAAACTTCAGTGTGCTGGGGAAGATTGGCAGCATCTGGTCATCGGTCCAGGAGCTGGGGAACAGGGACAGCCAAGAAAGTCCTGTCTTACCCCAGAGCATTGGTACCCTGGGGATCTCTGTCCCTGCTGTCCTGACAAAGCAGCCACCCACTAGTTCAACCACGCTGGGCTTTGAACAGGCTTCTGTGGATAGGAACTTGTTGAGGGGTAACACCATAAGCAGAGAGCTTGATGAAAACCTGGTAAGAAAAGAAAAGTTTATGGGGTTTGTAAATCCGCATAGATACAGACCTGGGTGTAGTGGGTGCCGCAGTGTGTGTGCAGCACGCATTTTTCTGCTTGGCAGGGCAATTGTTTTGCAGATTTCTTGTGGAAATCCAGTCAATCTGTAGCTGTGCTGCTAGATGGATATCCTGAAGTTGTCACTCCTTTGGTATTTGAGCTCTCCCAGTGAGTTGCAAATTGTTCTAGATAAATGGTTGCATTTATTTTCCTCTCACACTGTGTCCAACCACCTGCTTTTCTGTGTTGCTGCAGGAGCTTGTAAAATACTCCACACTTCATAGATTTTTGAACTGGAGCCCATAAACATGGCAGAACAAATTTGGAGCTAATTTTACAGTGGCACAGGTTGCCAGGAAGGACCATTAATTAAAGAAATCTTTGCTCTGTCATCTACAATAAAACTGATTAAAGGTTTTCCCTTCTAGATCTTTCAGATACACACTGTGTATGAACATGCACGGTCTGAAATAGAGCTCAGGAAGAGACTTGAGTTTTTTTTAAGGTGAAAGAAGGAATTTTTTCACTGGGTTGAAAACGCTCTAAGCTAAGAGTCTCATTCAGACTTGGCATCTGTAATGGCTGCAGTGAATGAAGCAGGAGCCACACCAAAGAGCAAACTGGTGGTTGTCCCATGGAGTTACACTGCTCATTCCCTGTTGCCTCGCAGTGGTGTTTTTTCAGGGGAAATGAAATTTGGAGCATTATGACATTAGGAACATATATTAAGAGAACCAAAGGCTGTTGGGTTGTAAATCAGCAGGTAACAGGGTATGCACGTATTTTACTTTTGTACTAACTAATAGTAAGGCATTTCTCTATGATTTACGTACTAGAGAGTTTATTATTTCTTGAAATATGAAAACTGGTACATTTTCAAGTGAGCATTTGATCCTGCTGTTCTAAACCAGTTGTAATGATCAGTTTCGGTGCAGGGTTGCATAAATTGGATCGTTGGAATAAACCTTAGGAAACCAAGCTTGTTGCCTGCCCCTGAGCTGACGGTTAGCCATAGATACAAATGGTGAGTAGGTGTTTTCTTTCGCTTGTAGTGCCAGGACCGAGGCTTCCCTTGCTGTCTGGTCACTGCAGAGAGCTTCTGCTGAGCGACGTTTCACTTCATTCTTCTGTCTGCCCTTTCTCTCTGTTTATTCACATGGAAAAGTGCCTCCTTCAAGTGTGCAGGATAGCCAGATGCGCAGCTTCCCTTCAACCCCGTGCCATTTTGCAGCCAGGGAGGTAGCAAGCAGCCTCCTGCAGAAACAGCTCTGAAGAGGTTCTTGAGATGTGCTGCTCAAGAAAAGGGCTGCTGTAAAAATAAAGGCTTGCTGCAAAGCCGCAGGGCCAATGTAAAGAGGGACTTGAGAGAACCCAGAGCGTAAACCAAGCTGAACCGAAATAAACAATGTGATAAGAGTAACTTGGAATTTTTAGTAAGGGCCACAGCTTTAGTAGGAGCAGACATTTCTAGCAAAATAGAACAGAAAGGAGATTTAATTATATTTCAAACATTTTCTATTAATGTCTGTTAAAATTTGTTTTGAATCTTACATATTATGCTTTTACCGCTGTTCTTATTCCCTCTCTACATAGACCTTTTTGGCAAATTTCTATTATCAGACAGTTTGCTCATCAAATGACATCTCAAATGGCAATTTTCCATTTCTTCTAAAAAAATCTTTTGAGCTACCTTCTACTTAGAATAAGTAATCACCACTTAGAAGAACAAGAAAATTCAAATATAAACATGCAGTTGATTTTACAAAGTTGGCTATGCATTATTTTAAGCATTTGAAATTTTGGACTGGACAGTCGTTTAATTGTTTTTTATCATTTGCTATCCTTTTTCTGCTTTCTTCCGGTAAAATTCATGAAGTTTGTTTTTTTTTTGTCTGGTTTCAATGCATAAGCTTCGTATGTGCATGGAATATGTAGATTAAATTCCCAGTGCTATCTAATATTGGAAAGAGATTATTAAGGGAGATAAAGTGGGTGGGGGAATGCCCACGGATTTCATAAGGTTTTGATACTAAGTAAAAAGTAAGGTGCATGTTGGAGTATGACTCTCACATGGCTCCTGTACGAACCGGAGCGGATGGCATCACATTTGTTGAATTGAATTGATGCAGAATGCTAAAAATACTCTCCGTTGAACTTAACAATTATGTTCCCTATCTGGCATCTATAGCAGCCCTGGCCAATGCATTTAGATCAACAATGAGGGCAATGAAAGATCTGCCTTATATTTAGAGCTAACTATATTTAATCTGTTGGTGCGAGGATCTCAGCTCATAATTGAGGTGACACGGGTGGCTTCTCGCAGAATTGTCCGTCACTGTGTCGCCTTGGCCTCACTGACATTTTCTTTCACATCTCCATCTCCTGCTGCACTCACTGAAATGTTTCCTTTCAGCGTGGCTTTCTTAACTTGCTTAGCAGAGGGAAGTGTTGGGTGACGGTACCTGCACCAAGCTGCAGTTGCAGCCGTGGTCATTCAGAGCAAACAGAAGTTAATTAGCTGCGCTAGAAAGCACGGCTTACGCTCCTGTAACACAAACTTCATTCCTCTGGTAGATAAACACATTCAGACTACCCTGGGAGCACAGACAGCACTAGATTTTACCGAAGGAGCATATCCTCGTTGCCCTGCTTTGCAGGATGCTTCTCACTTTCACAAAGTTCAGCCAAACTCCTCCTCATCTTCTGACAGCTCTAGTGGTTCCAAATCAAATCACTTCTTATCTCCTTCCGTTCGTCTAATTCTACTTTTCTCCTTCTACTGACACACTCGTTTTGGCAGAGGAGCACACTCTGCCAGTTTGCCATCTGGTACTCTCTTCTTGCGCGACATCACTTTACTGAAGAGACTTTCCATCGCACTTCAGAAACTTGTTTCATCCTCACCCATCTCCTACAGGATTTGTCCACTCATCCCTTAATTTTCTTCTGCTGGACTCTTGAGGACAGTGACATCCAATATTTTATGAAACTGCTGAACAGACCGCATTTATTTCATCCTACTTACGCTTTGGTGAAAAATCTATGACAGCGTTTCTAAAAATGAAAATAACTTAAATTCGCTTAAAATGTGTATTCTGTCTTTCCTTGGAAAATGTAAAGATTCCTGCAGAATAACAGTCAGAACTGGATGCATGCTCCAACTGCAGCCCCATGCTGTGGAAAACTGCATGTCTTTATGTTCAGTGCCTAAACACAAATACTTCAACATTTATAATGACTTATTTGAGCTTTAAGAAAAAGATCCAAAGCTGTAAGAGAAAGTGTTCTAATCAACAAGGTGGTCCTAATTTAATGTCTGCTATTTCAGCAGCCATGGGATAAAGCTCTGCCAATAAATATTTACTATCAAGTTACTTCTAGAAATGTATTTTTAGTCTGAATTTTTCTTACTCTTTAATGAGCACTTAAATAAAAGAAGCACATAACATTAACTTCTGCTCTGTTACATTTAGGGAATGAATTAAAAAGGGAAGTATAAAACAGAACAGAAATGTCCCTATTATATAGAATTTGCTGGCCCATTAGATATAATTTGTTTAAGTCTTTTGAGACCGATTTACAGGTCTAACAGACCTGACTTCGGTAACTATGTAGCTTAGAAAATACATTATTCTGTTCTAGTTTTTATTCACTAATATGCTTTAAAACTTTTTACAAAATGGCTTGTCTAAACTATTTTTAAAAGAGCTTACATCCTGACACCAGAAGTCTAGTTAAATATGACAGGGAGAATGGAGAAATCTGGAGACACATTTTCTGTTCTTAGCTGCTAATCGCTCGCTCTCTGCTCCGTGTCGCTGAACAGCTTCGGTGCCCTATATGGGGGGCAAATTTGAAGGAAAGATTATTATCCTATACCCATCCACATGAATTCACAGGATTCCTAGTGTGAGTGAAGAAAGAAAATAGTCAAGCCAAATTCTCCTTGTGTTCTAAGTCTCGAAGATAAAACAAATGCTGCTGAACATACGGTTTTAAGGCCAAATCCAAAAAAAGGATTTAGCAGGGAGGCAGACTTCAGTGCCTAAGTCCAAAACTGCACTACCAAAATACCGTCAGCTCAACTGTGTGGAAGTAATGAAAATGTACCGGCCGTCCCCTCTTTGCTCAGAAATCTCACTATTTTTCAGCTTCTCTGTGTGCCCAGCTGCCTCAGCCCGACTGCGAGATGTCTGGCTCTCGCTGGGAGCCAGAAAGGAAGAGGAACGGCACGTCGATCCGCGGAGCACATCCTCCCACGCGCTGGCAGGGCCTGGTCCCCACAGGATCCGATTGCAGAACCTCTCTCTTATTTTTTTTTTTTTTTTTTCCTAAATGTTGCTGATGGAAGAGATGGTTGTGGCTCCATCTTCTCTCTAACCTGTAGCCAGGCTTTTGGAGAAGTCGAGCCAAGGAGTGGGTAACCCAGCTTGTTCTTATCTTCCTGGAGGCCTCCACCGCGTTGCCTGGCCCCAGGAGGGGTGATCAGAGCAGTAGCCTGCAGACCAGCCTGGGGAGGTTGAATCCCTAAAGCTTTTTGTTGGGGTTGTATCACGGTGTGCAAGATGTATTGCACTAGGGGGTTAAAAAAGAAAAGGGCTGTGACTGTGGCTTAATCTGAACCATGTGTGGGCACAACCAGCAAGTCCTGCAGGCTGGACTCGTAACTCTTTTCTAGGAACAACAACTTTCTGATGTTAAAGCTGTGGTGTTAAATGCATCAACACAGTCAGACTCCAGGATTTGCTCTCGAAGATATGAAGTTGCAGAGTCAGTTTTCTTTGTAAACCTTCTACTTTCAGTCCCATGACTCCTCCGTTGGACAGGGGAAAGCAGAGAAAATCCTTGCACCACCAGGCCTGTGGTACAGTGCTGAGGGCACCTCCTTCTGAAGGGGGCTGCGAGCTCCCTCTGGCCTTGGAGGGCATCAGCATCTCTGGGGGGAGGGTGCTAATGGGGAGAAAGATCTGATTAATTATCAAATTTAGGTTCTGATTTGGGAAGAAAGCATTGGAAGGGATAAAGAAATTCAGCCTTTAAATTTTGAAAGAAATTCAGCCTAGGAATTTTTGATTCTTTTGGTATTCTCACTAGTTTCCTAGAGAATCCAATAGGGATTGTCTTTAAAATGCTCCTGCAGTGGTAGCGATAGATTTCCTGTCAAATTTATGGATTGTACAGTGGCAGTAGGAAGACATTTCTCCCAGAGGGGGACATTTGTTATTGGAAGATCAGCGTTTGTTGGACTTCTGTTCAAAGAAGGAACAGAAATTGGGATAACTGCTGAGTAACTTCCAAGTGGCAACGTGCTGACCTTCCAACATCTGTATGCCGCACTTTTCCTCCTTGAGGACAAGCTAATGCCTCTGTCACTCGCTGGGCAGCAGTTCTTCGTATCCGTGGGGTGACTTACAAGATAAGGGAGTACTGAAATGTCAGAGTTTGAAACATAAACGCTTATTTATAATAGATCCACATCATACACCTCAGGTTATATTAACGCGTTGACCCCTTCTGCAGTAGCAAAGCCTGCTGTTGCTTTCATTGGATTTGGAGAACTGCATTCGTAATCCATGACTCAGGTACTTAGTGGTCTAGAAAACCAAATTCATATTTTTATGTTGTCATCTTCAGGAAGCAACGTGCCCCTGAATCAAGGTGCTGTACTCAGAAGCCACTTCAGCTCTCCAAAGAATTTTTTTGTGCTTTGTGGCAGAAGTTGTGACTTGAACCCCATATCAGCAGTAATCCTGATTTTAGAGATTCAGTTCCCTAACTGTGGGATCACAGCACAGTGACCTTTGATGAATTTGTGCTGATTTGGCATTGCTGTCATAAATGTTCATGCTCAGGAAAAGTTTTATTAGGTTTCCATTCCATTAGGAGAAACCTTCGTAAGGAATTCCATGCCAAATATTAGCTTAATATTAAATGAAATAATAAAAAAATTCTCTTCAGAAGTGACTTACGTTATCTTAGGTGTGTGTGCAAGGGCTTGATGGTCCTTTCCAGCAGATCCAGCTGCAGGACATTAAAAAACAGTACAGTGAAAATGGCAAGATTGCTTAATCCAAGACAGAAACCAGACAAAACCAAACCAAATAAAAATGAAATTAGATATTTTGCACTGTACTTAAAAAGGTTTTGCACAAAGTAACTGATGTTCGTTTTGTCAGTCAGTGAAGCTTTGTCATGAGCCTGTAACATTTCTGCCCACGAGAGACAGTGTTTTATTACTGCAGGGCTGGATTCCTTCAAGGCTTCAGGACCTTGTGTTGCAGTAAATGAGAGAATGTCCATTAACTTCAGCTGGAACGGGATCAAGCCCTTTAAGCATGCAATGAAATGGCTTTCTAAAGCCTATGAACTTGAGCCCGGTATTTATCAAGTCTGTGTCATGTTCTGTGTTGAAATCGGGCAACAATTGTGTTTTCACACAGCTTTGGCAAGAAACCAAGAGAGACTTGGGGACTTCAACCAACTTTCTCATGGAGCGAAACTGGAAGAAATATTTTTACAACACCCCGTAGGGAGAAACTTGGTAGTTTGCTACCCCATTGTCTTCCAGCAGCTTTGGAAGGCAGCAGGGTTCTTTGCTGTGGTGCTCAGCCCTACAGAGGCTCTTCTCTCCCTTTATTTGCAGTTAGTATTTTCACTAGTATTTATGGGTGCGAAGACCCTTCAGTTCTTCAGCAGCAGCATTGTAACAAATCTATCAGGCCCAGCCACTGCTCCTCTGTCAGCTTTTGTGCTTGGGTAGGGAAATTTCCCAGTAAACCCATAGGTTTTGTTGGTGGAAACATGCGATAGCTTTCTCAGCACTAGTGGAATGAATTGTAGAGTCTCCTTTACTGTAAATACAATTTTTCAGAGACTGGCCTTGGGTAAATTTAGGCTGCAGAAATGAAATGAAATGAAAAGGGAATGGGAAAACTGGTTATTTTCCCTGGCGTTTGCTTGATGTTAAATGTCCCATTAAAATGCTGAGACTTAGAAGCTGAACCTAATGGACTGTAATCATATATAATCCATCCCCTAGATAATCTCTTTATTCACATGATTATCATAGTCATATGCAAGTTTATCGCTATGCAAGAAATCGCTACAATCAAGATAATGTAAGTATTTCTTTTCATTTCAAAATGTGCATCTCAGCTCTGTCTCCATTTGCTTTTGCCAAACACGGAGACATTTACCTAACATCTGAAAGCTTATATCTTCTGATTGGGCTTATCATTAAACCTGTTTCTTGTTTGTTTGGATGTTATCTTCTGCAGGATTGATAAAGCATTCAAAGTCTATGCAGAATATATAATAAAATAACAAGCCTTTTAATCTGTCAGCAGTCAGTCAAGTGCTAGCCTGTGTGTAGGTATTTGCAGGTTTTGTAAACTTTGAGGTATCATCTGTGCACAGTCTGAGAGAGGACAGAGCCAGCTTCTGGGACAAACTAAGACATTCCTTACATTTTTTAGACTTATTTTACTTTATGTCACTGCCTCTGAGTTTTGCAACAACAGCAGTGGAAGGGAAAGTGTGGGAACACCAGCAGCAATGTTATCTGAATACTTTCAAACCGCCTGCAGGGAAATTCTATTAATTAAGAGAAATAGGAAGCTCTGTGGGTCTCTGCTTCCATGGGAGTTTCAGTGTGTGTGGGGTTTAGCGTGCCGTGCGTGCACGTTGTGCTGTTTGCGGGCCTGGTTTTGGGGTTGGCCACAGGCCAGGACTCCTTTGATTTCCCCACACTGGTTTGCAACCGTGGCACAGCCTCGGTTCCGGCTCCAGTTTGCATTTTGCCTTCCCACTTGCCTGCGTGGTTTCAGGGGAGTGCGAGGCCGTGCCCCGCACAGGTGCTTGGTGCCCTCAAAGGTGCTGCCGCCCTCCCAGAGTCTTCTGCCCTTTGAGGTGGAGATTTTCAGCCCTGACGCTGGTTTCTCAAGACTCCCCAAGAGCAGGAAGCCCTCCGCCGTGTCTGTCTTCCTATCAGCAACAGATAGCAGCGGGCTTATCGCTGCTGCTTTTAATCGTGAGATGAGCATCTCTCACAGAGCTCAAGTGCAGCCGCGGTGGGGAGCAGAGCTGTGTGTGGGCCACCCCGAAATTGGGGAGACATCGATCCCGGAGTTATCAACTCTGGGAACTGACAGCTTCTTCCTCTCTTGGGGTTCACCTGAGGTTCGCCCTGTTATCGGGGACAGGATGGGATGGGACAGGACGGGACGGGAAGGGATGGGAGGCCTGCTGCCCTCCACTCCCCTCCTGCGGCTCCACCAGGCACCAGAAGCTCCAGAGAAGGGATTTTTATAGACTACATTGTCAACGTGCTCCTGAAATTTGGCTATCCCTTTCCTGCCATATGTCCCTGGCAACTCCCTTCAGCTGAAGCGAGCCCCCCTGACAGCCAGCACAGAAGCCGTCAATCACCACCCCATCCATCCCGTCACTTGACAGGCCCCGGGGACCACCTGCTCCTCCATGACTTCTTCCCCGCATCCCCCTGCTCCCGTCACACACCTGCCCCTTCCCGGATCCCTGCCTGCTGCTATTTTTCTGTACTATCCTCTTTCTCCCAGGACATTCACCTAGGAAAAGAAAAAAAATCGAAATATAAGCGCGGCCTGCAAATGGTAATGTCGGACATGAAGGGAAACCGCTAAAGGAATTTGTAGTTCTTACTGGCATAACTTCCATGAGCTCTGGGAGGCAAGCCCTGTCATTTCTCGTGTCTCTCACTGGCTCTGAAGTCGCTTACAACTCATATATGTGATTTGATTTTAAGACTTTGTGGCAGTCTGTGTGTTTGTGAACTCCCGGAGTTTGCGCAAGGATCCTGCTGTTCCTCAGAGTCTGTAAGGGTTACTGTAATGATCTGTAAAACTATAGATGTAAAAGGCCACAAAGTGAGAAATATTTCTGCACGTGACTATTACAACTTTCACGTTAATACCAAATTTCTTACACATATTGGACTTGTCTTTATCTCGGTGCCTGAGCCACTGGTTTCACTGAAATCGGAGGTTTGTATCTGGAGGCTGAACTTGGCTGTTAATTAAAATGCCAGTCCTGGTGTTCCCCACGTGGAGCAGCTCCTGGCAGGTGGCAGGTAAGCATCAGAGCTGCTGCAGAGAAGCAGTGGGGACGAGCAGCTGGAGTAAGAGGAGAGGAACACAACCATCCCTTGTTGGTGGTGCTCATAGATCAGCTAAGACGTCTAAAAAAACACTTGTGAAGCAAGAAAATAATAGCCTTTTGGCTTAGTCTCAACAGATGCTGGATCCCTTTGGGATCTAGCCCATAGTTTGCCACCTCACAGAAATTCTTAAACATTGCAAGGTTTTCTTCGTATGTGTAAGTACCTCACTATGATTATCTCAAGAACAGAATTCAGATTACGGATGTTATGTGGGGAAAATGTGGAATTTCCATATGAGAAAAAGCTATAACATCCTCGAAAAGTCTCACAAAGGCTGAAAACACCTTTATTCAGATTTCTGTATTTACTAGGAGTCTGGAAGTTTAATCTATCACTAGATACCTTCTAGTACATTTGCCTTTTCAGGTTACCAGTAGTCTTTGTCTTTATTCTGACAGCATTACTTTGCCTTTTCCCTTTCCATCCAGAGATGATCCTGCGGTTTCTTTTTCAGGCATAGTGTCCTGCTGCAGCTCTGTTTTTTTTTTTTTTTTCCTTTTTTTGTGGGTAACAAATCTTTCTGGGAAAAAGTGCAAATTATTGAGGATATTTCAACCTGACTCTAAAATTTGGTTGGGAAACACTATTTTGATTTACCGTTAAGTGGAAAAATGTCCAATGCAATTTCAAAGCTCTTAAATCTTTAGATTCTAATTAGGATTCCTCTTTTTTGTGCTGTAATGTATTTTCCTTGACCTTGTTTAAAGTTGCTTCCCTGATCAGCAATCAGATGAAAGTGAAAAAGCGTTATCAGAAGCAACTACAGTATAGCTGAGACATATCTACACCTTTTTGGAGGTGCATTAACTTGCTTAATTTTTGAAAACATTGAACACAGAATAAAGTGTAGCATTGATTAGATGGGTTTAAGGAGAAAATTAAAAGACTGAGAATTATACTAGGATTAAAGGTTGTGAGCACTAATAATTACTTAGGTAATAAAGTGTCTTATTTCTTCTTCCCAATCGCATTTTTGATCATTTTATGAAAAAAATAACAAAATTTCTCTAGCAATTTTTAAATTTATTTTTAAAGTCCTCCACATGTACACTTTATGTAAGAATGACGTACTCTACCTAATTATTTTTACCAGCATAAAAAATCATATGAACTTTACTCTTTTCTCTCTTATTTTAATAATAGCTTGGTTTTTATTGATGCAAGGTAGGGGGAAACCTCAGCAGTCCTCCAAAGCGCTGTTATTTTCTTCTGTCGATTCTCTCGGAGCGAGGCATGACCGTAGCCCTAAGCCAGTTGCTGCGGTATTTCCCTGACGTTTTGCTTTCCCATGTGATGCGCTGCCATTCCTCTGTCTTTGGGCATGGTCAGCCCAGGGTCCCGTACCCTGCACATTCATGAGAAGATCCTAAGGGATCCTGCATTATCTCCTTAGCCTGGGGCACGCGGCCGGCTGGCTCCTTAGGACAGCTTTCAGGATCCGCTGGAGTCATTCTGGGTCATGGCAAGATTAGGCATGGTTTGTCATGAGGTCTCCCTGGTGCCACGAATCATCCCTTTGAGAAGTGGGAAAAGGCAGCTCCGCATGACCTATGATGCCAAATTTATTTATTTATTTTAATATGAAGTACAACGCCATGCTGAATGGATAAAAATGGCCTTGTTGTAACGCACCGGGTCTGCTTTTGTGTCATGTAGCCTGTGCGTACTACAAGCGAATCCCTTGCCCCAGTAGAGTTCATGTTTTGCCATTTACTTTGCCAGGGCCATAGTCTTGTCCTGGTTTTACTTGTTTTTATCTATCATGACCTACTTTTTACTGTGTAGACCCAGTATGTACGAAGGAGAGCGGAGTTAGGATTCAGTTCTGACTCAGGCAGCCAGAAGAAAAAATTAGCTGTAAAAACTGGCTGCCAAATCTTTGTTGTTTAGTAATGCGTGACTTGGAAGGAATCCAGACCTGGAGTTAAGTTTGCACAGCCCGTATATATATATTTTTTAAAAAATCAACAAAAAACTACTTCTTTACTTACAGAGTGATTTGATTTCATCTGGAAATTAGCAAGATACCATAAATATGAGAACCTGCAGCACCAACTTTTCAGAGGCACTTTTCAGAGGAGAGCTGCTCTTAAGGGAAACTTGATATTCCAGCAGTAGAAACCGGTTTAGATTTATATTTAGTGACTTGCATACTTACTTGGTGATTAGACTCTTTTCCATTTTCTGGCATGGGTGAAATGGTATGTTAAGACAGGATATAATCCTTTCACACTCTGCAGGCAATGTCACAGTATGATGTTGGCACTGTGTTAGGCTTCCTTAACCCTAGAACATGTTGCATATTCACTCTTGGCAGTGTTTGAGAGGCTACAGGCAGTAACCCAGAAGTAATCTTATTACCTACAACCAACTGTATCTACACGGGATGGGCTGCTGACTGCCGAGTGAAACGCAGTTACAGTCGTTTGAGTTTCAATTAAAAACTGTCGGTTCAGGCATTTTTTGTGAGTCTGAAGCAGATTTCTTCAGCCTCCTTCTGGAACTGACAGTCTCATTGAGAATTTTCTGAAATAACAAACGCAGACTGCTGGGGTTCCTTCAAGACACCGATTGCGTTTTAAAAGCACATTGCAACATGTTTATGTAGACAAATGTGAACAACGCTCTGATTTATCTGTGTAGTGTATGCCGTTGGAATTATTCCTACCAGCTTGGTCAAAAGACTTTAGGTGTTGAGAAAACATGCCTGCTTCCACCAGCATATCTCCGCTGCGGGGTATTTCTGCAAGTTCATCTCCCTTCCCTCTTGCACAGCACAGCTCATCCAGAGCCACTCTATACATGCACACCAATAACTTGGCGACAGAGACGGGAATCAGACATTGTTGGGGAATAATTGCTAAAAAAGAAGAAAAAAAGAAAAAAGAAAAACTGGAAAAACAGAGCACTTTATCAGCAATAGCCACTGAAGCAAAATAGATACATTTCTGTACAAAAGAAGTGGGGTTTTTCTGTTGCACCATTCTATTCGGGTATCTTCATTTCTAAGCTAGCAAAATGACTGAGAATGTAGATGCGAACATCGCGGCTGCTGGACCTCGGTGCTATTGAATACCATTGGGCAGCTACCGTGAGACTGATCGAGAGAAACAAATATTATGTTTTGGGACGTTATAGGGGTGAGTAACAGTGATGAGGAGCAAGGAATGGGTAAGGTGCTGCTGGAAGAAGCTGACATTTAACAGCAGCTCCAAAGCTGAGCTCTTGCTCTGGCAGGAGGCTGGGGGCCCAGGCTGGGCGGTTCAGACTCGGTGTACTTGGATGAAGTTCAGAGGAATTTTACAGGGGGGAAAAAAAGAAAAGGAAACCCAATTTGTTCTGAATTTTGAGTGAAAGAGGAAATCCAACATATTCCTCTATGCTGCCTAACAAGAATATGAACCGTGCCCTAAATGAATTTGGTGGGGACATCATTAGTAATGTCTAAAAATCGTGAGAGGGAAACTGAAAGTTTTTTCTTTCTGCTGCATACCCAAAGCTGAAAAAGAGAGTCCAAATATTTATTATCCTTGCAGGGCAGGACAGGATTTAATCCTCTCCCTGATTCCTGCCGCTGCAGGTAGGGAAGCTGTTGAACTGCTGCCACTCAAGGCTTGTTTGTTACCAGCCCAAGCAGTGCCAGAGAGTCCTTTCGCTCCCTTAACTCTGCGGATTAATTGTTTATCATAAATCTCCACTGGCACTAACTCAGGGTATATCTGGCTGGTACGTGGGTTTTGTAACAAGTTCTGTGGGAGGCAATGTCAAACGTCTTATCACTACTATTTCGGAGCACTTAGGTGCAGTCATCACTTCTAGCAACTTAATCAAAGTCATATTGGAACTATTTTTGCTGCCCAAAACTATTCAAGTCCACTCTTTACTGCTATGTTTAATGAATCAGGAAACGAAGGGAACCGGTCAAACTTTACATTCATTATGAGTCACCGCAATTTTTAGGTATTTGCTAGCACATTTTGCAAGATTTCTGCTGTTTTAATTAACCACAGAAAAGCAAAGTGTAGCTGCTTGAGCCATAGGGGAGAATCTCAGTGACATATCTCTTCAAGAATGGTAGAAAGAAGACAAAAGGCATTTCGAGATTTTGGCTCTTCTTGGGCTTTTCTTCTGATGTCAGTACCGACAATGAAAGCTGTAAATCATGTCACAGTTCTTTTATGGTCCTTAACCACATCCATGAGACCAGTGTGCTATTCACGTCAATAAATAACCATAGTTCAGATTAACTGAAATGGGTAATTTGATTTGAAATTCTAATTTATTTGTTTATGGCGTTCTTTGACATACTTGTGAGGTTTAAAGTTTTCCTTTTAATCCAGCGTAGTCTGGCTTTTATAGGCTACATGGGTTTAATATTCCAATCGGCAAGTTTCATGGGTGATGGTGCATAGACTTGCTATTTCCTTAGTGAGACGCTAGGAGAGAGTTTTTATTCTTTATAGGGGCACCTGACAGGCACGGTGTCTGCTCGTGGCAGTACAAGGGAATGGCTGTAAGTGAGATCCAGCTCGTTTGCTACTGAGTTACAGCTGGCAGACAGTCCTGAATCGGCTTGTTTGTTGTGCATACGTATAACCAGATCAGTAACGGCACAGAAACTGGGAAGGTGAAGTGCTTAAGTTCCTGAAGTTTTGCATCCTTCTAACAAATAACTTCTGTTTCTCCCCCAAATCATGAAAATCAACAAAAATCCCTTCCCTCCAGAACCTGGGCACAAAGGTACTGATTATTTCCAGCAGCAGATCTTTTTCGAGACTTAGTGTCTCTGGGCCCAAACAAGCTGTGATTTCGGGTGTATTTTTCATTGTTGGTACCACGGCAGATCCCAAGCGCAGAAGGCCAAACGGTAATTTTGGAGACGGGATTTCTGGAGGTCAGTGCCCAAACCAGAGCAAGATTAATGGCAGGGTTTGTGGAGCGTGTCAGTTCGCTTCGGTTCTCAGCCATTTGACTACCTTCTGTTCCCAATGCACAGGTTTTTCTAGGCCAAATTTATCCAGGGAGTTCAGTTGTGCAACTGCTGGAAGGTCCAGATAGAAACAGGGAAGTTTTGTGATATAAATAACTGCCAGTGGCATCACTGCAGCGACAGCGTGCCGGATAACCTACATCTCGGTAAAACGCCGTGTGGTGCTGGGGGGTTCCTTTGTTTTATCTGAACACAGCCTGGGAGGGAGGGGGAGAGCCCGAAAACAAAGCTGGAAAACTCAGACGAGTTCAGGAAACATATTTCTCCCCCTCGGAGGACGCAGCTTGGAAGAAAGCGCTCCCTGGGCTCTCACACTTGTTTGCCAGATGTGGTTTTCCCGTCTTTTAGAGCGCTAATTGTGTCCCAACTGGCGCGTTTTATGGCTTTGCCTATACCTGTAGCAAAACAATTAAGAATCCAATTGTGCCCCTGGAGAGAGGGAAGTGACAGAGGTGGGGAGGAGAGTGTGGTGGCCCCGGGGAAGCAGCGGGATGCATTCCACCGTTACAAACCGCCCTGCCTCCCCAGCGTTACTACCTGCACAGCACATGTTGTAAACACCCTTCCCAGACTCCCAGCACATGTTTCGCTGCTCAAAGGGCCCCTTTTAATACTGCTGGCAATGCTAATCTGAATCTGTTACGGGGAGGTGGATTATTGCCCTGTGCTAGCGTGCACGAGCAGGGGTAAATTCCCTGCTAGCATCCAGGGCTCTTATCCTCAGCCGGGAAACCGATTCATTCCCCCGTACGGATGCGGCAGGCGATCGATCCGATGACGATGCACATCGCAGAGGTACGGCTGCAGCTTTTCCAGCTGAAGCCGAAGGAGGTTTGGTGTGGCTGGTGGCTGTTCGGAGCTGTCCCCTTCCCGAGGGGACCCCCGAAGGAAGAGGGGGGATCCCTTCCCCTCCCGGTTAGCTTCCTCCAGTGCTGTGAGTGTCACCACGTGTGTGTCACTCAGGCAGGAGTCACTGCATCGGGTCTCTCCAAAGCCAGACCTGTGAGCTGCTCCGCATCTAACCAAAGAACCTGGACGTGTTATAGGTACTTAATAATAGAGACAGGGGCTCATAATATACACATTCCTATAAGTCAAAGTACCTTTTGTCACCAGGAGCACCCCAAGATGCCTGGTAATGCAGCAATGCATTGCAGAAAAGTTTACTTTAATGTGAAACACTTCAGGAAGGTTGCTCTGAAAACTCACATGGCTGGCTCAGCGAGTCTCGGGTGCTCTCTGTCACGTAGAAAACTCAAAATCTTAATTTACTTTTATTTGCAAGAAAAAAAGGAAAGTCCCACCGCATGAATTTATGTTGGGTGGTTCACAATGTGGTGTGTTTGCTTTTAGTATCCATCAGCAGCCACGAGGATTTCTCAATCCCATGTGTTACGTGGGATTGCATGGGCTTGGAATTACTCACACAGTCCTCAGGTCTGCTGGGCAG
This sequence comes from Oxyura jamaicensis, assembly GCF_011077185.1. Lineage (NCBI taxonomy): Eukaryota > Metazoa > Chordata > Aves > Anseriformes > Anatidae > Oxyura > Oxyura jamaicensis. Next base: position 36,892,971 of record NC_048899.1, on the reverse strand, counting down.
ACAGTTACACGAACCAAATCCCAGAGCTCCCTAAAACATGAGATAGTGCTGGAAAGACAGAAAGCGTGTTAGCAGAGAAGCGAAGACAGTAATTTATATGGGAAGTGGAAAATTGCCCTTTGGATGCCTCAGCAATATTTTCCGGCTTGGGAAAAGAAACAAAAAATGGCAAACAAAAAACAATTTCTGCTCCCTCGGACTGTCACCTGGCCCCACAGAGAAATGTTTTAATACATTTTTAAAATGAGCAAGCAAAAAAACCAACAGCCAAACTGCTGCGCTCTGCTCTGTGTTGCATTATTAAAGAGGAGTTGTCGGGTCATTACTAATGCAGTAAAGCACCTGGACCTTTGCTCTTTGTTTAAACATGCATATCTTGGAGAGGAGATTACAGGAGGATAAAGTACAATATTTTTCAGACTTAAGTGAGCTCAGCTTGAAAGAAACTGTATTAAAAACCTAAAAAATGGAAGAGCCGCTTGCTCCACTTGCCGAATTTAAGTGGCGATGCTCGGTTTGTTAACCTTTGTTAAACCAAGGCTCCTTTCTGTGTTATCAAAGGGCACCAGCAGGCGAGGGGAAGGGTGTTAGCTGCGAGGCATTGCACACTTTGCAGCCTCCCGGGCCGAGCCCACGCTTCTTGCCGAAATCTGCGACTTGCCGGGAGCCTCCCGCTTCTTGGAAGCAGGGTCAGGAGGAGCTCTGAGGCTTCGGCGGCTCCTCCAGCTGCTCCAGCACAATTCCAGGCAGCGCTGGCTGACAGGGACTTATTGGCCGCAGCTGCCACTGGACTCAGCCAGCAGAAATGCAAAATATCTACAAAAATACTGCAGAAAACAGGACGGTCCCGGGCCCCTTGTGCTGGCCGCTGCGGCGAGAAGCGGTGTCCTCGCTTTTGGGGCTCCCCTTCTCCATCCATTTCAGACCCAAGCACGACAAGCCACTCGATCGCGGATGTTTTGCCGAAACTTTCAGGTTTTGTGGGGTAAACGTCCACGAAACGTCCACGGCGGCGCCGCGGCTGAAATTCTGTGCTGAGACGTTCGCAGACAAACGGAGAAAGCGCCTGCTCACCCAGATGGCTAAAAAGGCCTCTGGTAATGGCAGACAAAGTGTATTACAGGACAGGAATGTCATGCATGATCAGGTATTTCAGCTAGAGCATTTAGGGTTTTTTTATTATTATTATTATTTTATTATTTTCCCTTCAGCTCTTTTGGGAAGGTGGGTTCAGCAGCTCAAGAAAAGAGATGCCAGGGTTTCTGACAAGTTAATTAAGCTTTCACTTCTGAGTATTATATGTACAGTGAAGAAAAGAAACTTAATTGTCTTTGCAGAGCCTGACAAAAACCAAGAAAAATGCCTGCATATTTTCTCAGTTTTGTCTCTATTTTTGATACTTATTCAGCGTGAGCATTATACTTGCATGGGTTTAATTAAAAGCAAAGTTTTGGAAGCCTCTCAAACGTTAGTTTTGGTACATAGATGTATGCATTTAAAGAAATATTTACGTGAAATCTAAAGCCTGAAAGGAATGGGAGAGGCTTTAAAACAGGTCAGCTGCCTCCCTTTACATCTTTTGTCCGGCTGCCCTCCACTTTGTGCTGTTTAGGATAACTTCTGAAGAGGTGAGGAAGCTGCTTGGTCCACTTGGAGGGATTTATGAAGCACGAGTGCCCATACAAATTTTTGGATTTTTGGAATTTTTGGTTTTGCCTTCAGACCTTTTGCCTTCTGCTGTGAGGGCTGGTGAAATACAGTTGCTGTAAAACCACAGGCGGCATACAGAACTTGAATAAGGACTGATTATTTGTTATTTCATGGTAATTGAGTGACGCAAGGATTGAAATGATAAGGTAGCGAGTTAAAAAGAAGTAAAAGGAGCACTTGCTAATACGGTGGGATTGAACTGCGGCCCCCAAGGTGACAGGGTGGCTGTGGGAGTCAGGGGTTGTCCAAAGGGTTAGACAAAATTTGAGCGAGGAATTTATTTGTGGCTCTGAATGTGACCATCTGGGTGTGAGGGCGTGCTGGGGAAGCCCCTGCACTGGCTGCTGCCCACGGCTGGCAGGACACACGAGGAGGGGATTGCCGTGCCCTCACGCTCATGGGTAAGGTACGAGGTTGAGCTGAACCTGCCAGCACGTACAGCTGCTTCGGGGTCGCCCAACATTTGCAACAAAAGTGTTGGAAATTCTTCTTTGGAAGATGGAACGAAAATGCCATGGCCTATTTACGGGTCACTGCACGAGGGGGGAATGCCAGTGACAGATTGGTTAAGGGAGGAAACAAGAATAACAAAAGGGGAGCCCCGGGTTAGTCAGAAGGGTTGCAGGCTATCCCAGGTAGGGCATAATTATTTCATTAATGACCTCCCGTAGTGGTTATCACAGGGCAGCTTCCATAAATGCAATGTTAAAGATAAACTATGAACATTTATAAATGTATCCAGAGAGATTATTTTATGGAAAGGGACTGTCTGCAGGTGTTTGAAGGGGGGAAGGAATAAACTATTGTTTTTCCATGCAAAAGCAGGATTTTTTCCCAATTTCTACCAAGCTTTTCCTTATGTACAAAGTATTTACACTGCTCTGCACTTGAAGAGTTTTTTCCTGGAAACCCCTGTTGGAGCTGGTACATTAAATAGTATTTCCATCTCTGACTCAAAACTTACTGGAAATCCAGTTATCAACCTTGGGGAGAGATAGAGATCTAGGGCATGATGAGCAGAAATTTGGCTGAGCCCTGGAGAAGCAGAGGCTTACTTAAAGGAGTGTGCGTGTCAGCGGAGATGCTCGAGGCGGGAGGAAGAGCTGACTATTTATTTATTTAATTACTCACCTTTGCCAAGCCTAGAAATCAGCTAGATTGTTAAACTGAATCCCCAAACAAGCCTTTTTTTCTCTCTCTCTCTCTCTCTTTTTTTTTTTTTTTCTTTAATTGCTAGAATAAAATATTTATCGAGCAGCTCCAGCCGTGGCGGGCTGCCTGGGCAGCGCAGGAGACCTCGCTTCTTCTCTTCCCTGCAATCTCCTGTTCCAGGCACCACCTAACGGCATCGCTGCAAAATGCAGAGCAGCTGCCAGTAGTGCTGCTGCGGCCAGAAGAAAGCTGCAGAACTTAATAGATCAAATACCAGTCCAAAAATGTAATAGCCGGAGGGAGCTGGCCTTCGTTTTTATAGTATAATACAGCCCCGAATGCCCAGGATATTCTGATTTCACCGTGGAAATGCATTATACTACAAAGTCACCATTCATAGCAGCAGACTCGGGGCTTGGCTCAAATGATCTGCCTCACAGAAACGGGGAAGCCTTAACTGTTTAAAACTTCGACATGGCATTTGAAGGGAAGCACTGCACTTTTTATTTCTCCTCTTTTTTTTTTTTTTTTTTTTGTACACTTTCAGCGAGAGGGAGAGCAGGAGCATTACTCTGCTTGGCTTCGCTGCTCCTTGAATGAGCTTTTTGCATCATTAAAGCATATCAGATGTGCTACTCCCATGCTACAGGCACAGCTACAGATAATTTGATAAGGCTGAACACGCATAACTCAGGCTTGTATCAATAATTAATTTTTTTTAATACTGAGATTCTGGGGAGCCTGGGAACCTTGCTTTCCCAATAGCCCATCAGAGCGGCTGTCTAGCAGCCAAGGCTTCTAGTAAAACAAGTAGGCAAATGACCTGGCAGGAACGAGTCCTATCAGATTGATACGTTCTCCCAAATCATTTCGATTTCAGCACATCAGCATTTTTGAACAAAAGAGCATTTCATCAGAAACTCCTGGAACAACTTTAGTTCTGACCTCGCTAAGAGCTCTTCATGGTTCCAAAATGCCGTATCTTTACTCTCCCGTCACTTTTCCACCCTTCCCTCTGCCCCTCTGGTGCTTTTTGCTCGCTTCGTTTACGTCTGAGAGCACGGTCTTGCTGCTGCCAGATCTCATCGTGTTGGTCAGAGCCTCGGCATAGATGGGATTCTTCCCAAAGCCGCAGCCCCTGCGTGCGTCAGGCTCTCTGGAACGAAAAAAGACATGTCCAGTCCTCGTCAGCTCGAGAGCGAATCCGAAAACATCAAACCTAGACTTTACAATGTATTGTCTTAATCTTATACTTTTAGAGTTAGAGAAAGAGCTAGCTGTGCATCTTAAGTGTCTGAGGCTGGCACGGAGACCGGTGCTCTGATCTCTGTTGGTTTTGATATTGCCTAAAAACTCTGATATATTGAAAAATTGATATGTTTAAATGGAGATGTCGGTGTTGTAAAGCTCTTACGTGACACGCAAGGGCAGCCCTGGTACATCTCAGGAGAATCACAGAGCAGAAACTGCTGGGTTTGAATATTTCTGTGCTTTCTCTCCCCTTATACATGTTGAAACGGACTCGATTTCTAATCTTATCATCTCTTCAGAAATTAAAGATCAATGGTGCGGCAGGTATTTGCTGTCTCTGAAATCTGCATGTGTTTCCAGTTACATCTCATCAGGAGGGGTATCGCAGCCTCAGATTAACCTTTGTTCTCCACAATTCTGCTATTGTGCAACCTTTATTACTATGAATCAGAGATGCTGGACCATGAACTTGAAATTGTAAGTATTAAAAAAAAAAAAAAAAAAAGGTAAGTAATTAATTCCAGCTGACAGTGAGTTTCCTGAGGAAGGAGACAGGGTGTGGGGACAGCTTGTCCATCCCCCACTTTGTGCAATTCCCAGCCTGAGTTACAGGCCAGCTGAGAAGTACAAGAAAGTAGGCTTTTTAAAAGGAAATGATGCTCTCTCTCTCTCAAATCACGCTCAAATTACATGCACAAAGAGCAGGGAGCAGAACCTGTTTTTGTTACCCTCACGAAGGAAGCCCAGCATCACACACCTTGTTTGCTGTTTGCTGGGAAGTTTTACAAGCTGCTGCTGCGGCGGCACAAATCCAATGGCTGTGCTGGTCCGGAGCCTGCTCATGGGCTTCTCCAGGGATGTAAGGGGATTAAACGATACCATTATTTTATCTAACATGTGCTGCAGCTCTGTCTGTACTGTAAAATGGAGGCTGTCTCAGCTCCGGGCCCGACAGTGGCTGCCCGTGTTGCAAGGCACGAACGGCAGCGGCTGCCCCGGCTGTATGGGGGTGCCTGGAGGACACCAGCACCCACCCGGGGTCAGGCCAAAACATACGATGTTTCCTGAGGTTTCCAGCCTTCCAGCAGAAGTGGGGGGTGAGAGCGGTTGCTCTGGGGTATGGCCAGAATTCAGCCCTGATCCCGCGCCTAAAGCGTGGTCAGATGCTAAAACCCTGCCCTGGGGTGCAGCGCACGCAGACCAGGAAACGTGGCCAGGAAACTGCCAGCTTTGGGTTCGGATCTTAGTTACTTTTTATAAAGTACCATTTCCATTTTTTAAAGTTTCTGAGCATGAACATTCTTTAAAAGGTATCCAAACCCAAACTGCTGAGGTTACAAATGCAGCAACTGGAGCCTTCCAGAAGAAAAGCACATTTGTCGGCCCATGATTTTCCCTACGTATTTATAAAAAGTAGAAACCGATCACTGTTAACACCTAATTACAAATGAGTTTTTAAATGAATGCAATAGGCGTTATATTTTTCCAGTGCAGCTGAGAACTTTGTAAACTGCCCTCTCCAGAAGTTGTGTTCAGGGAGGACAGAGCTACCTGAGCAAGGACGTTCATTCCTGTGGTTTTCTTGGAGCCTTTAATACTCTGTTTTCAGTCTCTCTGGCTGCAACCTATTTTTAAGAGGTTAAGTACTCATTAAGATAAGATGGAGCAAAAGATTGAACACATTGTAAAGGAACATTACCCATAAACTAATTTAGAGCTCAGTCACATGAAAGCCAAGCCCAGCTTTGCTCACACAGCACACGATAATGATATGTTTCGGGACTGCAGCTGAGAACAAATTTGACAGATCTGTGCACCATGCAATCGCATTTGCTAATGTTAGTTTTAAAACAGTAAAAATCAATCCCAGTCGGTAATATTTCTCCTGGGAAAGCTGAGAATGACTCTCCCTACTGCCTGGCGATGGATAAGGGCACCCGTTCGGTAGGAGCAAGGTGCACGGGGCTGCACGAGGTGGCCCCATGACGACTGCCGTGTGCTCAGCAGGGCTGCTGGGGACCTGGGTGCTGGTCAGTGAGTGCTGTGATCAGATTTGCTTTTCTGCAGGCAGCTGCTGCAGGGCTGGGTCGTCTCTCCTGGATGCTCTCAGCTGGGGCACTTTGAGTGACCAACGCAGGCCACAAGACACGAGTAGCGATGTGTAGCATCTGTCATCTCAGCTTGGAGATCATACAGAAGTCACTCCTTCTGAGCTGAATCTTGCCTGATAATTTATCTCTAAATAGAGTTTATTTATGGAATGACATTAAAGGTGTTAGAGGTGCTATTTGGTCATAGCTGGCCTGGGACAGACAAAATAGCTGCTCTTCCCCGTGCCTTCCTGTCTCGCCAAAGGTGCCCACTCCAGATCCTGCTTTCTTTCCTATTGATGGTAAAGGTGTGTCTGGAAAAACATTCCCTTGGAGGGCGTTTAGAATTTGGAACATGCTTCCTCCGAGTCTGAATTTGATAATTTTCTTGATATGCTGCAAGATATTTGTTTCAGGGGGTTTTTGGAGCGGATCGTGAGATTGCTTCCCGTAGTGATGAATGAACAGAGAGAAACTTCCATAGGTGTTTCACTGGCTGAGCTCCTGCTGGAATGATTATTTCAGCGCTTCTGGGATTTCATTACATTGTGTACGTAGTCAAGGTGTTGGGAAAATTTGAGCCTGGGATAAGCACGGTCTTATCATTTTAAATCTTTGCAAGTGGTTTAGGCGTGAGGGTCTCAGACCAGCATCAGCTCTGGGGTAGCTGCCCAAGTGTATGCTGTTACTCTGTGGCAAAGGCAGAATAATTCAGATGAGAGCGCTGAGCTCTCTCCCAGCACTCTGTAATCATCACGCGTTACGAATTCACACACTGACAGCCAAACTGGGACAGCTGGTTATGTGTCCGACCCCTGCGATCCTCCCTCCTGTCTCTTAGTTCACTTCTTAAAATACAGGTTTACGTAACAGGTCGCATTTTGCAAAAGTTCCGAAATCCTTATAACCTAGTGGAGAGTTTTGCAAACTTTCCGAATAACTCCAGATAGGTTACGCAGATAGGATGGCTAAGGGATTCATCTGAACTCGCACATCTATGTCCTACTCCTGCAATCGTACCGGGGGGAGTTTGCGCGCACGAGCAGACTCCGTGAATCATTGCGGTTGTTATTGCAGAACTGGGCCTTGGAGTTAATCAAGTTCTGAAAACATAATTTCTTTCCTTTTTGAAATATAGGAAGCAAAATTCTCATCTTATGCTTTTCTGTTTTGCTTCCAGTGTTTCAATTTTCTTTTATTCAAGTGAATTAATTTTGCTGGATAAATGCAACACCTCCTCTGGAATGCCAAGCAGAGGGGAATACTGCAGCACGTTTTAATCTTGAAAACAAAATAATTGCTTTAAAAATAGTCTTATATTTCTTCATTTTATGACGTGCTCCCTTTAGACTTGATAATCATCCTTTCTTGTACTTGAGATACCTTCCCTCCCCACACCCACTCTCTCCTATCCCCCTGAAAAATGGTAGAGAGACATCAGGCAGCCTAATTTCCAGTACCGGCGCAGGAGAAAGAGGCAGCCATAGGATCTGGGGGGAGAAAGTGTTTTTTAATTTTTTTAGTAAGCTCTTCAGAAGCTGCCTGCTATTTGGATGCTGTCTCCTTTTATACCCACAGGAACTGGCAAGGCTGAGAGCAAGCGGTGGGGAGGGAGCACGTGCGGGAGGTCAGCTGCCCGTGGCTTTGCCTCTGGTGCTTTACGAAAAGGCATTCTGGCTCAAAAAGAAACAAACCCCCTCTATGTGCTTTGGGTGCAAAGGTGCAGGGAGCCGGGAGTCGTGGGAGCGTGAGACACGCTGAAGGACCCGATCAAATAATAAAAATTAATTGTTTTGATTTCGGCAAAACTGACAGTTCGGAGCTAGATTGGCTCTCTGAAGCATACCTCAGTAATGACAAATGGTAAAAGCAGGTGGAAACACATCTACCCAGCTGCTGCAGCCGAGGGGAAGTTGGAAGTAGCCTGAATCCAGCAGGTTTGTACATGTTACGTGGAAAGTGGTTGCTTGTTCAGCTCGCAGCGTTGAACAGCCCCTATTTTCTTAATGCTCTTTTAATGAAAAATCAGATCTACGAGAACTTTCTCATTCCTTCTGTTTCCAGATTGCCTTTCAAGTGGTTCTTAGTTATCTGAGAGGTCACTGTAACGCTGGGCAATTCAGAAATACATGAGGCCCACTCAGAAAATCTGTGTGAGGAAGGTAAAGGCTTTCGTTTTGCTGTGAATGACTGCTGCAAAGGGATTTCATTCTTTACATTCTGTTCTTTGTTGTGGCTCTGCCAAGTTATGAGTAAACAAAACACTTAATGCACTTTTCTGTGTATGATTTGATGAGAATGACGTACAGAGTTTGAAGGGAAAGTTAAACCTTTCAGGGAGGTAGAAAACAAGCCTTAAAAGTGATGAATACTTGCCGAAATCCTGTGAAACTGCAGATTGTGCAACAGTTTTTGAAAAAAAGATAAAAAGGGAGGGGGATAAGTAATGCTTCTGTATATTTGCTGTCTTAAGAAAGAGTTTAGGAATGAACTGTTCTCCAGCTGGGTGTGTAATCTCTTGTTAAGCAAATGCTTATTGTGTGTATTTTCAGCCAATTTTCAAGGAAAAATTTTCCATCCTATCCCAGAGCATCAAAACCCAAAATAAGGATGAGAAAAGTACTGCAAAGGGTGATTTTTGTCCACTGCAAATAATGGGGGAAAATTGAAAATAATTTAAGTTAATTATCAGCTTTTTTTTTCAATTCCTATATAGTTTCTGTCCTGTTCTTTCTTCATATACATAGTGCAGGGCACAGGGGGAAACATTTCCCATGCACCTCTCACTGAGAGGCTCTTCAGAGCCAATTCACTTTTCTTCCTTGCAGCTGCAGGGGTGTGCAGGAAATCACCCCTAATCAGGGCTCCCAATGTGAATTTGGTGATGTAATTCATATAAAATATTGCTGAACAATTTGCAATTTGTTCAGCAAACTCAGACACTTTCTCAAACTCAGACACCAAGGCTTGTTATTTTGGGAGTCCAGATAATTTTCATGCTTCTTCATCTCTTTTCTCCAGTTTTCACCCCTCTCCATTTCTTACTGTTAGCAATAACCTGAAGGTTTCTCTTGCAAGTATTTTGTGGATGGTTCCAATTATTAAAGATTTTATAGATGCTTGCCCGGTCTGGAATCCCAGACACTTTTTGGAGCAGCATCAGGAAACCAGCTCTAAGAAAAAAGCTATTTTTTTTCCTCATGTTATTTGGAGATTACTCATACATATATATTTGTGTTTGCTTGTTATTTTTATTCCAGTTCCTGTGCTTTACTTTTTTTCAAGTGCCCAAGTTTACAGAAAGGAGGGCCTCTCTGTTCAGTAATGGAACCATGCATGTTGAACCTTTGGTTAAATGTTTTAAAATCTGCTTTTGTAAAACACGTTTGATGCCATTCTACTGAAGTACTTACAGTGGTACTTTGTGATAATTGAAGGCAATGAGTTATATTGAGAGCTGGCCTTTCAAAGAAGTGTACGCATCTCCGCTATTCAGGATGGCAAAAGAAATGCCAAGCAAAACATGCAGAGATTTCCCCTTCCAGCAGAATTGAGACAGCAAGAAATTAAGCAAGCAGGGAGAACTTAATAGTTGGACTGCATTAAAAAATAAATAAATAAATAAAATCAGACAGCCTATCATGATGTCATCTAACTGGCTCCTTAGGAATTTCTTTGCCATGAAGGTGTGACTTCAAGCTACAGAGAACTACTTCATAATAGGGGTGCCCTGCTTTTGTGGCTTGCTTGAATCTGTTCACAGTCCCCAGTCAAACATCTCTGGGATGATTGCACAGAGCTCAGAGGGCAATGAAGAATAAGGAATAAGCTAAAATCTATTTCTCGGATTTTTTGGGCAGGCCTCTTATGCTATTGAGCTTTGGATGGAGTCAAGCCAGCTTGGCACTTAGTGCCCTGGCAGGACATTACAACAGCCTCTCGTAGAGGCCTTTTTTTTTCTTTTCTAAGGAATGTTTCCTTCTCTCTAAATGGTCTGAAACTATGCAGATCGCAAGTATCACCGCACAATCATCTCAACTATTTATGAAGGGTGGTCACTTGCTGCAGAATTCAAGTTACTCTAAGCAGAGGGAAAAAACTAGGACACATCTATGGAACAGGGCACTTTGTGCATCTAAAATACAGTAGAGAAAGGCAAAGTTTTTGCAGAATAAATACTGTTAAACGTCAGCTATACATAAGCAGAGCTGAGGGAACAGAGCTGAGCAATTACAACACTTTGCAGAGTCAGAAAAGTAAATAGCAGACTCCTATGAGAACAGCCACGGAGATCCTAGTAGTTCTCGGAGAAAGAGCTATGAAACAACAACATAAAAAAAGCAAGAGGAGAGTTCAACGTCAAACTGGCAGACTCTACAGTGTCATCTGTAAAATGATATCATCTGCCAGAAAGCCTGCTGCCAATTCATACATTTTTCTGCATTCACAAGTTACAAGTGTGCAGCTGTGAGGCTATTGAATTTCATGACTGTACATTTGCAGCTTGTGAATTTGTCAGTAGGCATTTCCATCTTGATAATATTTGTGGAGAGCTGTGCAGTATGCACTGCCTTTCTATTAGATATGCTTAGCACAGTCTGCAAATGCTAATCAGAGGAGCTCTGCTGGACCGTAGGAAAAGTGTCTAAGACACACTGTTTTCTTACTGTTTTGCATTTATATTTCTTGGGTTTCCAGAGCTCTTAATCATGGCTGAAACCTCCTTGTGAAAAGTAGTTGAATGTATGTGTACTGAAATGGGAGAATGTCATCACTCACATGATCATTATGCTCCATTCTTTGCTTTTTGCATTTAGCTCGACGGAAACCTCATCCCCCAGCATGCAATACCAGAATACCAGGATCTTGGGCTGTTACACATTTTTTTTAATCCTTTTTTATTTATTTATTTTAAATTTAAAGACATGTTAGAAATACAGCTGTGGCGAATTTTCCTGCACATAGACTTGTTTGCATTTGTAGAATGCAAGGAAACATTTTTTTATTTTTTTATTTTCTTGGTAAATGGAGGAAACAAAAATGTCTGTTTAAAGGGATTTGCTGAAGACCATGTAGAAAATCACATTCTGAGTAATGGCCTATAAACACATCTCTTAAAATGAGCATTCTGGAAATTATGGAAAAAAAATTGTGCCTCAGAGGCACAGTACTGGAGTAAAGGGATATCTGTGTGGAAGAAGGGTAGCCCTACGAAAAAAGTCTTTTTTGTTTAACGGAGTTCACTTTGTAATATCTGGGCAGCACACTTCGCAGTGGGAACGCTGCCAAAAGCCTAGTTGTGTAGTAAATAAACATTGCAGGGAAAAGCTGGCTGAAAGAAGATGGCTAGCCAAGCAGGATCGTGAGCGTCTGCTTATTTATTTATTTATTCATTCATTTTAATTCTGTCCTTGCATATGACAGCTACATCTTTATGTGGTCAGGAAACGTCAGGCTCACTCACAGAACAAAAATATACTTAAACAACACCCTGCCGTAGCCAAAATTTGGGCTGAGGAAGCACCCAAAGCACCAAGAGAGAGCAGGAAGGCCCATGGCCTCCAAACTACCAGAGCGGCCTTCCCCCCTCCTGTGCCGCCTGAAGCCGGCTTCCCGAGTGGGGTTGTCACACACAGAGGTGGCTTTTAAGGTGAAGGTGACCCCAAAATGCATGTCCTGTGAGAGCTCAGACATGAGTTTGAGCTATGCTTAGCAGATGGTTGGGATCCCGATGCTTGGGATGGCGATGTACCACAGGGAGGAGGCCACCCCCTTCTCTGGCTTGCCCTCTGGGCTGGGTTAAGATCAGTCAGCCTGACCAAACTGTGCCTTCGGGTCATAAATCCCACCTGGGAACCTTATTTCACTTTTTCAGCTCAGGGGAAGAGGGTGCAAAAAATCTTTTGCTGGCCGTAAGTAAACAAACAGACTCTGAAGTTCAAGTATGTGTGGCATCTTGCTTTTCCTTCTTGAGCAGTGTAAACAAATGTAGCAGCCTTCCTTCCACTACTTCTGGGCTTCTGGAAACATTGCCAATTGATAATGTAGTAGTAATATTAACACATGCCTGTTCAAAAATGTGATACATGCTTTTGGGTCTTTGAGATTAGTTCCTCTGAAGTGCTTTTTCTTCGGCTGCCTGACAAGGTTTTTGGCTCCACTTCAGTCTGGTAAGAAGACAGCTGCTCAACTTCTGACACAAATGAAGAAAATTGATGGTATGCCATCTCCAAAATTCTTTTTTTTTTTTTTTTTTTTTTTTTTTTTCCTGGCAGGCACTCTGAGGTTGAGTGCTAGGAGTCATTCAAAGTTTGGGGCTTTTTTTAAAAAAAATGTTAGGTGGGGCAGGATTTGGGGCTTGCGTATTTGGCTGGGCTGCTTCTGATAACATTCACCACTTGCACAGTCTGTATCTCTGTGGACATAAACAAGCATCATATCATTAATACTTACACCGCTTATATGGTGCTTGCTTAGCTGCTGTTGCATACTGAATTGTCATTAGCATGGTTTTGCATAATGCCTCAGAAGTTTATTTCTCTCTCATTCTCATGGAAAAGCAGGGCAGGAATGCAGAAGGCAGAAACTCCAGTGAGGGTCCCTGTACGGGTGGGCCCTTGGGTGTTTCTGTAAGTCTGGGTCCCCCTGGGGTATTTCTGTAAGAAGAGTGGAGACGTGTGGGTGACCAGCAGGATACAAGGAGTTATTGCTTTAATTGACTACAGAGGAAACTCCTTCCATTGTGTTTTACTGTTGTATTTTTCCTGCTCTTCATGGTAACTCAAAGTATATTTTCCTTTTGGTTCCTCTTGGGCTAATTCTAGAATCAAAGTTTTAATCTGCAAAAGACCTCAGCTCACTGGGGTATACCTCACATGAAGCATACCTTCAGACCCATCACTTCAAAAAGTACTATACTCTGCTGTTGTCCTGGTGGTTTAGACAAAATAAACACCTTATCTTCTTTAGACTTTTCTTCATTTCACTTCATTTGAAACATTTTATTGTTTCAAATAGTTTGGTTTTGATACACATTTTCCTATTCATTTTTAAGCCCCTGTGGAAAAGAAGCTACACGAAGCTACACGAAGCTGTGAATAATGCACATGACATATGCTGCACGTCTTACGGAGGGAATTGAAGATCCCGACAGCAGTTTGCATTTCTGAGCTGGGCGGCAGGGAGGGCTGAGAACAGAGGCAGCAAGCTTGAGTCAGGAGTTTTTGGGACTCAGAGGTCAAAGCAAGAGGAGGCGTTCAGAGCTGCTGTAGCAGGGATGCTAATTATGTGGGGCACATAGGGTGTGCTCAGAGCTGGCCTGAAATTAAATATAATATAGTTATTGTTACTATTACATCATAAAGACATCATTTTCATGGGGATGGTAAGAACTGTACCCCTCAGATGACAGCAAAATCCCTCACCTTAAGTACTGACATTTGGCAAACTTGGAGGAACTGTCAGCAGGTTCTCATAGGTTTTATGTGTAGGGAAATGCTAATAAAGGTGGTGCTATTAAATTTGTCATGGCAATAAATGATGGCTATGTGCACAGCTCAACTCAATTTTCTTCATGATGTGGAATTAATAGCTACTATCAATTTTCATTGCTCTGTACAGTTGTTACTTAGGAGTACCTGAAAGTTTGCATGAGATGGGCGAGTCCTTTGTGGGGGCTATTGCACACAGACATGAAAGTATGACACACACTGATAATAATGCTTTGTTTCTTCAGAAAAAGAAAACTTTATAAAGTTCTACCTAAATATGTTGAAGCTTGACTACTATTAATTCAGTATTTTGTGAAGATAGCAAAATACAGCCTGATGAGCAACTCAGAGAGAAAAAGATTAAATTCTTGCTTGGAGGAAGTAACAAATTAAAGTGAGGTTTTGTTAAAATAAACCTAAGAACTGCCTAGGCAAGAATCAAATGCTGACACCCCCGAATCCGATTCTTCTGTTTATTGGTGTGACCTAGAAGAGGGTTCAGTCAAAAATCCCACCCACTTTTCTGAAAAAGTATCGGGATGGAAACTCTTCTGTCAGCTCCCTTGGTAACTGCTGGGGGGAGGCTGATCCATGCCCATGAGATGGTGAGCACCCAGGGCAGGTCGCGGGCTGCCTGTAGGCTGCTTTTCCTTCCCAAAGGCAGCGAGGGCCCTGCCGGTGCCAACCTCAGCCTCGTGTCTGCTAGCGACTGAAACGAGATATGCTTGGGTTGCATCGACTGGTAGCTGGTTTTGATGTTTTCATCTCCAGCGAGTCCATTTTATTGTTTTATGAGAACATGCAAATCCTGTTTTTTGTCCGGCTGAGCTTTCCCAGAGCGGTGGTTTTGGTTTGTATCTTCTGCAGTTTTCCTTCTAAAAAAGTGCAGCTAGCTCCTTTGTCTCTTAGGCAACTGCAAAAATAACTCCGTCAAGAATAAACCTGCAAACAAGGGCAAAAAGAGCAGAACTGTGTGAAGAAATGAAATATATTGGTTTAAATAGTTCTGTAAAGCTATTTCCTCCTCCTGTACCCTCTCAAAGACGGTAATGATATGCTCTGATTCCTAAGCACAAATCCTGACTTGCATAAATTCAGAGTTTTCATCTGTATAGATCTGCAAATTGCTAAGATATTAATACCTGAATATTTTTTTGGCACATCCTTAAGTCAATAGGCAAAAGGTTTCTGAATAAAAGCCTTAAAATTACCTTATGAATTATTAACTATTCCCTGTATTACCTTTGAATTATAAAAGCATAGAAAAATGGGAAGGAGAATTGAAAAGCATCAATCTCAGGTTCTTTAAAAATGTAATACTAATCATTTGAGCAGTGTACAAATCTTTTATTAAAGATAAAGAGGAAGCCATACTTTTTTATTAACTCGAGGATATGTTCAATCCACATGATTAAAAATCTCATTACTAACGCAAGTCAGGAAAGTGATTTATGACTGAAACAAAACAGAAGGCACTCTGCTGCCCATAGCTGTATTTATGGTGAAGAAAACTATCAGTTTGTGTCTACTTCTGTGTGTTAGGTATTTCTAAGGGTGGATTGCATTTTGTTTTATTTCTGGGAATGATGGGGTTTTGCTACAGTCTGCAGCAGCAGGAGTACCTTAAGGAGAAATGTTTGAACTGAAATTATAGGTACCAGGAGATAACTTTTTTTATTTTATTTTTATTTTTTCTTTTTTTTCCCTCAATAAATTTAAATGAAGCAAGTGATTCTGTCTGATTCAGTAAGAGGGTGTGCAAAAATTCAGGACTTTATACATAGAGACTAGTCAAGCGTAGTTAATATTGTAAAATGAGTATCTAACTGTAGACATTTCGGGGGTTCTTCCTGTATCACATACTAATATTTATTTTATTGATCAATATAGTAGAGATGTACTGTTCAAAAAGAGCACTTGAAGTCTCAGTTTGCAGTGATGAAAAATGGTCGACGCAGTGACGTTATTTCCAGAAATACTATCCTACTTAGGGAGATGTATCTAGAGAATATATATATATAACGTTCTGTTCTTCCCAAACCTTAAGCAGGTCAAATAGTTTGTCTAAGTGTTAGGCAGCTCTCTGGGTGTCTTGTACTTGAAAAGAGTAAATATCTTAAAATATCGATTTATGCCCAGCATATCAGTACTATTTATACTACATCCTACAATGTAAAATGAAGATAATACTGAATTTATTTACGTCACAGCAGCTGTGGAAAAACTGGGTTATACACACTTGCATACAGAGAGAAGACATTAAATGATGCCATCAATTCCTGCAAGCCAGCAGAAATAGCTTTTCTCTTCCTGATAACCATGCCTGGATGGCTCCCAAGGCTGAATGCTAGTTTTGCACATCCCACAGGAAGTTTGGATTCTCTTCTGCATCGTGGGTGGAAAATGCCTGGTATTATCATGACAGGTGCAATAGGTATTGAAATGTAAACCTTTCACTGATCCTGGGTAACATATTGCCAGGCCTGGGCTTTGCTCCAGAGGAGTGTTTTGGGAGAAATTGCATATCTTGAGGTAAAGAAACATTTCTGGAAATAGGTTGCTTCAGAAATTTGGCAGTTCTTCGGATGTTCAAAATGTTAGAAGTAGTCAAGACAGAGATCGAATAGTGGGTGGAGGCAAGGAAAGCAGTTAAAGGTGTGTAATGCATTGTAAAGCTGTGGGAGAGATGTGTTGCACAAACACCATGGTCATTTAAGGAGGGATTCATGTGACAATTTGCAAAACTGTGATAAATGAGTTTGTTGGGCTCCTTTACTCATCTTACATGTTCTCAAGTCCGCTGTTCTATTTCCGTCTGCTTCAGTGTTTAATGCATGTAGCAACTTCATATTCCACTCACCAAATTCAAAACTTCAAGCATTAAGAATATCATCAAGGTACCGAATTATTTCCAGTTTCTCCACTTAAAACTATGATGATCTGATGAGAAAACACACCATAAAACATGGTGTGGAAATGCTGAGACACCTGAGAGGACTCTTTCCAGAAGGTAGGACAATGTTTCCCAAAGAACAGAAGGACACCTCCAGTCTCTAGTTGGAAACTGTCTAGTAATGAGTTCAACTGTCCTCTACTAGTCCAGTAGGACATCAGCAGGCATGGCACTTTTAACATGTCATGTAGGCTCTGCGTAGTTTGCACGGCAGGAGAAACTGGCCTCTGCCCTAGATATGCTATGTAAATGTATCCTCAGCTTGAGAAGTTCCGGGATGTCAGGAAGCACAGGAAATAGAGGAAATACAGGTGGGTTTTGTACTTCTGTTTGTGTTCGGCCTGTGCTAATTAAGCTACGTGGCTTTGGGAGGAATGGCAGAGTAAGAAAGCCACTAAGACATATTTTTTAAAAATCTCACTTAAATCTATCTCCAGTGTGGTTTTTGTTGTCATAGTTTTGGCAGTTGAGGGAGGATCCTCAAGAGAACAAGAACTTGTTTTCTCTGGAAAGTCTGCTTTTCTTTTTTTTTTATTATTTTTATTTTTTATTTTTTTCCTCCAATATTTGCACATAAGTGTTGTTGTGTTTTCATTTCCATCTGGAAGGTACAATCTTCATCTGAAATCTTTATGTTGTAGCTTTATGAAATAACATCAAAGTAGGTGATAATGAAGACATTAAACTTCTTCTGATGATTAACAAGATAGTTTTAAGATCTTGCTTTATCACATGGGTGTAAAATGGATGAATTTGCTTATGTAAATCCATTCCATGCCAATGTCTGCTCAGTCTGAATGCTTCCAGGATTTCTCCTGCTTTCAAAGGAGAGCTTACATTAGTGCTGTAGATTGGGCTGGGCGGGTGTTTGTCCGCATTTCTGTGCTTAGTTTTTTGTACCTGGAGGCCCTCAGCACCAGCTCTTTTTCTCTGCCGAGACATTCCTGTTGGCCCTCAGTGCTTGCTAACGCAGCCATAGAGTTGGGTGTTCCTTGTGCCGTGTATTACAAATGACAAAGCACCAGTTAGACGAGATGAACTTCAAAATGATCAGCGCATACATTCACTGGGACAACTGCTCACTTCTGGTCTTAGGAGCTTTTTGTTTTTCAGATGTTGGCCCTCAGCAGTATCTTTGGCATCTAATAAGCATTTGTCCAAATATCACATTCTGCATTTCAACTGCCAGATTCTGGTTTTTCTCTTTATAAATCTTCGATAAGTTTGTGCTCGCGTTTGGGCTTGAGTTTAACTTTATTTTAACTGCATATTATCGTAACTAATATAATTTATTGTAAAATGATTGAAAAATCTGATTTTTGAAAATCTGTGAAAAAGGCATTTTGAAAAATGGCTAAATCTGCACTCAAACAGTCTATCTAGCAACTATCAAGCTGATAAGTTTAGATTAGGTTCTAATTTACAGCTTATATATATTTTAAGTTTTCTGCGTTTCTCATACCGCAGAATACCAAGTCAATGTCAATGATTTGACATCGCTTTCAAAAAGTACAATTATAGTATATTCCATAAAAGAGTTATGTTTCACAGTCGTCCTTTGTTATAGATGGCAATAAGTTTGACACAGCTTGGTTGAGAGATGAATATTGAAATTTTTTTCGAAACATCGTCTGATAAGACACTCATAAGACTTTGTAATGTATTACAAGGAAGCTTATCTATCAGAACATCCCCGTAATTATATTTATCTATGTATATGTACATGCATGGATTTTGCATGTAAAGATAAGTATGAAAAGTTTCCAGATAGGAAGTCAATGCTGGAATGTGCTGGAATACTTGCCAGGCCTGACAAGGTGTAGCTCTGACACGTGATAACTCAAGAAATACCACAAAGAAAGAGATGTGAAGAAGATCGTGATGTTGAAAGGAAATTAAAGTCTGTATTTCTGCTAAAGTTTACGTTGTGCTTGAACAGAGCACTCTAGACAAGGCCTGCCTTCTTTGAGGTGGCTGTTGCACCTTACCAGATCCCCATTGTCTTTGGGCTTTACCTGGTGGCTTCTTTGTGGCGTTTTGTGGAGTTTCAGGAGGTCCCTTTGTTCTCGAGCATTACAAATGGCATTAAAAATGCTCCTTCTTTTTGCTTCCCATGCCACCGTGACGCTATTTTGAAAACAATTTACAGAAAATAAAAGATTGAAATGAAAAAAAAAAACACCACTGTGCATGTAATATCCCATTTAACATCATGTTTTTCTCCCATGTTGGTCATCTGTAACTTGCCATCTGGGGTATGACCACAGGAAATGCTTGTGTACTGGTGCATGAATGAAGCACAGGCCATGGGCTGCAAACCCTAACTGAGGCCACGGCAGAATAAGGACTCTGTTTTCAGAAAGCCTGGGGGTATGCAAGTAAGGACTCCTGTGGAGAGCTTAAGAGGATTCAGTAGGTAACTCCTGTTGACTTGTTGTGGAAAGACACATTTTTCATCACACACTTACCTGCATTAGCTGAAGGCTGACTGCTGTTCAGCTCCATCACTGCTGTTTAATGTATTTGAAATACTAACAATACCCTCTGCCTCCCAGTGTGCCCAGGTAGAGTTTGAACGTACGCATAGGTTTAGTAGTCTGAATTCTCCCAACCAACACTTTTTTCCTCTCTAGCTTAATATTTTGGGGTAGAGAAAGTAGAAGAGCTGTATTTTTCTTTCTGTGTCTTGGTACATACGTGGTAGTAGGGAGCAAATAACTTCGAGCCAGATCATCAGGGTGTTCCCCACAGTTGTGGAGCATCTCTCTTCTGGGACACAGGACTGAACTGATGTGGAAGGAAGAAAAATGTCATGACCTCCATGAACTCCACAGGACTCCATGAAACAGCATTCTTATTTTTTAAGCAGCCGAGCACCAAATTTGCGGCACATTGACTTCCAGGTCTCAGCCTGCCAGGTTGCCAAGAGGCTTGGGGCAAGCCCATGTTACTGCCTGATGTTAGGCTTCTACCTTTTAGGCATCACCGCCACACTTTTGGGAATCCCACGGCCTGTTGGACAGCAGACATTTTAGGAATTTCCCAGGAGATAATGAATTAGCTAATCCTTTTGGATCTGCCACCTTAGAAGTGACATAATATTTTGACAGTTGGAGTCAGCCTCACCACAGATTTAAGAAGATGTTTGCTTACAAATAGACATTTTTGGAACAAAACAGATAAATAACAAGCACTGTTAATGCCATGTGTATTCAAACCCTCAGCTTTATACGCTCTTAGCTTTGATGCAGGCAATCTACCCCAGATGTCTGAAGCCAAGGGAACAGCTGGGCGGTATCCTTACTCGTGGTGCACGGCAGCATGACATAGGCTACGATAATGGTCCCCTGCCTTAACTTTTATAATTATTCACTATTTGTTAATGATGTAAAACTTCATTGCAAGTTTAATACAAGAGACAGTGAAGCTGTCATGGAAGGGGCTGGGTTTGAAGCCCAAATTTTCCAGCTGTTTGGGACTAGGATCTCTCTTTTATTGATTGAAAAGGGTGCTCCTGGGATGCTTCGGAAACGGGGGTCTGAGCCTACCCTGACTTACCATAGTGTTATCAGGCGATTCCTTCAAGTTCCTTCAGAGATATTGCTTTGGTGTAGAGGTACTAGAGAAGCAGCCTTAATGAAGTAATTAGGATGAATATTACATGGGGGTTTAGAGCCCTCGGGCAGCAGTCTTAATATCATCATCTACCACTTGATTTAAGGGAACATCTTGTATGTATTATTTACAGCAGATATTAGACCTCCTCTGCCAATGCCAACGACTGCAGCCCAGGGGATTTATTAGCACCAGATACGCTATTTGTTTTGAAGAAAACCCATGTATTACTTGAAGCTACAAAATCAGATTTGAAATAAATAGATCTTAATATCAGATAAATGATGGATGAAGGCTAAGTTCAGACTGGCTCCCTGATAGATCAAGGCAAAAGCTTTGCTGGAGATTTAATGTTAATACAGCGCAGCTGGGGATTTTTAGGATATCATCCCCAGTCTCCGTCATGTAGAGCAGTAATACACTGGACTTCTGGAATCTCATTGCGGATCTTCTGGACTTTGAGATATTTCAGCTCTTCACGTGTTTTCTCAAATATACTTAGCTCTTTTTCATTTTCGAGCAGCCTTGATAACATTAGCTGATTTTGTTAATTGATAAGGCCGAAAGCTTAGGTAAGGATGAAGAGAAACCAATTATGGCTGTGAAATGACATGGGCAAAACAGTCCCCAAATGTCGGTCTCAGAGTCAAATGGGGTTTATTGAGCTGACAAGGAAAGAAGCACAAATGTTGCTGAGGCTCCAGGATGCCTTTCCATAGTGTAGGAGATAATGTTGGGGTTTCAAACACATGTTCTAACATTTCTTCTTCTTCCTTTAATGAGTCTGAAGATATATGATCTTCCTATTGGTATCTGGTGCTGTTTTTACTGATGTTGTTGGCAGGTATTTCAGCACAATTTTTGGTGTGGGCCACCTAATTAATTAATTTATGCCCAAATAAAACAGGTGTTATAACTGGAGGTGATGTGGAAAAAAGCTTGAACAGGGCAATGATGAACTCCTGATCCTGAAGGTGCACAGAAGTTGGAACAAATTTACGGTTTTGTATCAGGAGCTTGTACGGTAACTTTCCTGTGTAAATGGTCTTCACAAAATCAAAATTTTCTCTAGGCAGGCATCCGGAGCTCCCAAAACATAAGGGGTTGGTTCTCCAGAAATATTCTGGTACTTTGTGTTTGTTCCTCTCTCCCTCCCATTGTGATAGGCAGTGCACAGATTTCCCTTGTGGTGCAAGAAGACTGAAATCTGGCCTCCTTGCAGAGTTTTGCTGGCATAGCTGTGTTTACTCCCGTTGTGAAAAATTAATGCTTCTGGCTGACACCACGATGCAAAGGCTCAGGATGTGGATGCAGCTACCCTGACCAAGGAACTCCTGTCAGCTTCACTTATGTTGCTAAAAGCTGATGTTACTAAGCCAGCAGAAAAAGTCCTTCCGTAAGCACATGCCGCTTTTACTCTGGGGGCTCTGTATGTATAGCTATAGGGGTGTACAGAGACTTCCTTGTGCAGGGGCGGCATAATTTATATAGCAAGGAT
Source organism: Oxyura jamaicensis (assembly GCF_011077185.1). Lineage (NCBI taxonomy): Eukaryota > Metazoa > Chordata > Aves > Anseriformes > Anatidae > Oxyura > Oxyura jamaicensis. The sequence goes on along the minus strand of NC_048899.1, from coordinate 36,871,212 downwards.
GTTTTTCTATAAGTGCTGCAGGTGAATTTAGAAAAAAGTGTTGTTCTGCTGATGCTGCTGGTCTTGGTTGTAGTTGTTTGTACCTCCTGTGTTGCTGCTGAGGCCAGTTTTTCCTTAATCCATACGTGAGTTATTGTAAGTTGCTTAATTTCATAAAGGGGAATGCAACTTGTGCGTCACTTCTGTTCTCTGCTGTGGTCCCCCAGCCGAGAAAGTGGGGGATGAATAAACGGAATACACAAGGAGCCCGTTTAGGTCATTTATGCACTAAGTGACAACATCATCTTGAAAAAGAGTTTGAAAAAGAACTTGGGCAAATATGATGCAGGTCAAAGCTGTTTTCTTCCCCTCTCTACTTTGGTTTTTAATTATTATTATTATTATTTAAATTCATTTCTTTTCAGCACATGGGGGAAGTACTGCCCCCTGAGCTCCAGCTAACTAGCTGATTGATGGCTTACTTCCTACCCGCCCCAGCTTAATTAGGATGTTACTATTTCCTGCCCCTCATTACACTAACCCCGATCACCGACACAGAACTGGAAGCAAATTATTACGAAAGCACAGAGGAATACAAGCTGCTAATTTGTTTTGGTCTCTGCTGGAAAATTGAAATTGTACATACTTACAAGTGCTTTACAAAGTACGTTATGTGGCCTGACAAGGAGCTTGGATATCTAACTGGTCCTTTTCAGAGGAGAAAGCTTTTGTTATGTCATTAATTATGCATAAGTATATATATCTCAATTATATTGTCCCTTCCTCTAAGGAAAGAGAGAGGAATTCATGCAGGTGGTCCAGGTGGCTGCCCTGCAGGTCAGGAGGACTCCCCAGCTTTTACACCGTGGCTGCACACTGTTGGAAAACGTCTGTCCCTGCAGCCACGAGGGAAAACGGGAGGATTTTTAACAGGGGTTAACTAGCACGTGTCAAAATGCTGGTGCTGAGATTACAGGCTGGAATTTGGGTGCGTGTCTGCTGGCTGGGTTAAACCCTGGGTTGGAGTGAGTGCTGCAGTGTAATGGCAGTGTTTGGTTTGCCAGCAGAAAAAAAAAAAAAAAAAAAAAGTGACATAAATTAAACATATTCCGTGCCTGTGCCTTTCTGGGGTAGATTTTAATAACCGCACGTGGGGTTGCATCAATGGTTTCTCTGCTACAGGAGCTTTAGCACACAAGAGAAGGAAAATCTCTGTCTAAAACAAAACCGAAAGTGCAAATGGCTCGTGGTGTGTTCAGAAGGGCTCCATCCCTGTGAGCCGCGCGTCCCACACAGGGCGTTGAGGGCGCCAGCGCAGGCCGTGCATTAGGGCTGCAGCCCCCCGGGGACGCCCTAAGGCTGTGATGAAACAAAAAGCCCTGCCAGGCCGGCTGGCACATCGTGAAGGTGTAAAGGGCAGCGCGGCACCTCGGTTCTCCACATGGCCCTTGGCTGTCACCTAGCGCTGTGGGATGTTGGTGTCCCTCTTTCGTGGCTTTACGTACAAAGGCCCCATGGCGAAGGAGCTGGTGATGAAGTTACTTCCCTTTCCAGCTGTGAGGCTAAAAGTGGATGTTGTAGGAGATCTTCAAAGCTTTCTAGGTAGCTGACCCTGATAGTTAATGGGAGTTGCACGTTCTAATGCCCTTTGCAAATTTTCCACTGGAGAGTTTGCCTTTTTTTGTCATTAGAATAGCGTGTAATGTCCTTAATAGCAACCCAAACTCGCCTGATTTAACGTGATTACAAATGCAGGCTTAATTCACTAACCACAATTTTTTGAAAGGAAAGGGGCTTATTCTGAATTACGGGAGGCACCACCTCCCTCTCTCCCTCGGTTTTCTATTCCGATACCATTTTGCGTTGTGACCTTTATTGTTTTTATTTTGCAAGGCTGGGGTTTCCTGGAATCTGAGAGGAACCTGCAGGGGAGCCTCCGGAGGGGCAGGATCTGTGCGCCCAGGGACGAGCGTGGCTGGCGAGGGGCAGATGAGGAGGGTGTGGGGCTCAACCTCCTCCCACACAGCCTGGGCAGAGCCAGGGCTCACCCAGGAGCAGCTTGTCCCTAACTGCTGCTGCCCTTTCTTCAGTGCCTGCCGTGACTCTTTCCCTGCTTGTGAGGTGGGAAGCTTGCAGGCTAGCTGGTTTCTAACGCGGTGTCTGGGTCTGTTGCTAGCTCTGAGATCATTTGGGGGTTGAATAGAACTTGGTTTCACATCGAGCAAAAATCTGCTTTGGAAGAGTGTTCGCAGAGTCTGGCAAAATCGAGCCTGTGCATGGAAGGTGGGCTGGCAAGGAGACAGTTCTTCAACAAAGAAAGCATGGAAGTTTGTGAATCTGGACCGGACCATAACCACTTTTAAGTGAATATTGGCATTATTATTTCTGTAATCTCCTAATGAGTCATAAACAGAGAGCAGGACCTCAGATCCAGTTTGAGATTCTCCAGCCTGAGTTATGGAATAAAAACAGCCTTAGGATTTACAGGAAGGGAGTGAATAATGTTTAAACATTGCTCCATCCTTCCTAGAGAGACTGCGTAAACTTACACAGCACTGGAGGTGACAGCTGAGATTAAAGCAGGTCATCTCGTGCAAACACTTTCACAATACCCCTGTTTCTGTGACACTGTAAGATGGAGAAAGTCTGCTGCTGGCAAGCTGTCAGGGGAGAGCGCATTTCGTAACGAGTTGTTCGCCGTACGGAAAACACAAACGAGGACATCCTCAGAGTCTGCAAGAGCGCGCTGCTTGCTCGTGCTGTGCACAAAAACCCCTCTTTTCTCTAAAACCGCCGATCAGCCAGGCTGTGTCTGCGTTGTGTGGGATGGCTGGGAGTCAGTGCTACAATCTGCAGCGTTTCATCCCCGAGCGCGTGCTGCAATCCGTCTCCTTCCTGTAACTTTTCCCAGCCCTGATCATTCTCAGGGAGCTGATTAGGAAGGGGTTGCAGCGGAAGAGGGGACAGTGTGCACTGAATATAATAATTTCCCGCAGGGAAGAAATCCTTTCTGTGCCGTGACAAGTCGAGTAATAATGACATCAGTGACAGAGCGAGTTTCGATTTGCAGACCTTCTCCTGTGCTGCTGTGAGCTGCCTTAAGGAAGTAACGAAGGGTCTCAGGTTCCCCGGGCGGGTGGAAGTGGGACCGAGCTCCTTCCATCACCACTTTGATTTTCTTTTTTAGTCAGCTGTGGAACTTCCTAAAATGTTTCCCTTCTGTGGGGGAACTTTCCTCCTAGAGGGTTACTTCAGCTGCTCTTGAATTAATTACAGCACATCAGCAATGAACAGTGCACTCAAGGGGGTACCTCAGTGCAACCTCTGCTTGCCTCGTGGAAGCTGCTTTGCCTTGCAAATGCCACATTTATCACAGCGAGTGCCTTAGCAACCAGGGAATTTTCCTGGACAGATCACAAATAAATGTTTCCCTGGGCTTTAGAACAGCGTCAGGCTTCTAGAAACTTTGGGAGCAAACTTGGAAGTTCCTGCGTTCTAGATCTGTAGCCATGGAACCTGAACAAGACTATCTGCAAAGGAGATGCATCGTGCATTTTAAATTACACCCAGCTTTCTTGGGGAAGCAAATTAACCAAAGAATACAGATAACGGTATTAAGTACAATAGAACATTTTAATTGCTAAGAAAAACAAATGTACATGTCTGTTACTGTAATTAAAAGTGTTGTATTTGCTATGCGTTAAAGCGACGTGCATGTCTGCAGTACAGTAATTGGCTCAATTCATCACTGGTTTCTGACGTGACGTTATGGCTAGTGTGAAGCTGTACAAGAAGACAGGAATTCGGCACTGATACTCACTGTTTGACAGGTCGTCTGCCCGCTGATGGAGCAGAGCTGTCATTTGTCTTCATCACAGCCTCGCTTCGGAGCTGTGGTTGTGCACTACGCAAAGCACGGATCACCTCTGAGCAGCTCTCGAAGTGCTTGCTGGATGCCTTCCTAGATATCCTGCTGGTGATACTCCAGCTCTAGTTTCTCATGCTTTGCTGTGGGATCTGGGGTTTGAGTGGTTCAAGGGCTGCTGCGGTGCCTCAGAGACCAAGCAAGGCAAACTTTGCTGCAGCTACAGCCACGGCGCTGTGCCTTGTCCCTGCGGCCCCGCTCTGGGCACGGACGGTGACTGAGAGGGAAGCCTGCAGGAACCATAGGAAGCACCTAAGAATGAAGAGGCTGAGCTTGTTTCCCAGATCTTGGCCTTGCACTCTTTCCTCCTCTAGCTTCAGGATGCCCGATGGCAGTAACACAGTCTCCAAATGAGTAGAAGGCAGCTGTGAAAAGAAAATAAACAACCCGTTTGCATGCCCCTTGTCTTAGAAGAGTAACGATCGCAAAAGATCACAGCTGGGAAGAGCTGGGTTAACAGGAGGGAGCCATTTCCAATATTAAGGTAGTTAAGTACTGGACTAAATTCCCTACAGAGAGTGTGGGAAGTCCCTACAGGACGTGGGGAAGCCTTTCTGAGGAGCAGCACGGTGGAGCTTGATCCCTCCTTGGAAGAGGTGAACAGACACCGTCATCTTTGGGCAGCTCCTCCAGCCTGATTCCTGGGGCTCCAGGGTGCACAAAGCCCTGCTATGTGGGGAGCTTTGCGACCTGTCCTGGAGATGGCCTGCGGAAATCCCTCCTTAGCAGCCGATGACACCAGTGCAGGGGGCTCAGACGTGGTCACTCCTGATCTCTCCAAGGGAAGGAACCAGATCCAGGTAGGAAATGGTTCCTGGCGGCATAACCCGCCCCTGGTTTCTCCTCAAGCTAAGAATGGACTTTTCTTTTAGCAATTAATTTCCAAGATAGTTTAATAACAGTGCTTCATTTATCGAAACTACTAAAAGGTAGGGAACCAGTCTCTCACCACACGTACTTTGTGCTGTTTTAGTAGGACAGGGAGGCCGTAAAGGACAACCGGTGCTTGTTAGAGGGTGGACCTGTTCTGCCTGCTTTGTCCTTTCAGGTGAAGACCGATCAGTTCCAAAGAAAGTGGAGCAACACGAGTTAGGATAGCTGCTGGTTAATAGTTAATGAACAGGCTGGGTTTGAATGCGCATCCCGGAGATGCCCCTGCTGACTGTATTTAAACAATAAAGTGCAGCAGGCAGCGCTTTTCGAGGCGATTACAGCAGTCCTCGTGCCGGGGTACGGTGCACGGGAGTGAAGGCTGAGTGACTTTAATCACTGGAGAGCTGTAAATTCACCGCCTGCTATTAGGAGATGAACTTTGAGTTACATATATATTAAAAAAGGAAGTAAAGCAGGTAGGCCTGTCAATTTGCTGGGCCTTATTGGCAGGAAGATGACTTAATTAGCAGCCATTGAGAAATCCCTATTTATGCAGAAGAACCTGCAAGATTTATATTGCATGAAGGATAGATTATAGCTATTGTATAACCAAGTGATGTATTTATAACTTTGATTACTTCACATTAAGACATCTACCTAGGCAATGTTGTGTGCTAAATCATTTGGTGGGTTTGAGATACTTTTGCATATGAAGCTTCAGCTAATAGGGACTGTCTGGTTAAAATAATCTGCTGATGATAGGATTGGGATAGTCCAGGTGTGTTCTGTGCAGCCACTGAAGCAACCAATAATTAGTATTTCATTTCCTTTGGGTCATTTTTAAAATGTCAATAAATATCTTGAATCTGATTTTCTTTTTCCATAAGGTAATACTAGGACAGTTTTAATGACAGTTTTAAAGTAAGTCTAAGCAGATTTCATACCCATTTAGTGCACCAGATTTAGTAGTAAAAATAATCCTATTTTTTAGTGGAAAAAAACATAAAGGGGCTAAGATGATGTGATGATTGCATGTGAGACTGCTAAAAGACATCAAAGCTATGAACGGTCCGGAGAAAAACAGAGCTTCATTGCCATTTGAGGGAGCCTGAGGCCAGTGTTTGCTTCCAGCAGCTCCCGCGGGGCTGTGCCGGTGCACACGCGTTTTTCTTTTGCAGTTTCACAGATACTTGTTGTCCTGGTCGAAGCGAGGAGCTACCTGGTAATCCTGTGCTGGTGCAATGTGCTGTGTGTGCCCAGAGTGGGGTTCCGGCACCAGCGTGGGGGAGCTGAGCATCACGTGGCCGCTAGCAGCACGAAGAGCTGCACAGACCTGGGAGAAAGGCAGCAGAAAGCAAAGGACCCGGCAGCAGAAAGCAAAGGAGAGGGCTTAACTCACAACGTAAGATTTTGCTCCCTAAGCCTCTCCTCAACACTGGAAAATGTGTCGTGGTTATCCAGCTGGGTTAGCGATAACGCCATTCTTCGGTGTGCATGCCTGTGATTTACTCTTATTGTCACTGCCTCTCCGCTTTCGTTTCGAAACTTCTTGATTTTCTTAAGCTCAAAGAAAGCTGCCAGCTGTCCTGGGATATCACCCTGAGCCATGGAAATCTGAATGATTCATTAGCCTCCGAAGAGTGAGCTCAAAGCTTGAAACCCTTTTCAGACTCTCAGTAAAAGACGCGGATTAGGGGGGATCTCGGTTTCCATCTCCCAGGGAGCTGCCAAATTCCCTTCCCTGCTCCTCCGGTTCTTATGGCGCTCTTCAACATCGTGCATTAAATAACATGACTAATATTTGTCATGTGTTACTTGTCCTTTTGAGTCTTTAGGGGGGAAGAAACACACATTGTTTTGACTGGGTGTTTTAGTTTTTTAAAATCTAAATATAACTGTGTGTGTTAGAGACGGTAGGTAATGCATGGGGTAGAGTGTGTTTGAGGTCTGCTCCATGCTTCCAGAGAGGGTTTATTTTACTCTTGGTTTAACCCCAAGGAAACCTTACCATGCAGTACTCCTCGGCCTTTGCTTTGTAATGAGCCTGTGGCTGCAGCAGCAAATGGCAGAGCCCAGCGGGAACAAGTCCGTGGAGCACGGTGGTGCTGAGAACCCTCTGGCCACGTTTGGTGGGTTTGTGTTGTGCTCTTGTGCTGTGGGCCAGCATGCTTCGGCTGGGCACGAGGGTTTCTCCTGGTGCTTTCATCTCATCCAGAAGAAAGCCAACAGGGTGAGGTGAAGCTCAGGAAGCAAGGAGCCCTGCAGTAACCCACGCCTTGTCTGAACTACTACCACAGGATGGCCGTGCCCCCCCAGTGCAGTTGATCAGAGAAATGAAGCCTGTGGAAAAAGAAGAACCCTTATCAGATGCTCGAACCCAGTGCTAAAAGGGGTCATTGCCACTGCGAAATATACATCACGGGATATTAATTGGCAAATCTAGCCTTGCTATTTTATTGCACTGCAAATAAGAGAAATAGTACTGTCACCGATGGGAGCGTCCAGCACCATGTACACCCCACACGTTGCAGTCTCCTCTTCTGTTCTCCTGCTAACTCCTGGACACTGACCTCTCACTGCAGCACTCGTGGACCGGTGCATGCTTAATGCACCTCCTGTGCAAATTCTTTCTGTTAGTTCAGCATGTCTCTAATAATCAGTCTCCGTAATTTGGTTTTCTCCATTCATTGATTGTCCCAAATATGATTTTGCAATGCAAAGATCCCCTAGTCATAACTACAGAAGTGACAGGCAGTACTTTTTGTAATCTCCATATTTGACGCATGAAAGAAGGCTAAATTCCTGTTTGAATAAACAACATAATAAGGTTATTGAGAATAAGACCATTACTATATAAAATTATGTCTAAGTGGCAGATATAATTAACATTGGATTGTAATTACACTAATTACAAGTCACATTAAGATACTCCAGTAATGACAAAGTGAGCACCCTATAATTGAATGGAATAAGCAGGGAAACATGCTGCTCACACTAATTACCTAAATGAGCTAATATGTCTTCAGAGTGACAGTCATGCTCAGTGTTATTACACAGGCAAGACAATTTTGTAAGTTAAAAAAAATTCTAATTTCCTTCCTTCCTTCTCTTCAGGACCCATTTCAAATCATCAGCAGCTTCAGAATTTCTCTCTTGAGCCAAAAATAGAGCAATCCCACAGTTGAGGCCTTTTCTAATTTTGCTCAGCAAAATCCGAGTTTCAGGGTTACACTGTGATTTTGACATATTCCTGCTGCTTTAAAAGTAAAATCTGGCTTGTTCTGTGTTTATTGGTAGGCTCCTTTGACAAGCCAATCCACTGTGATTTCCTCACTTGTCTAAATTCGAAACAAACAAAATAATGTAACTTAAACTCAGCGTGCTCTGCAGCATAAAGCACACTTATTTTGTTGGCTCCAGAGTAGCAAATATGGCTTATAACAGTCTGGCTCCAGTTGTGCCCCTGAGAGTGGTAAAATTTGAATTATTCAAGGCAATTAGTGGGAGCATTGCAGTGGAACTCAAATTTCAGCTCGAGCTTCTAAGAATAAAAACTAATATAAGAATAGGAATTCTACATATTGTGGAAAAAAGGTGGATTACTTTTTTCTTTAAGCACCTCCAGCTGTCCGGGGCTAAGAGATGGGAGGAAAAATAACATAACGGACCCCTTCACTATTTAAAATAGTTTGTTAAGAAGAAAAAAATAGAGCCAACGGACTTCATCAGGCTGCCTATACTTCAAAGCTATCTGAAGGATTTATTCTTCTTATTTTTCCTTCATGTGTGGTTTGATTCTTCGGGGTCTGGAGTCCCAGATTCCCATTTCTTCTGGTGATAGCCAAAAACCAGGAGCATACGGTTTCTTAGCAATATTTCTGCCTGTTTTTGTTTATTTTTATCCCGGGGCGTAGGAGGTTCGCTCACGGAGCAGTTCAGTGCCAGCACTTTGATGAACTCTTTTCCTGTCACCAGGAAAGCCATGAGTTTTCAGGAAGTGTTTGAGCGAGGACGAGGAGGTAGTTGAGTGGGATGGTGTCCTCAAAAGCAAAAATAAGTCAAAGCTGCTGACTGCAAATGTGGTGTACGAGTATCTTGGAGACCTGGCCTCCTCTGTAGGGAGTGGAAAGGAGAAAAAAGGCGATGGAGGCTTGGAAGAAAGGCCAAGAAAAAAAAAAAAAAAAAAGAAAAAAAATGCTGGTGAGGAAATAAGGCAATTGATGGGCTAAATAAAAGGAAGTGCTTTTTCTAAGAAGAAGTAAGAGATTTGCAATGTTGCTAACCTTGGAAGGTGGTTGTTTGGTAGAGATGAAGTCCAAGTAGAGGGAGGAAACCTAGAAGGGAGTAAGGGGAAAGGGATGCCAGGCAGAGAGGCACGACAGCTCCACAGAACTCAGAAGTGAAGCAGGAAAAAGGGCAATGGGAGGAGGAGCGCAGGTAGTATCGGGTGTTTTTAAGATGACAGAGGCTAAATATATGTTTGTATCATGAGGCGAAATAAGAGGAGAGCAAAATGTTTAGAGAGTGTGTAAGGAAAAGAGAAGCAAAAGAGTGATCAGGAGCAGAAGTGGGACTGAGGCTGGAACAGGAGTGAGCCAGCGAGATAGTAGGAGCATTTGAGGAGGAAAAGAAAACTGACTTCTTTCTGTTGGCCTTAGAGATACCAGAATTAGCTCAGATACAGATATCTGTGTTCTAGACAGGGGAAATTTTATTTGGTTTATAAAGAACCACTGGTTCAACGGACCTCCAAATCACCCTTTATTGTTCTTACAGGCTTGAAAAGAAGTAAAGTCATAGGTCTACTTAAACCTTTAATCTGGAGTCTGCCTGGGTTCTGTCACCTAATTCCTCATCACTTTGGGATTTAATTAGTCCTACAAACTAATGTCAACGTCTCGATGGACTGACAATACACTGCAATCCACACTACCTATGATTTGGGCCAGTCACATGTGATAATATTAAATAAAATAAATTATATTTGAATTTACACTAACAACTAGGCTGATCCTTTAACCTGCAGGCATGATGCAGACATGCTTTACAACTATCTTGCAAGACGATCTTGCTTATTAACTGCTTATTTGAACAAATAAATTAAAAAATCGCCAAAATGTGTACTAGATTAAAAAAAAGACCTCCAGCAACCAAAGTTTTTGACGGAAAGTGTTATCCACAAAAAGTTACCTGAGAATTTAAATTCTAGAGAAAATTGTGATTTAAATTCACAAAACCATCAAATGAATAATTTTAACAGATTCTCAGCTCTTCTTAAACAGATGACTGTGTGTTTGCAACTGAATGTTTGATAAATGAAAAGAGACAAAATGTTCTACTTTTCAGCACATTTTTATCCACAGCTGGTGTGCAGACCGAGACTGAGTGTATGTTAGCTTTAGCCGTGATTTTTCAAGTTGAGGTTTGCTATATTTAGCTCTACATATATTTAGAATTGATGGAAGTAAATCTTTTAACTTTGGAAAATGTTGCTGAATGGAGACTTCGGTCCAGCTGAAAAATATCACCAGTGCTCCTTGATCCTACCTCTGTGGAGAATTACTGGCTCCAGGGACCCCCTCTGAACCCTGCCAGAGTTTTTCATCGTTCCTAACTGCAGTGAAGCCTTCGTGAGGCACACACATTCACTTCCCTGGTATGTACACAGAATCCTACGCCTGGATACCTCCTGTTGTAGGCTCTTTGCTTTAATATATGTGTAACAGAAGGTATGTAACCATTTATTAGGACTGTACAGTACGTTTGAGGCATATCATACCTGTTCAGGAAAAAATAAAGATACCTGGGGATTTGCTTAGGCATTTTAATAATAGTTAATATGTTAGAAAGTATTTATCGTGGCAGAAAATTTTAGTATATATTTTTCTAAATGGCTGTTTGCCTAACTAGTATGATAATAAAAAGTCATTTTCATATTCCCTTTCCTATTCAGTAGGTGTGACTCTGGTTCCACACCTGCTGAAACATTCCTTGAGTCATCACAGTAATTACGAACACGCTTGAGTTCATGTAGATGCTTTATATATTCCCTATTATATCCTTAACTTTTACAGAAATAATTGTTATATACGTTCTGCTAATAACTCTATGTGTGGTTAAGTAGAAGTTGTTCAATGTATTGCTGGCGTTCCCATCTGTAAAATGGGGGTAACGCTGTGTTTTTAGCTGCTGATTGTGTTCTCGTATTGGTGGCAATATTGGTACGATATTCTGAATGTTCTAAACGCTGTGCAAAATGTAGCTTATGAAAATGTTATGATAAAGCCTTTGAACAAAAGCGCTATCTGAATGTTTATAAAACAAGCAGCTCAAGGCTCTTGCCGTGCTAATCAACATACCAAAGTTAATTTAGTTGTTATTTAGAATAGCAATTCATTCAGATCGGCAAAAACATAGTTCGCAGCCACTCAAGACAAATAATAGTCACTAAAAAAAAAGCAATTTATTCCAATTGGATTATATCAGCATAAACACAATGCTGCTGGACTGCACAGGGAAAATTGAAGGCTCTGTAGCATTTCCGTGGCAGATGTCTGCCAAAACTCCTTTAGCGAAGGTGTTGCCCTCACCCTGGGCTGTGTCAGCTCGCGTGGGACAGCCGCCCCGCAGCCGGTGTAGCCCTTCTGCTGACACGTTGCTCCACTTTGTTAACACTGGGATTGGCAGTATGTGTCTCATCTACAACGTGGTGTGACTGCGCCTCTTGTAATGAAGTGAAAATCGTCATGGTCTGTGTACAGAAGAGGTGCTTTCAGACAGGCTTCTGTTAGGTCCCGTTAAGCCACACGTCAGGCCCCTTGCACACATCTTCTCGGTAGCTTCAGCACGCGTTTTATTTTAGGCTGCAGCAAACAACAAACGTCAAACTGCAGCGAGGGCAGTAGGGGACCCGAACCTGTCCAAACGCTCGCTTTGCCGGGGACCCGAGTCGAGGAGGTGGTGGCCACGGTCTGCGCAGCAGAGGAGGCATTGCATCTGAGCTACATTTGGCTATATAAACAATAGTCCTCTCAGCTCACGCTGTAATTACATCTCTTCGGTGAGTCACTTCGTTCACATGATGCAAATATTTACGGCTTGCAAAGAACACGATATCCAATCAAGGGACAGACTTTTCTGGTTAGCGTGGAAAAGGCTCGGCATCTGAGGCTGAGAAACTGGGGAGATCGCATTTGCTGAGGGGAAGGGGAGAACTTCAGTGGTACAAAATGTCTTCCAGAACCAACCCAGATCCTTGCTTTAAGAACCCCAGCTTTTGTTCAGACTTTTATTAGAGAAGGTGGTGACTTTGTAAAGCTCTGTGAGATGAAAAAAATGTGCAGATGTATAAGGCGTCTGGATTCAGCCACCCTGTGTTGCGACATCTTAGTGCCTCTTTGGAGCCGCCAGGCTTGAAATTCTGCGTTTCTTGGCCAAAGCCAAGCTTGATACTGCCTTGCTGATGGGCGTGTGGTCATATGAGAAGTACAGATCAACCTCCATCAACACCAGACACCTTGCAAAGGAGGGGAGAGAAAACAGGATTCACCTCTCACCTGGTGAAGGGCAAAGTGAGCTGGCGTGTCTGGGTCCTTCCAGGGCCAGCAAGGTTTGCGAGCTATTTTGAAGAATTTTACCATTCTTATCTCAAAATCTGGAAACACTGAAAGTTTTCATTAGAGGAAAATACTGATCAGGGAACAGGCCTACACTGGGAATCCGTACGAAGGGCAGTAGCTGACCAGTTCATTGATATATTGAGCAAGAGTCTCATTTAATTCTAAGTTTTAATTATTTAATTCTAACTTTTGCACTTTTATAAAAATAAATGGCTGCATGGTTAATACATCAACACTGATAACTCAGGCTAACAGGAAGCACTGACCAAGAGAGTTCAGTAAATACTTATCCCACTTATTCCAGCCTTCCTTGGGGAGTTTGAAGCATTTGTGCCAGGACTGAAGTTGTTTCTTGATAAGCTTAAATATAGGTGACAGGGAGGACTCCTGCTTCACAGATTCCTTCACAATCTGGAATTGTACTTAACCCCTTCTCTCCAACCTTGTCTTGTGCAATAGTTGGATTTTGGTCTGATTAGTGCCAGCTATTTATTAATGAAACTTCATTTATATAAGTTCTCATGTTTATTTTGATGTAAATCAACTAAGAATGTAAGCGTGGTTTGCCTTTTATAACTGGGTATTTAGTTTAGGAATGCTACAATATTATAAAACCTGAAACCCTCTAAAATGACTTCACTCTTACAGCATATCTGTGTGTAATGAATCAATATGAGTACAAACGGCAATTTGGAATAAAAGCATATGCCCTGCCAAATTAAGGGGTCGGGGAAAGTCTGTATGAACTAAAGGCATCAAACCTGCTGCCAAACTGCAATTGTCAGGTCCGCTTTTTAATGAAAACAGTTCATACGCAGAAAATAGTAGGAAATCTGAAAGGAAAGGGGTTTTGAAAGGAACTGAAGAACCATGACCTTGCTCACTAGAAACAGTTATGAAGGCTTCTGAGATTACAAAATGAAAAAAAGATGAGCTGAGATGAATCATGTGGTGGATGAGCATATGAAGGAAAGAACGTTTCATGCTCCTGTAGCGCATATGGTTGTGTGATATGAATGTAACAGTGTTATCAGCCATCAGACGTAAAGGGGACAGTTGGGGTTTTATGCATTTCCTTATTAATCTTCTTGTGAGAAAGGTGGGGTTAAGGCTTGAAACATGGCAAATTTGGCAGAAGGGTGTCCTCAGAAAGAAAGTCTGGGAAGATCCAGTTGGGAATGCGCTTCCTATTCAGTCCACTGAAGCTTAGGTTTGTTTTGCTATCAAAAAATAAATAGTTCACAGGTCTTGCATGCAAGCTGGAGGAGTCCAGGACTACAGAAGGGTCCGGGTTGTATAGCTTTACAGGGATTTTGTTAAATCTTTGCTTCATCTTCTTGAATCTGGGGCTGGCTGAGGACTTCATTTCAAAGTACTGGTAGCATTACTTGCACCTTTCTGCCCATTTTGGATTTCTGTTCTGAGAACGTGTCCTCGAGGCACATCTTATTTTTCATTTACCCAGGAGATAGGCACATCTCAAGATTTCAGTTTTTCCTCCTATTTCATGATACCACTTCTACTCTTCTGAAGTACCACAGAAGCCAGAAATTTTAGCAGTAGATTAATGCTACTTCTTGCCTCTTCTTTTCCTTCCAGTTCCACCCTGGAGCAGAAGGATGGGATTAAGTCAACATAAAGCTTTGACCAATCTGGAACAACCTCTGGCTACTGGTCTGTTTTTCAGACTCATTTCAGGCAGTAACCTGAGCAAATGATGAATTCAGTACAGCTGTTGAAAGCCCAAGTATACTTTCTGAAATCTGTTTAAATGGCTTTAGTAATAAAAAAGGCAATGTAGTAATGTGTAACACCTAAAACCGTAACTGAGTGGTATCAGTTATTTTAAAGCCATTACTTTAAGACACAGAAAGGTGATGTGATGCAACCACACTATTGCTATCAGCTAAGGAGCTTCTGAAGTAAATGCCTGCCTGTTCCTGGGACACACTGAATTCCTGGTGCTGACTATTTTGATAGATTTAGAACTGAGTGACACATTTTTCCATGGTGGCCACACAGGACACTTTTGTAGCTAGACACTGCCTACCAGGCCGTGGTCATAGGTTGCAGGTGCTATAGCATAAGTATTCAGGTCTTCACAGTTTCTTCTCAATTCCTAAACTTCCTCTTCACTGACAATTTTAAAAACCCTTCATTTCTGTAATTAATACCATCTCTGAGGCTCCTCTGTTTTGTGTTCAGGTTCCATGACAAATGCAGAAGCTGGGCAACGTGCTCTAGATGTCCTTGCTTGACAGGGGGATTGGACCAGGACCAGATGACTCCCAGAGGTCCCTTCCAACCTCAACCGTTCTGAGATTCTGGGGATTTGTGTTACTTAACTAGAAATAGCATTTTTATTGAATGGGGTTCGATCTGATGTATTTTGTGACCGTGTTCAGGGATCCTGATCAATCTCTACTCAGAATATAGATTTCCAAAAGTAATGCACTTTTGGGATAGAGACTGTCAAAGATGACTCTATCAAAGATACCCAACATTAGTCTAATGAAATGAGGCTATAAATTATGTCAGCGTGAAGCGAAACACTTAGTAGTTCTGCTGCACAAAATGGGACTGGCACCATCTTCTCTGCGGGCATGTGATGTTGTTTCTTAATTACAACCACAGCCAAAATGAGTAGTCTTTGGGAATTGGAGCGAGTTTATATAAGCACTTATGTTATCAGGAAATATAAATAGTTTATTTATTCATAGGACAGCTACCATCTTCCAACTGCAGGTTTTTGATGGACACTTGTGCTGTCTCAATCCACTCGGAATTCAGAAGTATTCTTTTGTGCAAGAACTTTATGGCAAAGGCACTATAATTTAATTTAGTATAATGTCTTTAAAACAATGATGTTTGTTTTTTAAATGAATATTTTATATGTTGTGTTTAATTAAAATAAAAGTCTGCTACTGATCTAGGAAACGCAAAACAGACTTGAGTTCGTATTTATGAAGTGTAACAATATTGGCAAGAAACAACTTATCTTGTTTATGAGACATGCCTCCCATTACTGCTACAGATTGCAGACGTTTTATTGCTGAGCTTTACATGGTTTACAATTCAACAAATGTAGCGAAACTGTCATCATGAAAATAAGCCTATAAACGTAGGTTTGCAGGATTTTGTTTTTAAGGATAGTATTTAAAGATCAAAATGTGGTTCTGGTAACTCTGAAAGATTTCTTGCTTTGAAATCCCGCTAAAGACAGGGCAGTCCTGGGGAACACTCTTTCAAATACGAAAGGGAAACAGGTGACATTTTTGCATCTATTTCCAAGTTACCCATAAATGACAAAGTTTTGCTTCACTCTCTTGTTGAAATCCAGTTGAAGTATTGGCCCCACACGTATTGAGAATGTTACGCATGGGCATCGCTTTGCTTCTTGATCAGCATTGCTTCAGAAGCTGGCTCTGGCCATCCCTTGGCCAGGAGGATGATCAGATTGAGAGCTGAGCTCCTGCTGCACTTCTCTGTGGCTCTCAGAACAGTTTGCTGTAATTAATGAAATCACACCCAGATCAAGGTATGACTCAAAACTTCTATATTTTTCATTAAGACATCTGACGACATTAAGTATCTCCAATATCTAACCATTTAATGGCATACGTTTCCAGGATGCTCATTAGTGTGGAAGATCTCTACTTCAATAATAGTGTTAGCATTGTGAGACGATGTAATTAATTAAAGTAAGGCCTCTGTGATGCCAGCAGATCTTATCCGTTTTTCATGCGTGAAAAGGTGAGGTAAGCAGTGAAGCTGGATGTGCCACGCTCATACCGTGCGGTGTGGGGAGAACGGTGACTAAAATTCGTGACTTTCTCCTTCCAGTGCAGATCAAACTCTTGGTGGTAATTAGATGCTCTGAAACCACTCAGCTCACCCAGGTGCTGGGGTAGGTTTTCACACAAGATTTTTATTTTATTTTATTTTTTGATTCATCTCCATGTTAACTCAGTGAAAACAGAATAAATAGGAAGAAAGCAGAACAGGTTCCAGCTACAAAGTGGCAGAGCTCTACAGGGCAGGACTGTTTTTATGAGCCCTCGTCCCTGTCATCTCTGCTCCGCCCAGCCTCATCCCGAGCGTGGTCCACACTGCTGACTTTAAGGTTTTTCAGACTAGTCAAAGTCCGGAGATTCATTATCCTCTGACTTAATCATTTTTCACATAACAATATTTTGACCAGTTTAATCATCCGCATGGAGAGTATGGCAGTCTTGGCAGCTACTTGGCGTACTAAGATAGATTCCCAAAAAGACCAGATATGCTTCTGAATTGGAAGAGTGGTGATATATCATTTGCTTATTAATCATGCAAGAGAACAAATGTCTTTGCTCCTCATTTACTTCTTTTCTCCCTCTCCCCAAATTCTTTCCTGTCTGGATATCCGAATCACTTAGGATAAAAATCTGTATGTTGTTGTTTCATATTTATTTGGCTCCGTATGTTCTTTACAAGGCAAAGCAGGAAAGCTTTCCTTAATGTTCTGCTTATTTATGGTTTGGTGGCTTTTAATAAAAAAAAAATAAATTTAATTCTGAACTGTTCAAGTCTTAAATCTGTAAATATTCAACAGCTTTTTAGCTGCTGCACAATAGATTTTTTTTTGTTCCCTTGAAAAAATGGTGAACCGTGCACTTAAGCTGGTCATGGGGTCTTTATTTTCATTAGTTCGTAATGCTGATGCTCTTTTAACAACTCATACCTTAAACTTATATATATATATATATTTCTGAAATAAGTGAGACTTTTTTTTTTAGTTGGATTCTTCTTGGTGGTAAATGTAGGAGAAATTGAGCTTGTATTAGACAAAGTCAAATGCCTTTTCCATGTGAAATGGGAGGCGGTGTGAAATATCACAACATGTACAAAGCTAGATATTATGTGTTCTCTGATGTCTATACAGACAGCGATGTATCAGTGCAGAAAGGGATTATTCCAACATATTTCATATCCATATGTTTATTCTTCCTTTCTTACAAGATGGCAGCTTGCATGTAATGAAAAAAATGTGCCATAGGCTCAGATCAGTTGCTGCGTAAATGCAGCAAGGCTCTTTAGCAGGGGTGATCTTAATACTGGCCTATATTAGAGCCGAGTACAATTCTGCTGCTCTGGTAGAAATCTCCAGTGTTGGGTGCAGCAGGTTTCGAAGTGCCAAGAGCAGAGCTGTGGCCCAGGGACAGACAGGTGGGTCATGGCACGGAGCTGGAAGATGTAAAGGGAAAAAGGAGACGAGATTATTGCAATGACTGACAGGTGCTGTGTTATTTCTATCTTCCTAACTAGTTGCATATTGAGCTAGATAGAAAAGCACGAAGTACTGGGGTTGTGTGCTGAGATCTGCAGCCTGTTCTAGCCTGGCTCTTACCGGAGTCAGGGAATGCAAATGTGCTGGAGGTGTTAAACGTTTTTAGACACGGATGGGGCAAGGTTACTTGGCTTTTGTAGGTTCACTAGGTATTTTGGCCATGTATGGGTTATTGTAGATATTAGCTATCCATTACGTCAAATGTGAAAACAATATTTGTAAATATTATACCTAAATACTATACTTTTTTTTTTTTTCCCTTTTAAATTTACGGGTATATTATTTAACCTAACCTGGTGGGTTATAATATAACCTGCTGATATAATAAAGGGTAGGTAGGTTATAACATAGCCTACCGTAAAGAAGATGGAGAGCCCAAATGCTCACTTAGGAATTCAATAGGGCAGATGTTTATTTTTCAGCTGAGAATACACTTGAAATTAAGAAACATTTAGATCTTAGCTTATGTATTGCAAATAATTGAATCCGGCTTTATTGTCCTTCCTTTGACTAGCAGATAGAAATCTGAGAGCCACTTTTGGAAGAACTACAATCAGTCAATTAAAATCAAATCAATGAACTTTTTATTATTAGTCATGTTGAAAAAGTTATCTCAGCTACGATGCTGATACATGACACTCTTCATTGATAACACTCCACGAGTGCTTCGGATAAATACCGTATGCTGCTAAAAGGTTTGTGATGCCACAGAGGTTTACCTGGAGATGAGAAGTAATTTTTTTTTGCTGTCTGTTCATCTGGGAGTGCTGCTTGTTTGCTCTTGCCACTGGGAAGTGCTCCCCAAAGGCAGCCCCTGCAGATACAGCCCTGTGGACTAGCAGGATACAGCCCGTGTGGGCCCCCAGGATGGGGTCCCTTTGAACACGACCCCTGCTTGCACAAGGCCATTTGCAGAAAGGCTGCACCCCACTCGGACCATCTATGCCCCCTTCACTCCAGGGCCGTCACCAGGAAGGGTCTGGACTAGAACAGAGCACCGATGTAGCTAACAACAGCAAAAAATTAGGGGATGGTTCCAAAGCACATGTTTGTTGCATGATTTTACAAGACCTGGGGCTACTGATCTGTCCTGCAGGTATATGGTAAATATAAATTAACTAAGCAGCGTGTGCTCAGACTGCAGCTGTCCCCCCTGGCAGCTGCGGACACGCTCTGCATTAGCAGACCCAGGAGCACAGTGCAGTGTCCGGGTACATCCCGGCTGCGAAGCCCATTAAGTTGGGCAGTGGAAGCTTCTTCCCCTAATGCAGTTCCAGTCTCAACTCAAGACCACTCATAACTAAAAGGGAGGTCGGGCCGTTTTCGTTCCCTTCCCTCATTTCCTCCACTTCTGGTGCCTTCACTCTGTTCTTTCGAGGCTTCATACCGGGGCTTTTATCCTGCTCCCCGGCCCGGGTTGCCCCCCCTGCCGAGCCAGTGCCTCCAAAGACTGAATTTGCCAGCATCAAAACCCATTTCCAGTGTCTGTCCTTCAAGTGTGCTTCCTACCAGGGCATTTCAGGGTGACATTAAAGGCATAGGAGAGACCTATTTTAATTTCTAGCCCCTCGATCCATCTGAAGATGCCTTGCTTTTATGTTGGCTGTTACAAGGGCGGGAGCGAAAAAGCTTTTACTCAGAAAAGATTTAGAAGAAAGGTCTCGGAGACAGTAAAGCTGTTCAGTTTTACTGGCACACAGAGTCACTTCTACTAGTTCAGCTCAGACTTTTGGCAGCTCGTTAAGCCGTGTAGCTCAGGAGCTCGGTGTTGCTGAGATGACTTCTATTACACTGTGTGCATAATTATTTACTGAAAGTATTGTTTGGCTCACTTGCTAAGCCAGAGGTGCCTTGTTACAATCCGTTCTGCAGTCACGACGCTGCCTTTGTGGACATTTTAACGTACCTGGGTAGCAGATAAATGCTTCAGATGATTTTTTCCCCCCGCATTTTGCTAATATAAATAGTTACTTAGCCAAACATTTGAGCACAAAGCTGCATTCGGATGTCGCGAGTGCAAGATATTTATTGGGGAAATAACCTTGAAATGTCATTTCAAATGTTCGGAAAAAAAATTAATTTGGCTCTGATGAGCTGCCGAGAGTGGGGCATACTTGGGGCAATACTTACATCTCGAATGCAGACAACAAGAATAAGCAAACCCTCCCACTTTATTCTGTCAGCAACGCTTACTGCTGTGCTGAAGCTACAGTAACACACTAGCATGCTCTCTAATGACCATAATTCATCATGTGAAGCTATCGGCTTGAAAATAAAATATTGCTACATAGCATGGAGATTGATAGCCAGGGCTTGCTTATTGACTGCGTTGGAAAAAAATGAAAAAAAAAAAAGGGGGGGGGGGGGAAATGATCAATTTTTTTAAGCTGATAGCACCATGATAACTGATTAGAAATTTGCCATTTTCTTTTTTACAGTTCTGTATAATGTGGCTGCAACATAGATGGATGCAGAAAATACGCTGTTATGCCACCACGCTAAAGCCAGCTTCACATTATTTTCCTTTCCATATATTTTTCAGTGCATTAAATATTTAAAGCAGTGCCATCACTCTTTGAGGATGAATATACCTGTCAACACACCCCCATTAGTCCTTTCAGTCTTGGTCTTTCTCAAACTTTGAGGAGTCTTGAATTCTGTAACAGAAACATCTTCTGGAAATAAGAGGCAAGCCCACTGAACAACGTGTGTGAGAGGACAGTGTGCCTTTTTGGCTGAGTAAATCATATGAAATCGGATTTTCTCATTTTACATTACTTGGATTTAAATGAGGGAACCAGATTCCTGCTTCCTGAAGCTCATGGTCCCTCTGCTGAGGGGTGAACAAGCTGAGAGCAAACCAAGGACAGGCTGCAGGAATGGTCAGTGAAGCCTCACGTCGAGCAAAAGAAATGACGGCGACGTTGGAATGGATGCTGCCAAGCGGGCTAAGAGGTTAAGAGGCTAAGCGGGCTACGAGGTTAATGAACGTGTTGGAGACAGCGCAGGTGTCCTGTCTTTGGGAGCACTTTGGGAGTGTATCTGGGAAGGTTCTCCATAATTCTGAGTCCCAATTTTTGTGGATCGAATCGTGTGCATTATATATGGCTTCCCAGGTTCCAGTTTCAGCAGTTTTATTTGGTTCCAAATTTGGTAGCCATGGTTACAACCACTCAAAAGCAATCTCCACTTTTGAAAAAAAAAATATGACCTTAATGTCTTTTTGTGAAAGTAAGAAAGCACAAAGACATTTCCAAGTATCTGTATTTGTTAAATTCCAAATTGCCTTTCTAAAAATACAGCTATGAACTCCTTGGGAATTAGAAGGAAGGAACCTATTTCAGAAAGGACATTTTAAAGCAATTTTATGCTGAAATGAGTCCTAAAATTCTGGCCTTTTGTTCTTTGTCGTGGAGGCATAAGGAAAGAAAAGCTAGTGATCATCCTTAGGTTACAGTGATCGGAATAAAGAACATTTTCTGATCTTCCTTCTACTTGAGCTTTTACCGACTTTAATGGAACTCAGCATCGGTCTTCAGCTGAAAACTCAAGAACCAGATTCTGCTCCTGTAAAACCATTGTTATCTGTGGAGCTAGTTACCAGATAATTTGTTTCAGACTGTTTTAGCCCTAATGGCAAATTCAGATATAGTTTATAAGTTTTTAATCTTTTAATTCTTGCTTGCCTCCAGATTTGGAAATTACTAAATAGCCTAAGAATAAGAAACAAAATCAATGTCAATGGTATTACAGCTACACTTAATAAAAAGCTTCATATATTCTGGGTATTTTTCTATTAAAACTGGGCTTGAGATTTGGCAAGGGCAGCCCAGAGCCATTTGTAGTGATGGAACTTGTGTCGCAGAAGTTGTTCCATCAGCCCCATCTTCTTGTTACCTAATTGCTTGCACTGCTGTGAGAGCCATGACACGAATGTTTGATATGGTTGTGGAAATTAGGAAACCCACTGTTCTGAAGAACCAGTGGAAGTTCACAACACAGAAAATTTTTACTGTATAGTTGCGTTCTCCATTGCTGCTGTAGTCCGTGGCCATAAATGGCAGAAGTTGTTCTCCTACTCTAAATACGAAATAATCACAACCATTTTTGCCACTGTGACTGAAAACCCCACACATACAAATAACGTCAGCAATACTTAAGAAATATATTTGAATAAATCAGAATTTGGACGTTCACGTTCATCTATCTGTTAGCTTCAGTCCTACACAAGGACCTTACAACATCTCATTTCTTATTTTACATATTTCTGACAGCGGATGAAATGTCCCGAAATTTCAAATGGGCTGATTTACTTTGTTTCCAGCTATATTTCAGAAACTTGGGGTCTGTAGATGGTTTTGCACTGTAAACTAATGTAGTCAGAGAATGCAATCCATTAATGTTTTGACGAAAATTTAAAAGCCATTAAATCAATAGGCAGCATGCTGTGTTGTCATGATCTCTAGCGACAAGGGACATCGTTGATGGTTTAGAAGAAGAGTTTTATGATGGAGAATACCTTCATTGGAGCCTTTCTTCCAGGACTGAATCCCTTCTCAAATGAGGGATGTGGGGGAAGCACATATTTTGTAGACATACAGAAATGAATACAAAAAGTACTGTCTGGGTAGCTCTGTGCTGTATATTCACCCGTGAGTTATATTTTATACTATTTTAGGAGTATTTTGTGCATATAGTAGTGCTGTTGAGTCTTTGCTGATACCGTGTTTGGTTCTGAGACTGAAGTTTGCAGAGCTACGTGTCATGAGAGGTCTGAAATGGAAGTACCATCTATTCTTTTCTAGACGAGAGGTTCTGTGAAAAGTGCTGCTTGTTTTCACATTTCTGCATACTTAATAATTAAAGCAAATGCACCAGGGTTAATTCACTATCAGTGAAGGCCTTTATCAATCTCCCTCTTTTATTAGCATTTTCTATAGTGGCTATTATTAACTGCAGGGAATGTTGCTAAAAAAGAAAATAATTTCTCATATTAGAATCCAGCGTCTTCAAGGACACTCACACAGAGAAAAAAAGGGTATCAGAGCAAATAGTCTGACTGGATCACTGAAATAATTCTCAACTATATCTACATATATAGATACATAAAGATATACATCCATATGCATACACATGTAGACACACACATGCCCGCACACATGTGTATATATATATACACCTTTAACTCTTGTGAGCTCCAAGAATACGTCAGTTGAAAATAAATAAATCCAACATGTCCAGTCAAGGATTTGTTTTAAGCAGAAAGTATAGCTCCCAGGACTTTGTTACATTTTAATTTTGTTTTCGTACTACAAAGAGAAGCCTTTGTTTGCACTCAGGAAGAGCACCTGTGGAATCTTTAAACATTTTCGGGCATGTTTTAAAAGCTCATCCTTGTGGTTAAGATTTAATCTATCAAAGTGGTATAAATAATGTAGACATAGCCTTAGGTGTCACTTCTTCCCCTCGCAGGTCAGAAACTAGCAGCAGCATCGCTCTGCTGCATGTTAAAGTATTACTCAGGCAGAGCAGTGACAGGATCCTGTGCTACTGTTGAATTACTATTCCAACTATTCCTCCAACTATTTATTACTGGTTATTCAAAAGGTCCAAAAACACACGTAAAAACCACCAGGCTTCTGACCAAGATAAAAACATAAATAGAAAAACAGCGTCTTGTTAAAAAAGAAAGAGTCACCCATACTCCTCTAAAGGTTTTGCTTTTCAAGTAATTATAAGAAAATTACTCAGCAGAGCCTAGCTGATTTATGGTTCACACATGACACACCGCTTGATGAATGTTTCTTGAAAACTAAACCTCAAAAACAAGGCCACCTCGTTTTTGGTTGGAGTCGAGCAGAGAGACCTCATTTTTCCACTATTTGACTATCTGTACGGGCATAATGCTGGCGGTTCGCACTGCTCGGTTTCTGCTTTTTGCTGTGCTCAGTAGCTCTTCCCTGCTGTCACGTGAAGAGGATCCCTGCCTTCATCACCATTCCATCATCAACCCAAATTTCAAGTATGCCCTCATAATACAAAGCACAGCTTAGCCCCAGCCCCTTTCCCTTGGCACGTAGCCTTCCTCAAAGCTGGTGACTTGGCCAATGGTTGGTGCAGGGCACGAGCTCCGGACCCGTGCTAGGATGGAAACATTAAAAGTGCCATGTTTAAATAGAGAAAATGTGCAGCCTTCCTAGTGGTGGGAGGAAAGCTTGAAGAGAAGATGAATAAAGGAAGGGAGTAAACATCTTTCCCTAGGCTGTTAATCTTTCTTTCCTTCTCTATGTTTCTGTCTCTCCATTATTCAGGCCATCTTCTTTTCCTTTACACGTCCTCTGTGACATGAAACGCTTCGTTCAGTTATGCAGAATTCACAAAATATTAATGTTTTGCCCAAAAGACTCTTTTCAAAACAAAATTCAGCAGAGTTTCCAGTATTACTGTAATGTATCCGCACCCGAGTGAGGTCTGGATGCGGTTCACAGTTCCTGTGAGGCACTTGGGCTGTTGGATGGATCATTAATTAGAAGAAAAAATAACCCCTAAACTTTCCTTCCCGTTTTCATTAAATATTTGTATTTTGTATCATCAGATGGTATGTCTTGAAAGATGCCTTTTGGCCAGGACATCGATGCGTTGCGAATGCAAGATTACTTTAATAAATGTAAATGTAATTATTTCACGCAGTACCGGCCGTATGATACCACTTAGATTCGGAAAGGCGTCTTTACTTCAGCATAACGATTGAGAAACATGATAATTTATGGGTGAGTGTTTCATATGACACCACAACAGATGCGGTGCTTTATTGGTTGCAGTGCACGTTTGCGGGCACAACCAACGAGGCACTTTGCGTGCAGTTTCCTACACAGGATGCTCTTATAAAATGTGGCATTTCTCTCGCTCAGATACGTGCATGTGAAAAGACCACTTAAAAATGTGAAGACCGGAGTTGAAGAAGTCATATTTATCTGTTGCTGCTGCAAACATCCCGAGTTGCATAAATACAGTTCTTTGTATGTTTGCCATATCCACATTCGGATGAATAAATAGAGCTCCCAAATCGGGAAAGAAGTTTAAAAAATGGGTTCGGTGAGTGCTTTGGCTTGCTGGTGATCAGAACTCGTTTGTGGGAATGCTTGGGTTGGGTTGGGGTCTCTACCGAGGCTGTGTGATGGAGAAAACAAGCCTTCAAAGGAAGGTGAGATGAAGGCTGTGAGGGTGATGGATGTTCGGGCATGTACAGAGGACTGCTCCCTCCTTCCGAACGTCGGGAGCGCATTGCTAGCCAAACCCAGATCAATGCGAGCGTGCTGCTGACACTTCCCCGCATATCTGAGGCATCTGCAAGCCTAGACATAGCAGACACCTGCTCTTTCTTTAATTTCGCATTTCAAGAAAACTAAGCCCGTCGCTGTCGTGTCTTGTCTGCATCACCTTCCAGGCGGCTGAGTCTGGTACGGGGACGGCTCAAAGCAGCTCCAGAGGGGCTGCTCCAACGGGACGGGTGTCTGCGGGAGGAACTGCCGAGCCCTGCAAAGCCCGCCCTGCCCACCTGTGTCCCGAGGGCTCGCCCTCAGCTCTGCATGTTCAAAAGGCTCAAGTATGTATTAGTGCTTCTTAAAATCTACACCTGGAACTTTTTTTCGTGGTGTTGCACGCAAATGGCTTCAGCGTCTGGCCAGAGCAGCGTTAATGTGCACACCTCGTGATGTTGGAGTTTCCATGACTGTATTCTCAAAACGTGTGGGATGAAGGTATAACGGGTCAGAAAGCCATAAGCAACCAGAAACAGGGAACCGAGCCTGTTGTGAGTTCAGGGGCTGCTTCTTTGCGTCTTCGGGAGTTTTGGATTAATTCTTTGAAGCCTCCAACCAAATCTCCAGAGGTGTAGAAAGACGTACAAACACGAAGGGAAAGGGAACAGAAATAACAGTGATCTTTCAGCTTCCAGAATTGTGTAGGACAAACAACACCTTCTGCCTCCGGGTATGGTGTTTCCCTATATTGTCCTCCTTGGCTCCTGCATGGTGTGTGAAGGAAAGCAAAAGGGGCAGGCAGTCAGAGGCTGCTGAACGCACAGCGCAGAGTCCCGTGTGGTCGGAGGCAGCCTTCAGCCCCAACCCTTTGTTCTGTTGCAGAACAAAGTGTCCAACCTGGGCACGAAATGTGACCTCTTATGTATGCTGGGCATTGCACAGAAGCATTTGTATGCATAATGTAAGGGGGTTAAATTTATTACAGGTCTTGCTGCAGTTACTGGAGTTGATCCTAACTCTGCCATTGGCAAGTGCGGCTCAGTAAGATATTAATCCATCAGCTAGGCAAAAATCCAAAGCGATAAACACTTGCTAAAAGATGTAGAATTGTTAGAAATATTTATAACCATTAGAGTAAAGGTTTGTGTGCTTTTGGAGTGCTAAAGGAGTGGCAGCATTTAAATAGAAGGTTGTAGACGGAGGAAAATAGCAGGAGAAATGTCTGAGGACTATCCTGATGCAATAGCAACATTTTAGTATAAATGCCCAAGTCCAGCAGCAGTCCTGATGCTTGAAATCACATTCATCTTCAGTGGAACTCCCGGGGTGAAATTTACCCCTTTAGGTTGTAAGTACAAAAAAGTTGTTTCTTTTAGCTCGTATGGGTTTACCTAATCAAACTACAAGTGCATCTCATCTCTGCTGTGAAAGTTGGTTTCAACACGTCTCCAGGTTTTTCCTGGTGGAAGTGAGGTTGAAAAGTCCACGGGTTCACGTCTTATTCCACAACCTTCCTGTAAGAGAAGCTCACGCTGGCTCCAGACTTCGCCTGTATTTTAGCTACCAACTCTGTAGAGGTGAAAACCTTCCATGACCCTGGAAAGTAATCCCTGAGAAACTTCCTAATTCCTGAAAACTCTTGTAACTTTTCCAACTTTTCCCTGGTTCCACAGGCCAAGGATCAAATTTTTGAGAGGGAGGTATTAAAATCTGGTAAAAAAAAAAAAAAAAAAGAAAATGTCAGCTATATTCAGTTTCAGGTACAAAAATTAATTAGCCAAAGAATTTCAATTTTACTGCTGGCAAGTCATACTAAATTAGCTTTCCTATGGGAAAAAGAAAAGTTCAATTAAAACAAAAGACCTGTGTGGAAGAGATTCTGCAAACTATTTCGAGTCCAATTTTCAGATCAGTGACAAATTAACGGGGATATTAAGATTTTATTCAGGTCTGCATTTGGAGAAACTCAAACTGTACCAGTGTGCAAAAGATAAATAGAGCCTACAGCCTCCGTTCTGCACGGCTTCTGATATAAAAACTAATAGGATGGAAAATTACTTAGAAGTAAAAAAAGTGCCTCGATATTAGATAATTAACACTGCTTGCTTGAAGTTCTGTAACAGCTGACTGACAGCAGGGATATTCCCTGCCTGTAACCTGAGAGCAAAGTCTCTTTCTTTCCTTGGCTTGACAGAAGTGATTTAAGAGCAGCACAGACAATAGAAAGGACTGTAGCACAACACTTCGGGAAGGACTTGCTCATCACCGCAGTGTAGATTCCAATGCTGTTTCTTACTCTCCTTCACCATTACTGCTCTATTTTTTGTGGTAGGATAATTATTCTAAGGACTCACGGTGTTGCAGTGCCCAGGTACCCTGGTGCTAGAGCCCAGCTCACCCAAGTGTTATATGCAGCCTTACCAGATTTATCTCATCTAGCCCGGAGCACTTACAAGGAACTTAAGTTCACAGTGGTTTTTCTCCTGACTCCTGTGAAGGCAAATGAATAATTCCTGAGGTCTGTATAGCCTAATTTAGTCCTTATGCTTTAAGAACTTACCAAAAATGTAAATTAGCTCATTTAGCCTAGAACAAGTATCCTTTCAACACAGACATCTCAGCTAAGTGCCTGACCTCAGGTGAATAAAGGCCCTGAGTCAACAAGTTTGCAAGCTTGTTTGATGAAGGCAAGGTTTTAACAAACATCTGGGAGCTTCTCACCGAAGGTCAGAGGCAATTTCGTATGTCCTGATGAAAACACAGATAGAAGAGGATGTTTGCATAAGCAACTGCAGCAGATTGGTGGCAGAGCCTGGAGGAGAGTGAGGGAAGTCCAATTTTCTTTCTTTTCTTTTTTTCTTCCTCTAACTGTTTCAGTAATGTACTGGAACCTGTCCTGATATATGAGTGCTTTTCTGAGGCTGCGTATTCTGTGTGCAGGTAATAGTTGCTTTAGTTTTATCTATGAAAGGAGATAAGAACATTAGAAATGACATACTGGGACAGGCAGATGTCCACCTTGGTCCAGGCTGCTGTCTCTGGAAGTGCAGCAGGAGGTGCAACTTAGGGAGAACAAACTCTGGCTGAATGGAAAGCACGGAGCTGTTGGGAAGCATGAGAAATTAAAGCACTGAGGCTGTGATGACTTTGATTTCTTTTGCCCTAGCTGCTGGGTGTCAGAATGACAACAGTGGTTCCTTATGACAGTAGGTTTCTTTTTCTAGCTGTTGAGCAAGCTTCTTACCCTCTTATTCTTGGCTTAATTTGGAGTAATTGTTATGACTTCTGAGGGC
Organism: Oxyura jamaicensis; assembly: GCF_011077185.1. Taxonomy (NCBI): domain Eukaryota; kingdom Metazoa; phylum Chordata; class Aves; order Anseriformes; family Anatidae; genus Oxyura; species Oxyura jamaicensis. The sequence continues at coordinate 36,842,935 of NC_048899.1, read as the reverse complement.
TTAGATACCTAATTATGTTACTGTAGCTTCAGCAGTTACGACTTAACCTTCTGTTTGGCCAAAAACCCGTGCTCTTACCCCATGAACCCATGAACTTTCTTTGGTTCAGGTGATATATGTTGGTTCACACAGCCACAGAAAATTGCTTACATGGATGAGTCCAAGAAAAACATCACTGGGCTAGATGTAGCACACTTTGAAGGCAGTGATGGAGCTCCCGTTGCTAGATGCGGTAGATACTATCTTTGGTCTATCCCCAAAATCACACAGATGTATGTGCAGGCAGCTGAGTAAAAGGAAAATATCTTCACCTGGGTTGGAAGAAAAGGCATCAACCATAGCATTGGTTTTGAAAGCTGTAACAGCAAATGGAAGAACGGTCGGACACCGGTGGGCTACAGACGGCAAGCTTGTGGTAGAAGCAAGACTGAAAATGTACACCAGGGTGCTGTCACGGGCAGGCGCAGGGGACACCGATGGTCATCTCTCCATGGGTGTGTGGTGAGCACCTGCTTACGGCCCCAGAGCAAACCTCACTGCCTCGTCTGGCAGTCTGAGCACTGCCATGGGCTTGCTGCAAGCTGAAGCCTGGTCTGTCCCTCTCTGCAGTGAAACGGGGTGCTGAGGCTGCTGAGAACAGAACCACGGGTATTGTGCAGTGTCTGAAGCTGTCTGTCGCAGGCCCTCATCTCCAAGGGGGTAACAAGGACGGATGAGAACAGGGAACGCTTTCTGGGAAACTAGAAGGGACAAGCCAGCAAGAACGCCAAAAGGAAACCAGCAACATGGACAAAATAGTCAAAAGGATTTTCTAAGAGACAGTTTCTTGATCTATATGTATTGATGCCTCTCTCTAATAGCTATTAATCTCAGTAGACAAGCTAGTTAGAGAAATTAGTAATTTAAAGTACTTTAAGGCAGCTTCCAGCTCAGAGAGAGGCACAGGCTTTCGTGGAGATCTCACTTACCCCGAGCATGCTCGGAGCCCTCCCAGGTTTTAGCACGGCTGAGCCCAAATTAACATTCCATTTTCGCTGCTTCGCAGACACAATCTATCTGCAACATGATATTTATCCGTACAGCTGGCAGCTGCGGTGTCAAGTGCTACAGATAGATGAGGCCATTACTATGACACAAATATTTTCTTTTCCCACATTCGCTCTTTGAAGCAATCACACACAACAAAGTTTGCAGCGAAATTGTACAGGACGAGTCAAAATTCCTCCTCCTTTTCCTCATATAAGGGAATTTGGACTCTTGTTATAGTCTAAAGGTACGGAGTTACTTCTTGTTTTACTTGTCAGCTTAAAAAAAAGCAAATTCCACTTGCAAGTAACTAGAAAAATTGTGCTAAAGTAAGTATGTATTACTCTGGTTTGCATAATACAAGTCACATCCGTTTGCTATTAGGAACGGTCCCAACAAGAACAACTCACTCATAAATGAAAACCTTCTCTAAAAAATCTTTTATCCGGCAAACTCCCGAATTAAACAATGCTTGGATGTTGAAAGATCACAACAGAGCTGGAACAAAAGAGAAAAGTCTCCTGACTAAAAAAGCAAGTCATTCAAATGTGCCTACAAAGGGTTTTCTGGGGTGGCTGTCTTGAGCATTTGTACCTCCTCATTCAGGCTGCTGTCATTTTCTGTAGGAAATAAAAGTCTTCAGGCTTGCAAGCAGGGTGTACAGCAAAGGGGCTGGGGTCTTCTCTGCATCACCGCACTCAGCCGATATGGAACAAAGATATGTTCTTCCACTTTGGTCATGAATTTTGGTATTAACTTCTATATGATTTGTAGAATGTAATTTGTATTTTGTTTTGGAATGAATTTTGAGACAAGGACGGGGGGGGTTATGCTCAAAGGAGCAGCTCGGATGCTCAGAGCTGTGCGGGGGAGCAGGTGCTGAGCTGGCTGAGATGTTCCAGGACAGGATCAGCAGAGAAGCCAATGGAAGACACAGCATGGGTGTCATAAGGAGTAGGTGGACCAAGGTTTCTTCAAACAGCTGGAGGAAGCTTCGTAATTCCTACAGGGGGCTTTAACCACTGTTTAACCACCTGCTGCAAGGGCAACCGCTTCGGGTGCAAGCAGAGTTGGAGGTTTCTTGATATGCCTTGGGTGGGTTGTGTAGGGGAGGTGCTCTGCTCCATCAGCTGATGGGCTGGGGATGTGTGGACTGATGGTGGCCCTGGCTGTGGGGACCTTGGTCTATTGTATTTATACTGTTGTATTTAAGACCCCGTGGGGAGTGGGAACCCTGTGTTCAAGGCCCCGTGTGATCTGTCTGAATTTGGCTCTGCTTTGAGCAGGTGTTTGGACCAGAGACCTCTGGAGCTCTTACAGACAGGGTTATTCTGTAAGTTTCTGATTTCTCGGTTCTGTAACAAAAGGGGAAACGACTAGAGTTTTGTTTTATGAGGTCAGAATCTTTGTCCTGCGGATTTGCTTCAGTATTTGCTGGTTTGTAGAGCTGTCTTTTTCTAGTACTTTCTTTGTGTCATTCTCTGACCATGACCTTTTTGGACATCAGGCTGAGGTTTGGTTTTGTTTCTTCATCACAAAGGAAAGTAAAAGTACACAGCAAAATACAACACATAGGCAGCTCCTTTCCTGACTTGATTTTTATTCCTAATAATCTCACCTAATGTTTGACTGTTCTATTTTCTGTATTTCTTTGTGCCTATTGAACAATCAAAATACTGTAAATGAAAAGTCTTGCTCATGCTGATTGGAGATGTACTTTATTCTGAACCTTAGGAAATAGCTGACTGTAATTTTATAGCATTAAAAAATGCACTAGCCATATCAAACATTACTAAAATAGGAATTTATTTAAACTTCCTTAGAACTTTATTCTTTTTAATCATTATTTTGTCTTTCGACATAGAAACCCTCGTTCATGTTTTCACTCAACTTCTACTGCGATGTCACAGATCTGTAAATATCACAACTATTTGGTTATAAGAATCAGACCACTTTATTTATTTAGAACAAACAAACAAAAAATCCACTAATGTTTTGTTTTTAGTAAAAATATGTTTAACTGAGTTATATTGGACAAACTTCGCATTGCTGTCAGCTTTTTTTTTTTTTGGCGTGCAACTTGCATCAATTTACTTCTATTTTAGATTAAAAGCTAAAGATGTGCTTGGGAAGGCAGCTATCTCCATCCAGAGCAGGGATGGGGTTTTAGGTTATTTTTGAAGAACTAGAATTCTTATAAGACATCATGTAAGATTAAATGTAGCCTGGATAATTGTACTAGAACAACTTTCAAGATCTCTGAGACGCTTGGAGATCCGTGGGTTCTGATTAAACCTTTACAACTCGTATTAAATTTTGACCATACCGCCTTTTTGTCTGAAATAAATATTCAGCTTTCTTCTGTACTCCCTCTAGTGTTTAATATGCCATATGACTGATGATGGAAAACAGATTTGTATTCACCCAAACCCAGTGAAAGAACTGAAGTAATATTTTCTCTCTTCTTATGTAGATTCTGTTAGGTTTTGCTCTTGTGGGACTACCAAGTCCATTTGTGCATTGTGTGTCCAAATATCTTCGAAAAATCAGGCTTACGTTGGGCTTTAAATATCAAATTGTTTCTACATTTGCCAAAATAGGAACAACAACAGCAAAAAAAAAAGCCTTTGCTGTCAATGGGTACCTCATAGCAAGGCGAAAATATTGGTATTTAAATTAATCGTATATTCAAGCACGTACTGGTTGCCGTTCCTGGCAGTCACATTTCAACTGGTACTGGAAAGAAAGACCTGGATGAGAGCAACTCGGATTTTTCAGTTACATAAAACTCTGAAAGGCTTTTACAAATTGCTTCTGTGTGGGAGGCAGCTTGCTGCAAAGCTGTCACTTGAAACTTTATCAATCAGAAGACAGTACAGTTTTTAATTATGCAGATTTTCAAAGTAAAATAACTTTTTTCTTGCATGAAAATGTAGAACAGAGTCAGGTGAGATCTGGAACAATCTGAAAGATTTTGAAAAGTTTGCTGGGCTTAATTGAAATTGCTTCAAAAAGCTGGCTCTTGTGAAGAAGTGTAGTATATTTGAAGTATTTTAGCTTTCTTCTATATAAAAGAAAAACCTCTCCTCTCCTTATAAATTGTACAAATTGCCACTGACTTCTAATTAGCTCTCTACCCAGTGAAGGACTCCATCTCAGTGTATCCCTGAGTCTCTCTATAGTTGTAAAGATCTCCACTCTCTGCATTTTTATGGCCTAATTTAAGAGCCTTGAGTCCTGAAATAATGTGATGTTGTGGAATTTTCTGTCCATCAACACACAGCAGGGGCAGCAAGTGCAGTGCTCGTTGCAAAGTAGCTAATAAATCCTTTCCTTGTGGAGACAGTTTGAAGTTCTCACCAAATAGGTAAAACTGCTGCAGACGTCCCGATATTTGCAAGGAAACCTCAAAAACCTCTCAGCTGTGCTTTCTGGTTTGACTGTTACATGAGATGCCATGATGTCATGTCTCCTATATCTTCAGAGGGAAGAAACAAAGAGGTGAATTTTATGCTGCTTTAGCAAGATAGACGATCGGAAAGGAATGTGAATTAATCATGAACACTCCATTTTGCTAATGTGTTTTGTGATGGGAGAGAGAGAGAGAGAGAGTTTCCTTTTGCTCTTTTACTTTTTGGGTTGTTTGACTTCATTAGAAGTTGAATTATACTGTTTGCTCTCACTCTAAGAAACATGCATCACTAACATGTCATGTAGTTATGACTGATATGTTCTCTAAACTCTTTTCTCCAGTGTTTATTGTGCAACAGAGTTGGCACCACTAGCTGCTAAAATTCGATCAAATCATGACTTCTACCAGAAAGAAGCACTTCTGAGATTACTGTAACAAAACAAGAAGCAGTTTTCCTTCTCATTTCGTTTTGGCTTTTCCACTCCCCCTCCCTCCCTTCTTTTAAATTTTAGCATAATCTTAATAACTTTCTCTCCTCTGGCAGCGCTCTCCTTTAAGCTTAATGCATAAAGGTTGAGTGAGAAACCCTCACCACATCCCCCAGCACGGGGATGATGACTCCTTCCCCCGTCCCTGTGTGCGGGGTAGCTGGCAATGAAAATGATGGATTGCACCTCTCCTTCTCAGGTCCTTTCAAGGCTTAGGTGACCCAGCGCTCGTGCTCAGCTTTGTTAGGGCAGGGGGACAGGTCCACACCCCCTGACGCTTTGCAGATTCCCTTTTGGTATTCTTGTGAACTTGCATTGCCTTTTTCTTGTTCTTTTTTACTACAGCCTGGAGTTAGCCTTCTGGCATCTTCCCTTCCCCCAGTTGCTTTGTCTTCTCCTCCAGCTCTGTTCCACATCGCATTGTATTTCTGGATCCAGCACCTACAGGGCTGTGACCCCTTCAGTGAACCTGAAGAATGGGCCTGCCTGTGGGTTTTGGTCTGTGAGGATCACAGCTGCTACCCCGGCTCTCTGGGCGTAGGGCACGTCCAAGTCAACTCTCCAATTCTCTGGCAATCAGACTTGGAGCCAAAAAAGAAATGCGGCACTACCTCTGGGAATTTATGCCTCCCAACCCACAAGTGCTTTTAGGTCAATCGAACAAAATTGGCAAGTGCTGTGGATGTGCTCCTTTCTGCCTCTGTCTCCCGAACTCCTGGCTCAGCAAAAAGTAATGATCAGGACTGCTGCGGATGTAGAGACTGCTCTCCAAAGGGATTCTTGCAGCACCAGAGATCACAATCTCTGTCTCTACTCTTTCTTTTGTCCCCTAAGACCTTTGAATGCAGAGATAGTTCAAGAGGAGGCTATTTCAACACTGGCTGCTTGTTCTCAGGCTGGCAGCAGAAGTCCTTGAGTCCATCTGTGAGATCAAAGGGAAGGAGCTGCTCTCCTGCACAGCCTCTGTCGCCCCGAGGCAATGAAAAACTCTGCAGTTCTGCCCTGTGGCAGCCTGTGCGGATGGAGCTTGTGACCCCTTGATGATCCGCTTTATGAATTAGCATGCCCATGGAAGGAACCATACCCAGATACTTCTCTGGATGCATCTTGGTGCTGTCTAAGCTTCCCCCCTGCCATTCCCACTCCAACAAGATTTGAGGGAGAGATTGACCCATGAGCTCATTCTTGGCTGCCGAGCCCTAGAAGCATAGATATTTTTTCACTGCTTAAGAAATGCAAGTGAAAGCCAAATCTCTCTCTTTTATTTACTTGCCTATGAATTTTGACTGGAAATTACCTAAATTTATTTGTAACTAGTTGAGCATCTTGTGATTCATCGGTTTTTTCCCAGTAGTACCGCAGCAGATATTCACATTTAGCAAAGCCTCCGAATTTTATTTTCAAACTGCAGACTGTGAAGTAGGATTGACAGTTGCTGAAATTTATGGCATTTGTGGTTGTAAAAGAAAATGTACTATTTGAAGTAGTACCCCTACTGCATTTGGATTATAGGTTATACATACAAAGTATTTCTGACATTTCTGTGCTACCCCTAATGAAGGAAGAAGAGGGGAATTCAACATATAAAAATTTATAATTAAAGGAAGAGCTCTAGAAGTTGGAAAATCTGCTCTTAAAATTCTCTCACCTCATTTAGGAAAATGGGGTGATTTAAAATGCCATTTTGAGATTGACATGAAAATTTGAAGACTGTATCAGCGACTGTTATGTAAATGGTTCTTGAAAAGCCTCTGGATCATTTACTCAGAGGTGTATTTAAAGCAGGAAATGACTTATTCATGCATTGTTTCATGAATTCATACTGTGAATTCTTTTTTCAAGCAACTTGAAAGGAAGCTCAAAGAATTATGAGTATGTAGAAACCCACCAGATAAACAAGGGCGTAAGAGTGGGCATGGAGGTGACATGAAAACAAACCTGGGAACAAATGCTGAACAAGTAACTGATGCAACAAAACAGGCTGAATGAAACTGCTGAGCAAGTCTTGTCTAGGGATCTTTTCGCTATGAATGTCAGAAAGTCTCACTTGAAAACAAACAAAATACGTTAGGCTAAGATGCTCTGATAATACCCACCTGTCTTAGGCATTGATCTAGGGTCAACTCTTGCTTAGGAATTCTTCGATTTTGGACTTTTTAGTAAGATACTGCACACTTTTAATCCTTGCATTTATTATTATTATTTTTTGAAATACACTGAGAAGGTGAGGTGGTGTTAGTCATAAAAATGACTATGATAAAACACATCAATTAAGTTTCAAAGAGAAGGTACCAAAACAGATTAGTCAGGACATTACTGCTGGTATGAAGGGAAAGGCTTTTAGGCCTTTTTCTCTCTCTGTGCCATAAAGTTGTGTGAGAAGGTTGTTACAACCGTGAGTAACCCAAGCATGGGGAAGCAACAACACTCATTTGATGGGACTTACAATGGGAAGCACTGCCTAAACAGAAGCTGGAGAGCTGTTCTTTCCCTGAATTTCTTTCTCTCTTTGGGTCCTGCATAATTTTGGATAAGTGATTTAACTTAATTTGATCGTTTTCTACCTGTAAAGAGCAAATGCCATTCTTCCCATTGCATAAAGATGTTGGGAAGGAGGAATCTACTTGCAGCTGGAAGCTTCTCAGATAACTTCACCGTTGTGGACCCTACGAATGCCTAGATAATGAGCAAGAAGAGACTAACACAAAGATCCTCTCCAGTAATATTACTGCTGACCCCAGGTTCCATAATAATGTATTTGTGATTTGATTTATCCATTCTAGAAATCTTTTTAATATGTCTTTATTGTTTCTGATGTAATTAACCTCTGCCTAGTTCTGCAGCTTATCAGGATCCTTCTGCTTACCCTATCCACTGGCTCATACAGCCATGAGATTATTGTAGCACAGAAGAGCTTTTTTGGTTAGCATAGTTTTTCCTTTTTTAAACAAACAAACAAACAAACATATATTTTGTTAAGTAGCATGTTGCAATGCCAGTCTTGACACATTTTTATATTTAATGGACCAGAGGCCCCTCTTTCCAACCAAAAGCTGTTGTCTTCTGCCCTCTAACAGATCAGCTTTGGTGAGAAAAGGAGGGTTATCTAACCTGGTACAATCAATAACTTGAGTGCAATTCCTTGAAGAACCACAGGATCCTTCAGCTGTGAGTTTTGAGTTGATACCTTGCTTAAATCTATGCAAATGATACTACATAATACCTTCAATGCTTTGGGCTTTTAAACTTGCCAGACCACAAACAAGGAGAGAGGACTTGGTCTAGAATAACGAGTTTCTGGCAAGGATGGCTTGGGCTTTGTGCAGATCTGGAAGATCATTTTAATACGGTATTGTTAACGCTGATCCTCATGAACAGACAGACTTTGCCACTCCTTCAACTTAAAAAAAAACAAACAAAAAAAACGCTTGGAGGGCCCTGGGGCTTGATGCTTGCATGCTATTGTGATACTCACAGCTTTATCTCTGTAAATGACAATGAAAATTTCTGAAATGTCAGAGTGGTCCCAGAAGAGTAATGCATTCTGAATACACATCTGGATGAAACTGCTTCTGGCTACGGCTTCTGTAGTCTAGATGGAGCATAAAATTGATAAGTTTGGTGTAGAGCTCCTACTCTTGCATTTCTGTTTGAAATTCTGATGCCTAACTACATTTTGGAAGGAGAGCTAGAGGAACCTTCACAGTCTGGTAGTTCATACTCATTAATGGCTTTTAATTATTAAACTAGAGTCAGATGTACTTGCCACAGCCATGCAGGGACGTCTGCTGCTCAGCCCTCCTTGGCACGGTGCCTCTGTCATCAGCTGTCTCTGGACTTCAAGGCAAAGACTGAGGGTCACGGAAGTGAAAAGGTATCAGAGATTTTTTCTCATACTTATCTTTGCCAGTAGTACAAGAAAGGCACCTTTGACCTCAGGATTCCTCCATGCAACGTAGTGGTTGATTGCGCTATGTTGGGCTGAGAATTTATTTTTCGTAAATTATAAATAAAAGGCTAAATTCAGAACTGTTAAGTTCCCATTTTCTCAGTGCCCCTTTTCTGGAGCCATTTCACAGAAATGTCCTTGGGGGAAATTGGTCATTTTTGGCCTCCCTCTGTGCTGTCTTCAGTGTGCTATGGAGGAAAAAGTCACGCTGAGCCTCCTTAGTTAAACAAAGCTTTAGTCAATACAGACACTATCATTGGATTTTATGGCATTCAATGCATGAGCAAAACAAGAGAAATCGTGTGTTTGAAAAATCAGATTGTGGCAGCAAGAACTTAGTCATGTAACCTCGGAATTGCAGGAGGCAGAAAAGCGGGGAAGAAAATGGTGCTCAGAAAGTTTGGCTTAAATCAAGATATTGTGGTTAAGATTTAATCCCTGTTTTTTAACGGAGAAAAAATGTATAACTCAAACACTGAAGAGAGTACATTTATAAATCCAAATAATAAGTCAAGAGAAAAGCATGTGTTTAGGCAAGGAAGTTTCTTGTGTCCTTCTCAAAATATATGTATGGTATTTTTTATTCATTCAAGTTATGAAATAAGAACCTCAGAACAGTAAAAACAAAGTTCTTTACTTGGCTCCACAGGGTAATAATTCACACGGTTCATCTCCATGTGATCTACACATGTTGAAGAAAGATAAATCAAGCACTGGATAAGAGTTATTAATTACCCACATAAAAGAACTTGGGACCAACATCACGCGGGTGGAGGGGATGATCAGAGCTGAGTGGAGTTTGCAGGGAACAGCACATGCACCATAATCAGAAAAACCACTTTCTCACATCTTCTGGGATATATTTTGCCATGCCCTTTCACCTTCAGCTGTACTTTTGTCTTTATGTATGGTGTAGAAAAAAAAAAAAAAAATGAAATGGAAAAGCAGAATTAAACCTACCCTCCATATTTTCCTCCTCTGTTTAGCCCATTTGAACACTAGTAAATGACCATCTTACCTATCTGCTGTGAATGTGGATCAGAGTCAATTTATACTTGTTTTATTCAGTGTCTCCAAACAGCTGGTTATTTTTTGGTACTTTTTCCCTCCACTGCCTGTGTGGGAATATCTTGTTAGGACTGTGATTTCTCGGCGAAACGGATGCTGGCCTGACCTCTGTGTTGCTTGCTCTGTATACTGAAAGAAAAAGCAATAGTTGTGCCATGAGGTTTCAAAGCCTGCAAAACTGAATTTTGCCTCAAAGGAGCTGATTTCTTTATATAGTGATTTGTTGATTATTTTTATTTTTTAATTTAAAAAGTGAAGATACATAAGTAGGGGCACATATAAGCATCATTAGTTCTGCTAGACAGCTAATGAAGAACTCAAAGTGTATTTTTCAGTGCCACTCAGCACTGTTTTTCACTATCACTCCCAGTTTTGAAGTGCTGAACATTGTATAGACAAATAAAGTGGGATGGACCTGATAATCCCTCGAGGTCCCTTCCAACCCCTACGATTTTGTGAAATCAAGCAGAACCCATACCCCATACTCCGCAGCCCCAGTCTTACAAATTCTCACAGCTATGAAGAGCCTTTTGTGTATGCAGTCATGCCGAAGTCTTTTAGGTATTTAGATATTCAAAGTAACTTCTGTGCAGAAGCTTCAAAGATCAGGGCCTAATGGGACAAGAAGCAGAAGAAAGAGCTCATTGTCACTGGTAATAACTCCTTGTCATTCTCTGTGGGAGGCTGGTGGAGGTTAAAAAAACCTGGGAAAGATCGTTGCTAAGCGCTTGCCATAGCATCTCCTGGTTTACCAGCACCCAGGTTAGCCGGGTTTTAAGATCTTCTCTCCGAAAAGTTTTCAGCAGCTGTCCTGTAGCCTTTTACTGGAAAGTGATGCTGAATTTACTTCGTCAATGTTCTGAGAGAAATGGGTATAGCTAAGCATTAAAAATGCAGCATTATTTGACCCCCCTGAGTGCCCTCTGGAGCATTTTGTCTTCATATTACCTTTTTTTTTTTTTTTTTTTTTTTTTTTTTTCATCAGTATTTATCTGTGGGCCACGTTACTTTTGATCCTATTGCTATTTCGTGCAGCGTTGCTGTAATTTGATCTTGAACCCGCATTTTTCTATAAAAGCACATTATATTTCTGGGAATGCAAGAGGGGGGCTCCCACATAGCAGCGTGGCAATTTCCCATCAATTCTGACAACAGCACCCCAAATTCACATGTCCATATATACTGACTTAAGGCCTGGGGACCCTGCTGCATTACTTTGTCATCATTTGCTCGTTATTGCCTATTTGGAAATTTTCTCAGACTTCATCGTGGCAACACGGAGATTTGTGTCCCAGCCTGAATTCTTATCAGAATCCATTTCTGCGGATGAAAGCCTGCTGACTTCCCTCTGAAGCCAGAGAGGAGGCTATTTGACATTTGTTTGTTGGCTAATCTGTTTGAGAAATCTTACATAAACTCCGGGAGGGGAGCTGCCAATTTCTGCACGTTGGAGGAGAAATGCTTCCTTATTTGGAGAGGTTTGCTCCTACTCGGGGCCACAAGAGTGGTTTCAAAACGCTTCTGGTATTTGATGACTGTGGCATAACTTTGGAAATCTTTGTGTTCTTTATATTCCTCCTTCAGCTGCTCTGAGGTCAATCGATGTACAAGGGTGGCAGTCGGGGAGAAAGTCCTCTAAGGTTTGTGTCAGAAGTGGAGAGGGAAGCAGCGTGGACTTTTCCTATGCCAAAAAAATACCCACAGGAACCCCCCAAATGAAGCCAACCTCCCTCCTCCTTTCAACCTCGACCTTTTTGTTTTGCTGAGGAACAGAAATCAGCAGAAGGAGAAAATGCCCATATTTCTGTGAGGCATCAAGGGTGGCTGCTCAGCACGGGGAAGGAATCCCATGGTCCTCACCCACACGGTGGGCAGGGGGTCCGTGGGCATCGGTGCCAGGAGCTGAGCCCCCTCCTTGGCCGTGGCTTTGGGCCTCCTGCACTAGGCCTCCCTCGGGACAAGGTGGGGCCTGGCCATGGGGGTCACTTCTCCAGCAGAGGCATTAGCATGGTGCGAAGCCAAATTTCAGGGGCTCGAGCTGAGCTTGCTTCCATGGCAACTACTTTCTGTCGGCGGATCCAGTGCAGGAACATCTGTACGTTAATCATTTTTGTGGCCTACGGCGCTGCTGCCAACGCTTTAACGCAGCAGGCCTTGGTAACACGTGGAAGGACTGACCCCAGGGACCAAAGAGGTAATCTGGGCAGCGAGTTTCTTCTGCTAAAGTCTCTTGTCCTTTCCTCTGACATATCCAGTGCTCCTCTGCATTGTGCTTTCCTCAGTTTACCTATTTTTCCCTTTGTATCTGAAGAGCTGTTTGTTTAGAAGCCTGTGTTACTGTTTCTCTGGAATTTACTTGCTAACTGCTAGCTCCAGAGTTGGTTTTACATGTTTAATTTTATTATGTTCATGAGGCAATGTTGGCAGGAAAGGCACTATAAAAAGCATTCATTTCATGGAGTGGTACAAACATGTTTTCAGCTGAATTGATGACACTGAATATAAAGCACTTCTCATTTGCGCTTCCCCTTAAGGTTCGTTTAATGAAGTAAGGTTTTTCATATTACTTAGAGGTGCTGTTCTTTCTACCCATCCAGAAAGGATACAAAACTTAATATGCCTTTACAGCTGCTGCCTCTCTTGTAAAATAACCTGCTCAGGAGCCTGCCCCATGAATCATTGGGATTATGGCAATTCCTCCATTCTTTTCTTATTTCTTACTATTTCCCTTTGAACCTTGAGCTCGTTTACTTTGAGCATATGAATAAAAATGACTGTTCATGAGGAGACCTGGTTTCAGAAGCCAGTTGTGAAGGTATCTTGAAATTTTGGTGCAGATAGGCATTTACCCAGCGAGGAGCCTACACGTCTGGGATACAGCAGCATTTTTGGTCTTGAAGTTGCTTTGACGCTGCCTGCGAACAAACAGCCACGATTCCCAGTGCAAACAATTTACTGAATTTGCATATAATATTTTTTCCCTGGCAGTGGGATAGTATTAATTAAAATGCTCATTACAACTTATGATCTGATACTTCGCAGGAGGCACTTCCTTAGGCTATTAACAAGGGCTGTAATGAAAAACGCATGTTTCCGATACTATTTCATACATCGGTGTCTAGAGGCTGAAAGCGGTCTTGTCTAATGCTGCGCCATCCAGGATTCATCTTACTGCTTAATTAGCTTTCTGGTGAGGTTGTACGGGTATGCCAGGTCATGTAAGGAAACTGGGAAAGATAAGACACGTGCAAAGCAGAGCCTAAAGAGGCTAAATTTGGCCTTGCTAGTCTCCTGTGTACAGGTTCTGACATGCAGTTAGAGCTTCATCAAGGGATTGATCTCCTGCCCATCATATCATCTGACCTACATATTAATGTAAATATTAAAAACAGTTATGACAAGGTGATATATAAAACTGTGCCTTATCTTCTCACTGCCGTAACTCTTTGTCCTCCACCATAGCTACTTTGTCTGCCTCTGGCACTTGCGTGTTGACAGTAGCTTCAGCTGGAGCAGCTTCAGTTTGGGCAATGTCAATTATTTGTCAAGCTTTCTGCACACTTTAAAGTGATAAATGTTGGTGTGCAGAGCAGACAGGGCGACCTCAGGCCTGTTGGCATGCGCTGGTGGAGGAGGCTGTTTGTTACAGAAAGTGACGCATGGGCAGAACTACAGGAGACTTGTGAAGACCACAGAGGTTACCATTTCATATCAATAATGGGTATCGCATCAAGAAGTTGCCATATGCCTCACTGAGTGTCTGATAGACATAGGAGACTTTGAACAGAAAGAGTTTTGGAGCCAATGACATATCAAAGGCTGTCAGAATAATCTTTTTTTTTTTTTTTTTTTTTTTTTTTTTTTTTTCTCTGATTTCCGTCAATTGCTGTCTGACAATTGAAAAGCAAGCCTATTCAGAGAGCGTTCTCCCACGCTGGTGCCTGATCCTCGGTGCTAGCGCTGCTCTGCAGCCACAGGCTTGGAAGCAAAAAGAAAAAGTACACATATGAAGCACCAAATGGAGGTTGTTAAACACGAACCATATGTGTTATTTAGCTCTGGAACATAGGGAGGTTATGAAACCATTCTTGGAAAAGAAGACAAATACATTTCCTGTACATCAGAATCATTTATAACAAATAGATGCACAAAAAGTTTGCTGAAAGATCGGGCACAATAAAGATGACAGAGCCCTGAAATTCAGCTTACAACTGGAGCCTGCTGCTCTAATGAAGTTCAGGCAGTTGTCTAGGAACGTGATTAAACACAGGCCATGATAATGATTAGTAAAGGATCTTAATTTGTTTTTGATGGACTTTGTAGTCTCTTGGGTAGGAATGGGAAACACATTTCCATTTCTCCACAACATTATTAAATCTGAACTCAGTATTATTCAGTGATAACAATGAACTCAATTTTAATCAGTCTTAACTCTGAAGTCAGAATTAAATAAAAGTGTTATGGCTTACTTTCCATGTAGTTCTCAAAAGTTGTGCTGGAGCTCAGTATGTAGCATTAATTCATTTTTGATTATATGAGAAGGGGGAAAGGAAGATGCCAAAGGCTACCCGCAATCCAAGTATTGTACAGTGCATAGTCAAATGAAATCTGAACATCAGTGATTACATTTTTAGTAGGATGAGTGTTCTGACTGAAATGCAGCAATCTGTCACTTGGCCTTTCCGTGACATTCAGTGTATTGAAATTACCAGGGAACGATTGGTTTTTGACATGCTAAATTAACTAAGTTAGAAATGCGAGCTTTATCATCTCTCCTAATTGTTACAGGGAGAGAGGAGAGTTGTTTGTCTTTTATTTTCTAAGCAAGCTATTTGAACAGCAATTAATAACAAGAAAATATAATAAAAATATTCTCCAGAAGGGTCATCTTTGGAATTAGTAGAGGTGGTTGATATAGAGAAGCAACTTTTAATCTGAACTACAGCAGTGCAGTGATTGAACTGATCACTTTCTCTTGAAGTCCAACACGTCCATAATTACTGTTTATCTGCATGACGTTTGTCACTGTGCAAGTCACGACTTTGCAAACGGGGCACTGAGACTCTCCTGGTTAGACAAGGGTTGACCATGTCCCACCTGCAGTGGCTTCCTGGTGCAAACCAGTAGTTCTTTTTTTGTGGTAAAGGCATTCATTTAGGACAAAGAAGTATTTTTATTGCTGTTAGTTGTTGTAGTAGTTTTTTTTTTTTTTTTTTTTTTTTTTTTTTCAGTAGATGAAGACAAGGCCAAATTAATTGCTAATGTAGAAGGCAATGTTTCATGAAGAGAAGGAAGGTCTGGCAACTGCAGTAGTAGATGAAGAAGAAATGATTTAAAATAACACTTTAGGTTTCCAGAAATCTATATTCTTGTACATAAATGGTGGTAATTGCTACATATTTTCTTTTGTCTTGGTATGATGTAAAGATGACTGGACCTAAAGGTAGATGATACTTCTCAGGATACTGTGCAAAATCTGCTGCAATCTCAGTTTATTTATTTATTTTTTAATAAAAAAATGAACAATGCAATGCTTTTGTTAATTACTTTTCCTTTGGGCTGGACTGTAGTTTTGTTTCCCTTTTTACTCATTTTTCTAAAAGGATGTTTTATTATTATTATTCCTGGCAGTTACATGCTAAGTCTATATAGATGGTGTGAGGTCATGGTACTGGGAATGAAGGCAGAGTGGGACCATCTCTGTAAAATCAGGGTGTTTCAGATCTGAAGCTCTGTTTACCCAAGTAGTCATTATCTGTGAATGTCAACAAATCCATTTATTTTTAGCTCCTGGACAAATGTGTAAATTAAATTTCGGGAAACATCTTAATCGGTAGTCAAGTATCTACATCACTGGCCTTGCCCTAAAAGACAGTGAATATTGATTTCACTGATATTTATCAATTATCTGACTGCTCTCTAACCTTGCCTTTCTATTCCTGGCTTCATATATAAAATAATAGGCCTTATGCTAAGCAAACATTTAGAAAAATACTGACTTGGATAGTTTGAGTAGGAGGGTAGAGAGACTGCAAGTGTCATAGGATGAAATTAAGGGAGGATTCCTGTCTGTGAAGTCTGTTAGATGTATTTTCATTTTTTCCTGAAGCAAAAAGAACTACCAAAGTACATGAAATAGAAAAGCAGATTAGAAGACCCTAAAAACTACTTTTAGTAGTGATTTCAGGTTAAAGTGGTGAAATTTAAAGCTGTGCTTGATAATGTGTGTTGTATATTATACAGACAGAGTCATTTTGGCACTATCCAGCACTAGGTGAACAGTGTGGGCAAAGCCATAATTGCAGCCGTGCATCTGTAATTGTTAATAGAAAATTCTGTGGGCAGCCTGACTTATTGCCAGGCAAATTCAGATGAATGGAAGCATCAGCGACATAATTTTTGACATTATATAAATGCATGAATTAGAGAAGGCTCCTTGCTCATTCATGACATTCTTGCTTTTGGAAGGCAGTTCCAGGTAGCAATGGCAGTTCATTGCTGTTCATGAAATTTTGCTTCATGATTTGTTACCTTTAATGGGAGTGTGGTGAGGCCAGCTGTGTGGCCAGGATTTCAGCGTGCCTATCTTCCCTCTGGTAGTCCCATCCTGAGAGCACATGCTGAATTAATAGAAAGGGAAGAAGATTAAAGGAAGATAAAATACAGCATGTGATTTGTGTGCATATGCATACCTACAGGCATACATAAATCTGCTCGGTTGCCTGTTTGCATCCAAAGAAAAGTTTCCAAATAACACTTACTCAGGATAAAACCACAGGAATTTAATGTGATGGTGTGAGGAGCAGCCTCTCCCAAACAATGCGGTCAAGGATGGGCAGCATTATGAAAGCTTCCTGTAAAGATCATGTTGCATCCTGAGGGTCTAAGATGAGAGGTAAAGATTGATGAGAAGAGTACAATTTATTTAATGGATAACTTGGAAATGTGTAATATATATCTTTTAGGAAACCAAGAGGATGTTTCTTTGTCAAGTCTTTACTTTTTCATATTATATACGGGGGGAAAAAGAGCACAAGGCACCGGCAGCTTGATCCAACTGCTGTAATTAAATGCGTGTGTGTGTAGGAAAGGAGCCTAGCTGATCTCAAAAAAGCTTTACTTTCCATTGTTTCACGTCTATGTAGTGCTGACTTCACCAGATGTTTAATTCACATAAACACCTAAATGTCTGGAGACCTACAGCACTACTCCTGGGCAGGCATCCTTGGCTTGCCTGAGCTCTGCCCAGAGGATGAAAGTCCTGTTGCCAAGCTTGCTTGCTTGTGAGCAGTGTGAGAAGGCCGTAGAACAAGGGTTTTAGATAAGGCTGAACCCAACTGAAGTGCTCTTTCATTCTTTATTAATTAGGAGATGTGACAAAATGATCATTCATGGTACAAAACATGTTGCACATCAGTGAAAAAGTGAGGAGTAAAGTATTCGTGTCGCTTTATCACCAGGATTCAAGCTGTTATTTTAATTATAGACCAAGTTAGTTAATAAACGTAAAGAAAGATGAGACCTCTTCTGAGGAGTGTACAGCATATTATCAAATCTTTTCCCATTTGATGGTAATTAGTAGGTAGAAACGTGTGGTGCTTCCCTGTTCTGCCACCCTCTTGTTACTCGATACACGTTTGTATACACAGCCTTAAATATGTGAGCAGCTGGCTCTGGTGTAGGTGTAAGTTGTGTCTCAGAAATTTTGTCTTCTTTTGGATCATGTGGGGTTATAAGCAGTGAGAAGCTGAGGACAGATATATAATCATGTTCCCTAATATTTTGGCTTACCATGGGAAGACACCTACTTCAAGCTAATTGTTAAAGTATGCAAAACACAGAAAGTTACGTGAAGCTCCTGTAAAGTAATGTAAGGTAGGAGAGATGTTCTTGTATCTTAATATCCCAAGAAGACTCTTGACAAATCATACGTCCACTTGAAGGTGATTTTCCTTTTCAAAGTCCTTTTGTATAACCTGCTGTAATTCTTGCAAGGGGAACCAGGACGGACCATGACAGTGAGTTCCATCACAGGGGCTCAGGGCCGGAACATCTAGGGGGGATGCCCCCAAACTGCAGAGGTGACGCCTCTTTGTGCCATACTGTGTCGATTGGGGCTTTCCTCGGCAAGCCCTGATTTCAAGGGCTTTATTTAGTTTTCAAATTAAGCATTCAACGTTAGAAAGGAGCAGATTTAGGGCTGTGCAAGCTTCATCCTATTCCTTCTGGGTGTGTATTAGGACATGGCCCGTGACTGCACCCTCTCTGCAGGAACCCAATCACACTGAAGTGCACATGACAGAGCAGCACCGAGGGAGGATTAAGACACCAAAGTGAGCTCAATTTGCATCATTAACATTTGTGATTTAAATATTTTAACTGTTTCATATCTGCATACATGCTTTGCACAATTCAGCGTTGAAAAATCACTTTAACCACTCTAGCATGTACCTGATGATGAATTGTGTCAGTGATAGGGTGGCTGGAGAGATTCAGGTTATGTAAATAATTTTATGTGTAAATACTTCAAAAATAGGATAAAAACTGAAGAGATGGCAGCAGTGAAGCTGCTTGGGCCTGGCTGACAGAGCTGCCAGGGCCTGGGCACTAGTGGGAGGTGAAGGTGAGGGGAAGGCCGGCAAAGGCACGATTTATGGGGCAAAATATAGAAGTTTTATCTCTCTCATGTCAGAACTGAGGAACACATTTGTCATATCCTTCGCTTCCCACTCGAATTAAAAGGGAATAGCTCGGAAAATGACTTCGGCGTCCCCGAAGGCCTGCGCGGGGCGATCCGGGCCTGGGCCCGGGCCCTGGGTGCCGCGCATTTTTGAGGGGACGGCGCCCTCGTGTGGGGGCAGCGCGCCAACCACGCCTCCTGCTCAGCCTGCCACCAGAAAACACGGAAATTGCCTTAAAAAATAAATAAATTAATAATACTTAGAACACAACCGTACAATGACCACTGCTCAAGAGGCTGAAAAAAAAAAAAAAGGAGAGAAAAATCGCTAAAATTTATTCCTCCGTTGGGCTCAGAGCCATCGTGGCACCTATAGTTTTTGTTTCAGAAAGGCACAAAACTAACCATAAAAAGTCTGTGTTAAAGCGCAGTGAGCAATTCCCCCGCACTGAGCTGCTGGCAGAGCTCACTCCTGGGAACGCAGTGGTCAGTCATGAACACGGCTGGGCCGAAAGGCAGGGCAGGAATTAAGCTGGGCAGGAGAAACGTCAATAAAATGTGGGTGGTATCCTACAGAAGTGTAGGGACCACCAACGGTAAACAGTTGTAAATGTTTGAACAAAATATTTTTAGTTGAATGCAACCTGTTTCTGAGACTCCACATAACTTTTCAACTTGAAGTTGGTGAAAACATCACATTATTAGTACAATGTTACAGGAATATCGGTATTCCTAATTAAGAACAGCGTCCTCAGCACCGTACAAATTTTAAAAATTAACTACTGTAGCTCAGTGAATGTTAATGAAATGAAATTGGTATATACCCTTGGTCTATTTATTATTTAATCTGACAATTGTTCTGAATGAAAACCGTGGCTGTGGGTATGCACATACACCTTCATGCTATGAAAGCTGGATCTATTCGTTGTGCATTACTGCTCTTGCGTTGCCTCTGTGGGACTTCCAGTTTCTGTAGAGGAAAAAAAGATATATTTCTGCTGTTTTCCTTAAAATTCAGTTAGTGAGCTCAGCTCTCCTTTGCTTCCATTGGGCACTATGACTGTCTTTAAAAACTGACCTTGGAGGTTAGAGTGCACTGAAGAGATGGGAGAACTGTCATCATCAGCTCACTGTTTTCATGTCATAATATTTTGTTTTGTTTTTCATATCTCATGGTCAAAGCTTGTATCATCTATGTCTTTCCATGAAAAGTCTCTTCTGCTTTCAGGAAATTACTGTCTTATAGTTTCATAAACATTTCAAAGTACATTTACCTTATAAAATGTTTGGAATAGGAGCATTTATTATTATTATTATTATTATTATTGTTGTTATTATTTGTGGGGAGGGTACAATTTCAGAGGTATTTTACAGATTCAAAGCATCCTTCCTTCTCTCTATGAACACACAGTTAAATATGCAGCTATAGATATTTAAATCACCTTGTTCTAGTCTGGTCTCTTTGGGGTTTGGTATTCCAAGCATCATCTTCCTTGTGTTTTCAAATAATCTGTGGTATAAAACACTCAGAATGAAGGTATCTGTCATAAAAGCCATTGCACTCTCATACTGCTTGCTGGATGAAGTGCAGCCCACTCTTTGGGAGTTGTTGCCTTGTGGTTTGCTGGTAAATACATAGTATTATAATGATTTTTTTTTTCCATTTTCTTTTCTATGTAGTGTCAAAAATGACTTGAGAAGGAAGCTGAGCCTGATATGCTGAGGCCAGGACTCTTTTTGTCCTCTCCCCTCTTTGGCAGGAGAGCAGGGGGAGGATGGAGAAGCACTGTGGGTATGGCTGTGGAGCCAGGACCCTGCTCTGCTCAGGGGACCACCACCTGCGTGGACACATCTGTGCCCTGCCCAGGTCCAGGGATCACAGCCGAGACAGATGCCTTCCATGGTGTAGATGTGTTTCTGATTTATAAGAAAAAATATACTAAAAATTAAAAAAAAAAAAAAAAGCAACCACAAATACTCTTGCAGTCTAGACAGCTGGTCTGGCAGTTGGTAATGTGAAGGCCTATTAAAATATTTATGCTATTTGTTATTTAACTTCATTTGTTTTTTAAAGGATTTGGAAGTGGGCTGATTAAATAAAATCGCACGAGGTCACTCGGGCTGGGACTGACATGAATTGGCAGAAGTCTGGGGGCACTGGCAGCACACAGGACTCACGCTCTGCCGTTCACTCCCTTATAATCTAGCCATTTTGTTTTCGTTCTGAGCAAGAGGAGGTGCTGATAAATATGCTGAAAATATTTTCACACTTCTGCTGGGTGGAATTTTGATTTGGTAACTGGTACACGAAGGCCTGGTTTCATGAAAGCTTCTGAGTCAGTGATAAAACCTCTTTTGACTCAGTCGTAGCGATGGAAATCAATGTTAAAAATGACATTTCCCCTCAGGTGTCAGCAGGACAGGCTGCTTTGGTTGCCTGCCTGGTGATTGAGACAACTCTTGTTGTCTCTCAGTATGAGTTATGTGCACAACGAGGCAACATGCTGGTAGGGAGGATTTGGGTGGGAGGGGACCTCCTGGTCCATTTCCCCCAACTTTCTGCCCCAGGCAGGGTCAGGCCTACTGCTGAGGGCTTGAAAACCTGCAGGGACAGGGACAGAGGCTGTGTGTCCCCTGCAGCTTTGAGGCCTTTGAGGATGATATCTAGAAAGTTTGTGTTTTTCAAACTGCGGCTTGTTATTGTAGGTCTTCAGAAAACTCATTGTGCGGGAATTAACGAGGGATCCAATATTTAAAATTCTCAACTGTTTAGTTAACTGTGATGCCCCACACACAGTTTGGACAAGTTTCAAGTGTCTGAGTGTTCGATTTAATTGTTTTCCAAGAGAGAACAGCTCTCTTGGAAATGCAGAGTGGCTATCTTAATTATATTGTTTTCACTCATCTCTAATTAAGTTTATCACTCACGGGGAATGAAGACACAGAAACTATCACCATGGCTGGAAAATTTACAGAGGAGGATTTTGAAAACAGGAGAATCCACGTCCACTGAAGGCAAAAGCTAATCAAATGGGGTTGTTCCCTGCATGCAGGGGAGCCCATGCTGGATGTGCACACCTTCATGCCTTACAGGGGACGGGGCATTACACATGCAGCAGGGAAAAGTGAAAAATTCATGATGGCCTGGAAATCAAAATGGCATTTTCTCAATAATAAAAAGCAAAGGAAATGAGCACCATGAATGGATGAGTTTTGAAACACGGAGAGAGGAATTAAGAGGATGGAAGTGAGAGAAGTGAGAGGGAGGGCAAAAGGCAGCAGAAAGAAGTTGCCAAATCTCTACTTTTCTAGTGCCCCACTTCCTTGAAAATCAAAGTAAAACTTCCTTGAAAATTTATGCAAAATTATTAAACAAGAAAATACTTCTAACTAGTCAATCTGCAATTCAGCTAGATATTTAGCTAACTCCAGATATCGTCTGTGCTGGGTTATGCTCAACTCTTTTGACTTTCAATAGCTGTGAGCGTTGTGAAAGCTTTAGAACAGAGACCAAGAGGTCAAATATAATCTGTGTTCAGAGATGGTGATACAGCATGAATAAATGGTGCTAGACATATGGAGATCAAATTAGTAAAGCCTGGTTTCATGTTAACCATAGATAATATGGTGTGAAATTATTTAATTAGTAAAAATCCCTAGATATTCTGGGAAACAAAAAGGAGCAGATTGGAAAGGAAGCGGTGTCGAGAGAATGGTCAAGGAGATGAGTGACAGAGTCTTCATGGCTTCATATTGTTTCTAGAGGAGTGAGACAAAGGTCAAATTTAGTTCTTTGCTGAGTTGTGGCCATGTTAGCTGTGCTCTGCGTGCTCAGCGAGGAATTGGCGCACATGTGTAAGAGCTTGGCTACGTAGCTGGGTGTCCGTGCACGCAGCGGCCACATCTGCGGTGCTGGATGAGGGCATCAGCCCTTCCTGACACACGCCTTTCCCCATCACCTCATGCTGTTTCTACAGTATTTCTGTGCATTGTTTGCAATTTTATCATAATTGAGGTGTTAACTTCTTTTGGAGAGCTGTTGTGTAGAGACTGGCCTTTATGAATGTGTTTACAGATAGTCGTGGTGAGTTGTAGTGGAGCTCTCTGTTATTATTATTATTATTAAGGTTGAGAGCTCCTGACATGCAGAGAAACCTGTTGCTTGGGTTTGTATGTATCTGCCCTCAGAATATATATGTAAGCTTTTAGGGTGCTGAGCTGATCCGTGGGGTTTGCTCTACCAGCCACCTCGATGGGTTAGACAACACTGGGCATCAAAATTCAGGTCAAGTTCCAGCATCAGGGAAATTTCTCCCCTCTTACTCTTCTTGTCTATTATTTTGTGACTTTAACTACGTGACATTACATTATTATTTCAGCGTTTCATGGGCTGGGCTGTGAAGAAGAAAAAGCGATTAGACAACTTGAGTTAGTCAATGGTATGACTTAGTACTTGATAAATCAGATATTTAAATTCTCTTTGGTTGTTTTGCCAGGTGACCACTTTTATTTCCCTTATTATCTGGGTTGCAGTAGCAAATGAAAAAGGAGATGTAGTCACAATGCATTACAATTGTATCCTATGCTTACGGGTTTGCATTTAATTAATCTGCATTAAGTCACTTAAAATAGCTTATTTTTTTGTACCTATATTAAATACAGTGGTAGAGACTTTTTATGATGTTTGATCTAATATATTAGAGGATTTTCTGATATTGTAAAGGCACTTAACAGGATTGTTACACTTTACACTAAGAACCTGGCTGTGACTGGGTTATATTTCAGTGTTTCTTCCTAAACTACTGTTGCTGCAGGACAGTTTATCTATAACTTAAGTTTCTGGGTGTTGCTAAAAGGATTTTTCAAAACAATCATCTTTGCCATTCTTGTAACCTTCAATACAGTACTCAGCATCACAGGGGACATTGGGGCAGATAGCTGCAACTGTTTAGAATTAAAGATCTGAAAATAATTTGGAAAGAAGGCGCCCACAAAGGAAGGGGAAATCTTTATTTTTAAGTGGTTATAGAGGAGCTGTGTTTTCTACCTCTTCCACGCTCGGTCCTGCCATGGATGTGAAGTTCAGAAAGCAATTTACAGCCTGAAGACCCTTGAGCATTTTTTCTAATGGTTCTGTTGAATCTTTCTTAGCAGAGGGAAGAACAGGTGCAAATCCATTACCCAGCTTATAGTTATTTTATCCTAATAGGCAGTTTTTGGTTTCTTGCTTAGGTTTCTTCCCAACAGGTTATTGCCCTTAGCAGTATTTTGCTTTAAAATACGAAGAGGACAATTTATAGCATTTATAATATTTTTTGAGGTGTTGTTTGCTTGTTTGTTTTATATACAGAGTGGAAGAATTGGGAGGGCAGATCCCTATGATAGCTGGTATGGGAGAGAAGGAGAACTACACTTTTTCTTGTGACTTGAGGGGACACCCTTTGAGCAGCTCAAGTTGCTCTGTATCTTTAAAGTATTTTACACTTGTCTGTGTAAAAAATATATTTCCCTGCATGTGTCAGCTAACTACTCATTAAATCTGCCAATATAAGAGCTTAACGTTTCGTTTCCAATGCCACGTGCTGCATAATGCAGTTTGGCATCAGGAAATAAAGTTCTTTACAATACTGTGCACAGACAGAAGTGAGGCAAACGTGTGTTAAATCTGGCCCGAGCTGTCTGATTAAAATAATCTTGGTGCAGGTGCAAAGATGATGACAACTTGAAGTTTATTTAAGGAGGGCCTTAAATAAATTTATATTAAATCAGAGATAGGAGGTGAAACTGTGATGAAATTGTCTGACCAATTGCTTTTTAGTTTGGAATTTGCACTTTCCAAATGTAGTACTGTGACCAGAGAAACAACAGGCAGAAACGAGCTGCGAGTTATTTTGCTGTTCAGGGAGACAAGGAGCTGCTTATAGTTCTGCTCCACGGCTTAATTTTTAGGTCCTATATAAATAGGATTCAATCCACCAAGTTGTTCAGAGATGATAATCCATCAACATTTAATTTGGTAAGCAGGAAAAGGCTTTAAAATAATATAATGTAGTTGGTGAATCAGATGCACTGTTGGATTCCATTATTAAATGTAGATGCATGATATTGGTGGCATTGTGTTTGTTATTTTAATAATTCGAATTAACTTCTGGTAATTGTAGTGGATCTTCTGCCAACTGTCCCAGCTAGGACCGTTATTCAGGGGTTTTATTTTCAGTAGGCACCCAGCAAATGAATACAGGAAGTTTCATGGCAAGCTAAACTTCCACAGCACAAGAAGGTTTTGTAGTTGAAGAAAAAATCCTCATGATGAACTTCCTCATGATCTGTCTGTCTTTAAGAGCTGCTGAGAGATTCACACAATCTTCATGATAAAGTAGTAATTTACAAAACCCCTACAAACATTTAGTGTTTCACTCTTGCTTATTGATTTGTGGGATTTGCATGCAATATAAGCTTTCTCCCTGCCAGTTATCCTGGTCCTCTGTCTTTTTATTGTCCCCTACTCCATTTTGTAAGCCATGGTGGTTTGTAGTAGCCATAAATCCACGCAATCCAGAGATGCTGCAAACATCTTAGCAAATGAAAAACTATAAAACTAACCTATTTATGCACACAAGGCCGAATTCTTCCCTCAGCTGAATGACACTTCATTGCCGGAGAAATGCTCTGAAGCTGCAGGTGAAGATGGCTCTGAGAAACGGGGTTGTCATCTTCATCTCCCCGATAGCTGGCAAGACTTCTGCTCCCACAGCAAATTAAATAATAATAATAATAATAACAATAATAATAATAATAATAATGGGACAGATAGGTCTCTTTCCAATTGATTGGAGATGGGGCCATCTATAAAAGTTGGAGAGTTTATTTTTCTTTCAGAGCAGCTTTTCCTTGGGAAGAAGGAACAGACTACAGATATTTCTGTAGTCTGACTATTTCATTGGAAAAAAATGAAACTCACTGCAACTCGAGTTACTGCATTTTGGAAAAAAAAAAAAAGAAGAAGAAGAAAAATTAAAAAAATGGCAAGGGTAAATTTGCAATGGGAAAGGGAGTAAGCGTTTTTCCAGCAGTTAAATGTGTGACTACATGGAAAGGATCTTTATTGTATATTTTTAATTTGGAAATAGAGAGTTTAGTAAGTAAATTGAATTAATCCCCAAAGAGTTGTTGGGAAGTAATTTAAGACCCTAAAAGAAAAAGGAAACTTGGGATGAATGTATGTATGGGGCACCCTCTGAGTACAAAGTCAGGCTGTCAGCTGATGGAGTTATTAGCACCGAGGGATGGTATCCATTAAAATAATGGCTAATTTCTTACGCTGTCAGGCTATCTGACTGCTCTTTCTTCAAAGCTCATCGTGTTGCTGAGAGAGTTATTGAACTTATCCTAAGCCCCTAGATAATGCTCGCCTTTAATTTGCCCATCAGAACATCCATACAATTATTTGGGGCATCTTCAAAGTGTTCCATTGCTTTTGAGTAGATCATCGAGATAATGTTCTTGCTTTTGATAGTGGCATGCCTTCTGGATGGCAATGTAAGAAAATGAAGTCTCCACCTCCCAGTGATCTTTTCCTTCTCTCCTAACCATCACACAAACAAATACAAACCCTGAGATCCTACATAACCTATAGATTCCCCCAAAGAAATTAATCCTACCTGCTTTTATCTCATTTTCTGCATATTGCCTACTGCACGTTGGTTTCTTAATTTGTTTTTGCAAGTGATGTATTTGATTTCCTGCTATCAATGAGCGTCTGCCTTTCAGCTGGCTCCAAGCATGACTGGCATAATGAAAAGTCTTCCCTTCATTGGGCTGGCATATTTTTGTATCAAGAACTTCCCTTTCCCTAATAATTAGGATCAGGTGGCAGATCTTCCTATTTCTTCACTCCAAGTTGTTGCTAATCTTCGTCATCAAAATTAATAAGAATAATTCTTATAAGGGTACAGCAGAAGTAGAAAAAATATATGCAAAATCTAGCAGCAAATCCCAGTGATTTTTTTTTTTTCAGTTGACTGTGTAAGATCCAGACCTTCAAAGTGCTGTTGCTGAAGAAACATTTGCAATCTATGAGGGTTTTCTTGTGGTTGTTGAAAATAGATGTAGGTAGTTCCTGAGCTTTTTTTTTTTTTCTTTCTGCTTGAAATAGAAGCCTGATTATTTGTTCTTTGTTTATAAAGGGTTTGTAGCAGAACGATAATAGTGCTCTTTTTTTTGACTTGCCAGTGAGAACAGCACCAAAGAACATGACCTCCTCAAGTGCTGTATGGCAGAGGGGAGCATTATTCTAAGCGGACACACAGATGTCTGAAGTCCAGATTTGGTTGGGTCTCAGGATGCTTACACTGAAATGATGATTTTTTTCTCCAGCAGCCCAAGCTTCATGATTGCCTCTGAGCCCTGTGTTTGGCCCTCGTGCCTGCAGCCACCGCTACCCAGCTAAGTCCTGCTGACACGGTCTGTGCTGGGGATGGGAGGCACTGAAGGATGGTGGCTTGAACCAATGAGCTTCAGAAATTTGCAGCAGTTCACACTTGGCAGTTTATTTTTTTATATTTTTATTTTATCTACATCTCAATTACATAGTAAGATGTTCTTTTTAAAAACTTGTTTGTTATTAAGATATAAATCTACTTATTTTAGTCATGTAGTGCATGCCAGCGTAATGCAATACAAGAAGATTACAAGCTGATGGTTAGATGTTAATAACAGTAACACAAAACATTAAGGCAAGTGACATTTACATAAGTATCTTGATCTTAATACATGTAATTTACATATGAAAATTTAATCACCATAGAGATAAACAGCTGCAATGTTTAATTAAACTCTCCACACAAAATCAGCCTGCAAGAAGTAGTTTGTCACTGCTAATTTATCACAATTCTCATAAGTATTCTTTAAAATAAAAATGCAAAATAAATGACTCTTATTGATAATTTAACTTCTGGTTACTTTATCGTATTCTCAACAGGCTTTGATGATACAATTACAATATGAAGATTCCAGGCTCATTTTCTCACAATTTAGAAGACAAAACATAAATATATAGAGAACAAATGTATTTGTTTACAGACTTAAGGGTCAGCAGTATGGCAGCACTAGAGTACAATTTAGGCAAATTTAATGCCACGATAAGTTATGTGTAATGAAGGGATGCAAGTCTCTCTCTATGGGGCTGTTTAAGGAGGAAACAATTATAAGTGAGAATTAATGCTGGCATTATTGTGGAGCTGGAACAGGCTCCTCGCTCTCAGTATCCCTGCCTAAAACACACATTTTAGAAATCGGGGATGTGCTGACATTCAGAAGTTATTGAAGCCGAGACTTTGCTTCTAGTGATGTATTTTAAAGTAAAACAAAGCACACAGAATCTTGAAAGAAACAATTTACATTTCTTGCCAGGGATCCTTGAAGAAAATCAAAATTAGAAGGTTGACTGAATCCTCTTCACGGCTCTAAGATAACAAAAACAGCATGCTTACTAACCCAGTAGTTACAAAAAGGATCCTTTTTGCAACTACTGGGTTAGTAGGAATGGAGAACAGATATTTAACCTCCAGTACCTTGAAGTACCTATTTTTAGGTGTGCAAGTATATTATATCCCAAGTAGAACAAACTGTACAACAAGGCTGTGGCCCATGAGGAGGTTATCAGATGTGTCTTCTCCATATGCTAAAAATTGCTTGATTATATATAGATAAACTGAATTTCCTACACCATGGTAACCCCAAGAAACTGGAAAGCTGGTTTGCATATGGCAGATTATCCTGTTCTGTAAGTCTCATGAACCCGTTAAAATGATGACTCTCAGAAAATATTAATTTTGCCTTGAGTTTGGATCTCCTTCTCTTTATTGCCCAGACCTCTTTTGGGGTAAGTTTTGAGGATTTGATCATTTAAGGTTATTTAGGCAGTATGCCTAAAGATGATACCCAGGTCACGGAGAGCAAATGGAGTTATTTGGTCATGGCTTTAAAATTCTTATTATGCATCTATTTAAGGAAAGTAAAAACTGGGCTAACTTCAGCTTTATGTTCATAAATGGAGCTTGTAGAACTAGGTGTGAGTAAAACAAAAAGTCAGGAATTCGGTCTCACTATAGAGGTAAGTAATATGCTGCAAAAAGAAATCGGAATTCAATTTTAAAACAATACTTTTTTTTAAAAAAAATCTGAATTCTGATTTTGAAATGTAGAGGGAACTAGAAGTGAAGACAGCTGAAGCAGCATAACTTTCTGCAACTCTTCCATGTCTAAGCAGCCAAATCATCCTTGAGGAAAGTTAGCAAGCTATTATTCTTAAACTATTATCCCACCTGCATTACACTGTTTTATTTTTTATTTTTTATCTTTATTATTATTATTTTAAGATTGGCCCTAGGTAGTGGTTTTGTTTGTTTGTTTCAGCAATTATTCTAGTTGTTGAGTAGAAAAGTGTCCATCGAGACTCATTGCACTTAGGGCTCGGCTCCATTGCCACTCCAGTTGTGCGTGGATGGTCTGCCTGGTCTCCAGCTGCCGTGCCAGGAGCAAGCAGATCCAGTGCTCTGTCTGCTGCTCCCGGGGGCATCTTGGATACCCTGCAGATACGGCACGGGATGCCTGTGCTTCGGCAGCTGGATCAAGCTCTTATACTCCACAAACCAAACGAAGTATTTTAAGTAGACACATTAGGAAAAGTCCTACCTGGGAGAGAGGCAAAAATAAGTGATGTTCCAATACACAAGAGCTGTGGAAGGAGTAACGTCCATACCAACTTAAACAAGAAATATTCTCATTACGAGGTGAATATGATCTCACCTTTGATTTTGATGTGCTTAGAAGGTATTGGCAGGTGGCTGATCATAAGTCACATTTTCCAGGATATGCTGCTATTAATTGCTTTGTGTTATAATACATATGGCCATGATTTGAACTAAAATGTAGCTTATTACACCATGGCCATGATTTGAACTAAAATGTAGCTTATTACGCCCAACTCCCTTGTGACTAAAATATTTGTACGCAACAAAACAGAAGAAGCAGAATGAAGATAAGATGAACTAACTAACCCCGGAATTCCAGCATTGTCGGTTACAGATTAGTGCTGAATGCTGAGATCCACTGAGGTTTACAGGTGCAGAACCTGTCGGTCAGAAGAAGAGATGCTATTCAGAAACAGAGTTTTGGGAATACAAACAATCTGCATTCCCCTTCTGGACACAAGGAATCCTTATACACTCGGGATAACCTGTTTATTCAGAAAGCCTTTATTTAGACTGGTGACGGTGACGTGTTACTTATACATAATCTCGTGTCTTATTGTGTTAGGACAAGTTTTTCCATGTGGAAAACAATGAGGATACGGCATGTCCACCACTGCATGTGAGGTGGGCATGTAGGCAGATACAGATGCAGACTCAAAGACACTGTGCATGTGGCTCCCATAGTCAGTAGGAATTTAGGGCATTCAGCACCCTGCCAAATCAGGTCCAGCTGCAAGAAGTCCATCAATCCGCAGAATAATATTTTTATTATTATTATTTTTGGATGGGGTACTTGCCTGATGGCCCTGTGATGTGCTACAGAGCCAGTCTTGAGGGTGCTGTAACAAGTGACTGAGGTCTGTGCTGTCACAGGGGGTGACTGAGGTGTGTTATATTTCTACCTGTATCTTAGGAAGACTACACAGATCAGCCGCCTAGCTTCAAATACAAAACACATGGCCCCAGAAACTGATGCTCCCCCTCTGTGCCCTGTGCTGGAAATACCCCTGCAGCCCTAGGCACCTGGGCTGTGGTGTCAGTGGCTCACACAGACAGCAGGAGCTGGGCAGGATGGACAGAAGGACAGCCAGTGATGCAGGGCACTGCTTCTCTGCTGGGCAGGGCATGGGAAATCGCATTGCTTTATCAAACGCTTTGGATTACACGGGCTAGGTTTGGCCATCTCTCATCCCTGCAGATCCCGTAATATCCTGCTGAAATTGAGGTTCGTAATCCGGTGGCCCCATGTCAGTGTCCTTAGCTCTGGTGGCAGCCGCCCTGACCTTTTGGAGCTAAAAGAGCATCTGTGTCCCGCTTGGGGGGCAGCTTCGTGTTGGCCACGGATGAATTAACTGCTCTGCTGATTAGATTTGCAAAATCTTCTGGGATAAAAGTATTAAGTAAATACAAAATGATTAAAGTCCAACTCTGTACCAAAAGTGCAGTGTCCCTTTATTTCCTCTTCTGGCCGGGAACCCAGTGAGGTTAGACACACTGTAGACTAGAAGCCATAAGGAGATAATTTTGATTACATTTCTGAAGTGAAGTACAACGGGAGGACAAAGTCTGAAACGAGGGGGCTACCAAGGGCTGACTTCTTTAACTACGATCTCCATCGTGCTGGAAATAAATCATTGTTGCCAACGGTAGAAAAACATATTTCAACGCTAATTAAAAACAATGCAAGAACACTTTATTTATTTGCAAAACACACGTAACCTCCTGGTGTGGGTAGAGACTTCCTCCTGCGAGAAGTGATCGGTCCCTTGGGAGATCTTTTCTCCCTATCCCTTGATGATGTCAGTGAGTCCTTGATTAGCTGCTGACACATGAAATTATGGGGGGTCAGCAGGGCTAATGAAAGGCTTCTTCATCCAGCCGTGCCCATACGCTGTCTCCCTCTCTCCTCCTCAGCTTTGGGTTGTATGGTGACCTCGGTGACAAAGTCAAGAGAGGAAATACACACTATGATATCAGCGCGGTCTAATCAGCGGTTCTCGGTTAATATCTAATTATTTAATAAAGGGGCGATGAATTATTTGTGGCCCAGAGTTTCACACAAACCGGGCTGATCTCTGTGGATGGGATGTGTATCTGTCCCCGCCGCGTTGTCATTGATTAGTTCTGTCGTGTCGAATACATTTCTGCAGGTGTGACTTGCATGGGAAATCCCGGTGTCACCTCGGCAGGCAGGCAGGCAGAGCTTGTTGCCAGCAGGAAAACCGTGCCTGGGGCTGAAGCACCAGGAGGACAGAGTGACCTGGGCAAGGCAGCTGGGGTAGGATGCCTTTGGGTCACGCTTTGGGAAATCTGAGCCCTTCTTTGGCCATGGGTAACCGTGGTCACTTGGCACAGCCCGGGGAACCGGGCGTATTTGTACCTATTGATTGAAATCGTCCTCCTTTAAGGACTCAGCTTAGAAAAGACTTTCAGAGTTGGAATGACCTCAACATATGTCACGCTTTCTTCAGAGTGGGTGATGATTATTTCCATATTAATTACTGTTGCCAAGTGTTTTTCCTTCCCAGCTACGTGCCAGTCCCGTCTGTTCCTTCCTCGCTGGGCTTTCCTTTTTATCAGACCTCTTCCCTTTGAGCTTATTCCTCTTACCTTGGAAAAAAAGAGAACAGTTCAGAATTTGTTTTACTGAAATGATTGTTCTTAATATATACCTATTTCAGAATATGCCTGCATATATAAAATAACCTTCCCCACCCCAGTTTAGGACAAGTTGTGACTCTATGGGCTTTCACTCCATGAATTGCCCTTAAGGACAGCGCGTTAGGTCTCAGCCTAGCAGGCTCTGTGCTGAAATTTAAGCTTTTGTAGTTTTATTAAGTAAACATTGGCTAAACAACAACAAAATATTTTATGGGCAAGAACATGGGAATAATTCACCTGGGCTGAATAATGACTCCCATGCAAGTGTGAATGTTAAATGTGGGGGTGAGGGCACGTGCTGGGGTCGGTACAAGAAATCTCCATATTTTAGGGTGTAAGCGGTTCAGAGTAAGCTATAAATATGTGTCGGGACCAAAACAATTACACAAATGTAGATGCTTCCATTTATCTTTTGCCTGTATTTGTTCTAAAAGTTGTTGTTTAGCAGCTTCAAAATTTGGCTGTGCCTTTATGGATGATTAAAATGGGCCTGATCCGTGCTCCTGCTTAGCTCCTGATACGTACAGACCACGCATTTCCAAATTGTCCGCCGTCTTTATCATCGGCACACCGTGTGCTTGTATCAGCCCCAGGTACAGTACCGGGGAACAGAGGGCTCAGGGTTTGAGAGGTGACACATCAGCCTCCCGAAACCCTGACACCAGCTCAGCCCTTTCTGCCCCGTGCACTGGCGCACGACAAAACCCTGCCTGGAGTTGAGGCGATCGCTTGAGGCGATTTAGGCTCCAGGCTTCTAGGAAAGAGGTAATTGTTCTTTTATGATTATAATGGATCAAAATAAAATCAGCTTGCACTTCTGAAATGGGTTTATTTTTTTAGTTGGAGAAGTGTACAGTAGTTCTTTTACAGTGTCATCCAGTGGTGTAATAATAACACAAGAAGCGCCTCATTTTCTAAGCTGTTTATTTTACACATCCTCTTTGAAATGATAAGCATTTCTATTCAAATCCGGGATTCTCTTTGGAGCAGCAGCCACCAAAATGACCCAACAACTATCTCTTGATCCTAAAAGAAATAACTTTTACATGTGCAAAAGTGTGCAAATCATCTTGTGCCTGTATTTACACAAACAGTTAACGTACAGCTCCGGACGCCAAACCAATATTAATGCCTGCTAATGGCAGTTAAGCATCCGAAGTGCCATTTCGGTATGCAAATACCCAAATAATAACATTAAAAGAGTTACCAGCATTTATGTAGTACCTGTGGTATCTGGCACACAGCTGAAATAATTGCATATAAGCCTAAATAATTCCTTGCATATTTTAGTAGAAAATCCTTCTTTGCTCTGCTGCGTGGCTTTAAGAAAAACTTACAGAAGTTGATGTTATCAGAAATATTCCAGATTATTCTACGATCCTGTGTTGCTGTGTTTTTTTTTTTTTTTCATAGACTTTAGTATTTTTTAATGAAACAGGAGCTAAACCATGGGGCTCGGTGCAGAGCTAAGTTTGCAGAGCAGATCTGGAGAGTGAAACCTGTCCTGAGGCACCAAGCCCCGAGCACCTGCCCCGAGCACTTGGCCCATCACTGGTGACTGCTGCTTCTGCGTGCTGTGAAATTGGAATCCAGGCACGTGAAGCAGCTAAGAAAACACCAACAAACCTCTGCCTTCATGGAGGTACCTTCTAAGGGTATTTTTTTTAGTCTCTCATTTGAAGAGCAGGGCAGCCCCATCCTCTCCTTCAGTGCCCGCTTGCCATTCCCAGAGTGGAGGTTGACTTACCAAAAAAAAAAAAAAAAAAAAAGGAAATTTACACAGATTTTGTGCCCTAATTAGCACTGCTAATTGGGGCACACAAGTAAATTGCACTCTAGCCTGTGGAGCTTGTCAGCCAGTCAACCAGATCACTGAGTCACCAGGAGCACGGCTCCGACCCTGAGCTGCTGGTTAATCAGGTGCAAAATCAGAGGTCCCTGCAGGAAGGACACAGCTCTGCCACTGGGCATCACTGAGAGAAGCTGCTCGGGGCTCTTCTTCTGCCTTTTTTCCTTTTTTTTTTTTTTTTTTTTTTCTTTTTAAAGGCTGGAGTTTAAAATAAAAAACAGCTGGGAAGGAGACCACCGGTAATTCAGCATCGTGTGCTGGGGAGGTTGGGGCTGGCTGGGCGCGGGGAGCTCACTGGGAGGTCAGAGTTTCTGCAGGGCTGTGGGCACAGTGACACTCCTGCTCGCCACTTAAAAATGCCCTGTTTGCAATGTGGGAGAGGAAAATCAAATTTTACAGCCATGGAGCAAGGCTAAAAACATTTTGGGAGCTATATCTTCCTAGAGAGTGACCTTGCCCAGCCATGTCTACAGCAGCTGGGGATGCAGACCACCTGGCCCACATGGAGATGAGTACATTCTTACCTCCAGGTGGGTGAGGTTAGGCATCGTTTGGATGTGATGGGGGGAAAAATTGTCATTCATCAGTATTCTTATTCCCCCTCCATCAGAAAATAATAAATCCCTGAAGATGCGTTGTAGTTGCAGGTGGCTTTGGTGCTTCAAGGACAAAACACCGCAGTCATTTTTAAAGGGAGAATATCAGCACTGCTCATTTTACATCCTCTGCTTTGACAGCGCGGGGATTTAATGCTCCCTCTCTTTCTGCAGACACCTTGAAGGAATACCTTTGTGAGGAGGAAACCCCAAATGCTCCCCAGACCAGAGAGAGGCTCCGTAGGCGCATCGTGCCCTGGTGGCACGGTGGGATCTGGGGCTGGGCTGCAGAAAGATGTGATGGGGACAGGTGAGAACGGGCACTGACCTGGGCCACCTGCGGCTGGGTTTGAAAAGCCCCTGTGGGGGTAACAGCTCCTGAACTGCTTACATAGTGGGTAAGGTGGCCGTGGGCTTCTGAAAACCCACCAGCACTACAGAGGAGGGATAATTTATCTTGCAGGCTCTTCCATTTGTGAGAATCACTGGTTAATCGCTACCATGGTTCAAAATCTGGGCTAGTATTCTGATCCCAGAGCTCTTTATATGTGAAAAAAAAAACTGTGAGCCTATATAGGACATCAAATATGTCCTATATATTATATTATTATTATTATTATTTTAATTAAAAGTTAAGTACTTTTCTCTTTGGGATGTTTTCTCCCTTTGCAATGAAGCGGTGGTGATGTTGCATGATGGGCTCCAATATGCAGTGATGCCCATGATGTGGTATCTAATGATCTATTTTCCACAAGGCAGATAAATTCCATGTATATAAGGGCTTAAATATTTATTTTTCTTAAATATTTTTAAACTGTGGCTTGCTGTAACGAATAAGATCCACTAGATGGTGGTAAAGACCATCGCCTATATCTTCCTGTATCAAGAAAAAAAAAAAGAAAAGTTAAGACTACAATACTACATTAAAAAATTCAGCTACATAAACCTACATACCTATCTTATATTTTGAAACCCATCACAAGCATGAGAAAGCTGTGGTGCTTTTGGGCAGCGTTATTAGCCTATAAGGAGCTCTCTGAATTAAATTGTTTAGTTAGGATAAATACGGGGTGAAATGATTGTGAATCATTGTGGCAAGTTTTAATACAGATCAGAAACTAAATTAATCCTGCTCTTACTCATGGATCGTGGATCTCTTTTTCTTCAGAAACAAATGAATAGTAAACAACATTCTGGCAATTTTTAGGTTAATCATGTAGAACTGATTACTCAAGAAGAATGCTATTAACATTTAGTCAATTTATACCCCACTATGTGACAAATGAAAATTAATGTTGCTGTTTTTAAAATATCAAATGGGTCATGATTTTAAGAAAAATGATTACCCCTAAAGATAACTGATAACGATGGCTAAAGGCTAGGAGCACCGAGCAACTTAGCAACATTCATAATTCCCTAACCAAATACTGTGGAAAAGCAAATACAGCTTAGTCTGTCTGCTGGGTGAACAGGCTGCACGTTAGGTATTGTGTGGTGGGTCTTTTTGGTGGTGGTTGAAGAAAAGCGTTCCGTGTTACATTTTTTTGGTGTTAGTCATTTCTCATGCAAAAGGGCATGATTGATGATGGCTGAACATTGATGATGTTCAAACGTTTCCTAACAACAGGTGGATTTTTGGAGCTGAATATTGTATGCTCTTGGCGAAGATGTTATCTTCCTGAATCAATTATTCTTGCTGGTAATGAGCTAATAGGTCCGTCTCTCTGATAATCTGGTACTATATATTGATAAAAAATGCTTTAATACGATCAGAGGTGATGCAGTGAGGATTGCTACAGGTATTTGCAACAAGTGAGGATGAGAAATGCACTGGAAAGGAGTAGGGGACCAAGGACTTTAGGGGACAAAAACAACAAAGC
The DNA here is from genome assembly GCF_011077185.1 of Oxyura jamaicensis. Taxonomy (NCBI): domain Eukaryota; kingdom Metazoa; phylum Chordata; class Aves; order Anseriformes; family Anatidae; genus Oxyura; species Oxyura jamaicensis. The sequence continues at coordinate 36,806,572 of NC_048899.1, read as the reverse complement.
ACAGTCTTTATTCTAGAAATATGTATTTTACGCTGTGGGACTATCTTGAAATTCGACTATATAAAGGAGTTTTGAACAGATGTTTAGCACGTATGGATTTATCTCACATGAGGTCCTGTGGCTCTATGGGAGGAGAACTGTTACCGCGTGCCTCAGCGCAGCGGTGCTTGCACCTCTGTGTATGCGTGTGGCTGTACTTTCCCCGTAAAATAATTGTAAGAGGTCCTGACCTCTTGCAGAACCAGCAAAGCTCAGCCAGCCCAGTGCTTCCTCCGTCGCTCGGCCAGCTCGGGGAGTGATTAATGGGCGCTTTCAGACCCACGTGCACAGGCTTTCTAATGGAGGCGGTGCATTAAGGGGAGCAGTCCCCGGGTTGTTTTAAATCACTTTCCCCATTTTTAAAAATTACGTTGCGTATTAAAGATTTATCATATACCTAGGAAGGGAACAAAACAATTTGATTTTCACTTTTTAAACTACAAACATCAAATGGATTTGGGGGGGGGGGGGAGATGACGACTTCTGGTGTTTATTGCCTTTGCAGAGTAGAAGACAAACACTCAACTCCCGAGTTTCCTATGTAACGAGATACCCGGGAGTCGTGCGTCCGTAGAGTGATGGCTTTGCTTCCTCGGTGCTCCATCCGCAGCAGTCCAAGCCCAATCTGTGTGACATATAGGGCCCATTTCAGCCTTACAAGAGCGCAGACATCATGAAGCGGGATATATCAGTAACCATTCCAGGGCTGACCTTTGCAACCCAAGAAGTCGGTGATTTGTGGAGGCTTGTTAAACTTGGTAATCTACATTTCTCATTGCTTACAGCAGCATTTTCACTTTCTCTTTTTTTTTTTTTTTTTTTTCCTGGGGAAGGTTGCGTGCTGACCAGTTCCAGTATCCGAGCTGAGCGGTTAAGAAAATTAACATTTTTAAAAGGTTGTAAAGGAGCAATCTTGTTTGAAAGCAGCAATGGTATCCCGATTTCTTTGGGGATTGCTCCTTGTGGATGCAGATGTGGCTGTGTCTCAGCATCCCTTCTCACAGGGGGAGGCGGGCTGCTTTGAGCTTCCCTACAAATTCCTCATGGGAAATTTTGTTGCCAACTCAAGTTTTTATTTTTTTATTTTTTTTTAATTTTAAATTATTTTTAGTCAAATGTCTCCTGGGCTCGCGCCGAAGTCTTGGAAGAGGATTTTTCTAGATTAGGGAAAAAATGTCCAGTTGCTGGTGGGCTGCATGAGTCTGAGCTGAGAGGTGGGTTCTCACCCAGCTCAAGCCACGAGACCCTTCACTTGCAGATGGGAGCAGGCTGGCAGACACCTCGGTGCCGAGGAGGCCATTAATGGGCATAGGATCATTATAGGATCAGCAAAAAGTTATATTAATCTCTAGGTACGTGGGCTTCAGGAAAAGCATGGGTAGCTACAGTTTTGTAGTTGGGTTAGAGATGAGGTGGTTTTCCTAGATCCGCGGTGACCAGTGTGAACTTGGTTTCTTTAGAAATCACGTTTGGTCTTACATCAGTCTGCCTGAGCTGTGATCGGAAGCTGTGGGAGCTGGAGGTGCCTGGGAAGGGGTGGGAGGTTCCCTCACACGGTCCCGTCTGCACCACGTTGGGTCCCTGGTGAGAAACCTAAACTTTGACTTCTCTGCATTCTTAGGAGTGTTTGAAAATGTGCTGTTTCTCCATAAAAAGTGTCCTTTTGGAAAGTTTAGGCTTATCTGTTTCTGTTTCATTTAGTGAAGTTGTGTTAATGGCAATGAAAAAAAAAAACAACAACTTGGTAAATGAGGAAATGGTTGGCCATAATGATTGTCAGGAAAATTCTGAAATTGTTTCGTTTGCTGCTAAATGGCAACAGGGAACGAGCCATAACAGTAAAGGGATTTCAGAACAAAAGTAACATCAAGTTTCATTGTCAAGTTCTTCCTTTGGAGGATTCAATTCTTCTGCGTTGCAGACACGTGGGTCCCCCCCAAGACCAGGGAGGAGCAGTTTAATGCCTCGCAAGAAAAGCGAGACTTATTACCTGCACTAAAGGAGCACAAAAGTCCAGGGAAACCTCCAGTTCAGGTACGGTAACCACAACTCCAAAAGATGTTTTCTGCAGCCTAGTATTGGACTTTGGTCTGCCACATTGTTCAGAAATGAAAATCACTTCCCAGAAACCAAAACTGTCGGAGTGATGAGAAAAAAGATGAAAGACAGGAGAGCAAGTGTCTGAGTTTATTTACAAACAAGAGAGAAATAAGACGGAAGGGTCACAATTAAGAATCCTCAGAGGCAAAATAAACCCCGAAGACGAGGACAGGGGCTTTCATCACGAGCGGGAGCAGGAGGATGGAGTCAGGGGGCAGAAGAGGAGCGGCAGATCCCGGCGTGGCAGCCACCCGCGGGAGTCAGCGGGATGAGAGCAGAGCCGCGGCTGCAGCAGCAGCATGGCAGAAGGTCATTTTTTCACCCAGCAAAGGGTACGACACCGCAAAAGTGTTGAAAAAAGTGAGCAGAAAATAGCTGGAAATATATGAAGATAAAGGTGAGATGACAGAGGGGAGAGAAAACGGCTTTGCACAGACTGTCAAGTGGTGCAAAGGCTGCCCGAGGTTGCTAGACAATAAAGAAATACTAAAGAGCTATCATTGGTCCTGTAGGTGCTGTAGACCAAAAGTTCTCTGTGTTTTTTATTTTTATTTTTAGCCTGAACATTCAAAAATAAAATACAACGAGGCTGCATTAAAATCAAAATCACATTTAACGGGGCAAATGCTGTATTTTTTGTTTATTTTTTAATGAAAACCATCAGATCAGAGTCAGCATTTGCAAAATATGTTTTTATTAGTGTGGCTTTGGTCGTGTTGAAATGCAACATTTTTCTAGACGTATGATCAAGGAACAGTTTCTTGAAGTATCTCTGTGCAAGAAATTTTTCTGTTCTTATATTGCATATGCATTTCAGAAGCATGGTAACTCCCAGAAAGCAATGCCTGTTCTTCTGATCCCTAAAACGCCACGAGAAATGAATTACATTTTTCTTTTCCCCTTCCAACAGACTTTTCTGTTCCAATTAACAGAAATCTATCCCAAATCATCCCAGTTAATCTACCAAATTCAAGTTAATCACGATTTCCAGAACATGTCTCACTTCTGAGTAGCTACCGAAAGTGGCAACCGGGCTCCTGAGTTTGCACATTGCCAAAAGGGCTTTCTGGAAATGTACCCTGAGATTACTTTACTAAGGCAGTCTGCCTTTACAGACTCGCAGTGCTCTTATAGGCGGTGGTAGGAGCAGTGCTTGTATAACTTAACCAGCAAGTACAGGTTTTAGTTAGCAGCGAACCAGTTAAAGGAAAAACAAAGTAGTTTTTTAAACCAATTCTAGCTCCACTTAGGCCTAAATTATTTTTTTTTTCTTCAGAAATGGGCATTTTAATATGTCACTTTTCAGTTCCAGCTCAATAAACAACCATTTATTTATAATTTTAAAGCAATCTTCAGCCTAGTCAGGTAAGAATTATTTCAAAAGAATAAAAACATTTTCATTTCCCATCACTGCCAAGAATGAAAAGAACATGAGTTATGAGTCTTGCTATGTTGTCTTAAGTTGATTACTATGGAATGATTAAAAAACTAGCTGTGCTGTCATAGCAGAAGAGTACATTATAAGTGTAATAACAGCTTAGGGATACAATCCATCAATGCCGTACTTGGGAGAAGAAAAAAAGTTGATCTATTTCTTTGGTCATCATTTTCAGCATATTAGATGACAAATAATTGTACATTCATCAATAACAATAGATTAAAGTTGAAATGATTTATTGCTATTACACTGCTGGTACGATAGAGCACCAGGTCACTCAAGCATTGATGGGGTCTGTATTTAATTTTCACGGGTCTCTTAGCAGAAATAATAGACAGAGAGGAAACCACCTGAAACAAGGTAGATCAAAGTTGGTGACAAGTGATTTGTAGGTTTGTTCTGCGGGAGAGGTGGGCTAGAGGTGGCAACACTGCTGCTCGGCGCTCTGAACCGCTACGTTGGGTGGCTCCCCGCATCTTTGCTTGGCCAAGCAGCCTCAGGAGAAAATGTTGAGCGCCATTCCTGAGGGTCAGGGCGGTTAATAAGGAGAAAATTATGGCAAAACTTCTTTTTTGATGTGAAAATTCTTTCTTGAAGCATTTTTATTTACTCTTAAAACAAGACAGGAGGGAAAACAGCACCATTTTTCAAAGGTGTGGGTTGGACTTGTCAAAAAACACAGAGCACGATACTTTGGCGTGGGCTGATACCAGTTCAAACTTAGTTTTTCTCGGAAGACTCTCTCCACCAAAACTTTGTGCACAAAGCAGTGCTTTGCAGGTAGCACTGCTGCCCCGTCTGCCTCCCGGGAGTCACCAGCTCCAACGTGGGTGAGCACGTTGGTTGCCTCTGTCCAAAGACCTCAGGACTTCCATTGCAATTGCCTCTCAACTGCAGTTTTTACAATGAGACAGTGAGGTTTCAGCCAAGGAAAACTTGTACATTTCTTGGCTTTTGATGCAATTTTCATGAAACTGAAACTCTGCCTAGAAGAAGATATTTTAGGATTAGTGTTAAATATGTTTAAGAACTTTCTCTGCGTTCATAGTACAAAAGCCACCGTTGAGCATAATGGGGAGAGAAGGGCCGCTAAAAGTCACGATCTCTCGTTCCCATTGGCCAATAATGAAGAGCAACAGCTGTTTTGATAATATTTAGAGTGACGTAATTCCAAACCAATCGTTAATAAACCATTGTAACCTCTCAATGAAATGAGAAAGAAGACAGAGAATAGCTCTCCTGGTCCAATGCTGAAATGTTGTCATTGCTGGGAAGAACTTGAGTCTTCTGTGTGCATATCGTGTACTACCTAAGGCTTTAGGATAGGTATGAAAAATGCTGATCAAATTAAAGAGGATTGTAATTTCCTTAATAAGAATGTCTCTAATTGGCTCTAGGATTTTTATTGATTTATTTTTGATCCAATTTATAGGTTTGTCTTAGTACTGTCAATATATTTAAATATAACAGAGCTGAATTCAGCAATAGGTGACTCAGAAATAATCCTAAACTATCGATACTACTAATAAACTAATGTACTGAGATAGTTTCCCTAACTTTGGAAAATTAATTGATTGTCTAAACAATCTGCCTGGTGGTGTTTATAATTTGTAAAGGAGCTGGGATAATAGGAGTAACTCTTTATTTTAAAATAGCAATTGAATCCACGTGTTTTTTCCAGGCAAAGCTCTATGGGGAAGAGTGCCCACTCTGCCCCTCTGGGATGCAGTCAGAATCTGCATATGCTAATGCCCCTAAGTTTGAGTAAGTTATATGGGGTCTTTAAGCTACAGAAATATCGGGATTCATGCTACTGCAAACATGCATACCTGCCAATAATTTGCCAAAATTAAGTGACACGAACAGTGAGAGTTTTAATTTTCTGTCCAGTCAAATCTTAGTATATCACACTCAATTTTCCTTCCTCAGTAATCTCAATAATTTCCCACCTTGCTCATGATGAATGTCTTGCCAGTTCCTGCTCAGTCCTTCCACTTTACACAACCTAATTAAAGAAAACATTCCATGATTGCCTATTTTTCCTCATGCATGACAACCTATTATTTTTTCTACCACCTGATTAGGGCTTTATTATCCTTGGATTTAGATTGATTTGCTGGGCACTTTAATAAAACACTACTTGGTTTGATTTAAAGGGCTACAGGTTTCCGTCATTCATAGAATTACTCGTACAAGTAACTCGCACGTGAAGTGCTGGATAGTCACCGTGAAAAGGGATTTGAGGGTACCATGATACAAGAAATGAGAATCACAGGTGGAGTTCCAGTTGTGTATGTTTTTAATCTTTCTATTGTAAGCAGGCAGGAGAGGACGTTTTGCAATATAATTTGTCAAGAGTGATAAATCTGTTTCATCATTTCTGTCAAGAATGGATCCCGTGTATTAAAACTACTATAAATATTTTCTCCAGATAAACCAAAACTTTCATATGATTAAATAATAATACATTTATGATGACAAATTACATTTACCATGTGTTATCTGAAATGCGAGACAAAATTAGGTAGTTAAAGTTCAAATGGATGGAGATCAGTTTTGATTTAAAATCAAAGGAATTTTATTAAGTAAATGAGATTTTCATCATTATTCTGTTATATCTAACATTCTCTCCTTTCAGAAATATTACTTATGAGCTAAGACAATTTAAAATAAGAACTGAGCTGATATTATAGCAAAATGTAGTTCAGCAAAAAAGTTCAGGAGCAGCTAAATATCTCGGCAGTGCCTGTCACCTTGTGGATGACTTCTTGCTTTGGCACGACGAGGAGTGCTCTGCAGCCTGCTCTGCCTGCCCTGGGGAAGCGATGCCCTGGGCTTCCTTCCTTGGCCATTTCTGCCTCATTGTGCTTTCTTCCGGAGCACTTTCTGATGGGGAAGGTGCAGCCCTGCTTCCCCGAGCTCCTGCTGGAGGTCTGCATATCGAGAAGCTGGGAGAAGGCAGCAGGGCTTTGCTGCAGCCCGTCAGCAGGCTTAGGTCAATAAAACAGATGGCAGTAGATGAATATTGGCACATCAGCCTTTGTTTTCAAAAAAATCTAGTTGTTTCAGCATTTGCTACTGTACAAATTTTTATTTTTTTTTATATTTTTTTAATTTTTTTTTTTTCAGTCTCCTTAAATGGCATGGAACTTGCTTACCTAAAAAATGTCTGCAAGATAGCCAGCACCGAATTTTTGCATTTAAGGGCTTGCTAATAGGAAAGCGGCAGCACGTGACATTCCTCTTTGTCAGCCCGATCCACTTGAGGAAGTATGTAAACTTAGGCACGGTTTCGTATCTTCCAGGTAGGAACTTCTACACTGTCCATGTAAAGTTTATATATTATGAAAGTAACTTTTAGCTGGCAAATTGGAAATTTAGCTGGAGAATGGAAAGAGCTTCCCTGAAGGGGACAGGAAGCTGGTTTACTCATTTCCCTACTTTCTGGGCACTTTGAGAAGTCAAAAAAAGAAGGGGTGTGTGCTTGCAAGGACACAGGCTGTGGTGACGATTATAGTCAGAATGAACAAAAGGATCCTATAAAAGCCAAGTGGTAGTGCTAAGGAGACTTAATGGTTATAAACTGGTAGCTATTAGGTTCTAATTACTCTTAAATAATTACTGAATGGAATAGTAAGTGTTGTTAGCTTACTTTAATATTCAGCAAAAAGCATTGCCTCCAGTGATAATTTACTGTTTCTTCAGCTATAATCTATACACATGTAAAAGTGAACTACTTCATAAACATCCTTAATAAATCCAATTATTGTCAGGATTTTGTGGAGGAGACCTATGCAGTGTGTGCCCGTACTGTGCTGGCATCTCAGTGAAACTACTGGTCCACTTCTAAAAGCAAATATAAATACTGAAAAAGGGGGGAAAAAAAAAAGGAAATGAGCAAACATAAGAAGTGGAGAACAGAAGTTGGATGTGCAAGTATGGTTCAGATTTCCAGAATGTGGGAGCACCATTATCGCTCGTGTGCTGTACGCGTTGTCTGCAGAGCTGTGATTTCACATGCAAGCGTCTCTGTTGGTGACTGTGCCTTAGTGGCAGGCACATATATATTCTCAGAAGGAGCAGATTACTTTGTCCTGGCTTAGTTGCTTAATTTATTTTGGATCATCTTTGGCGAGTTTGTATAAGTCTCTGCCCCCTGCAACTGACTCGAGACCTCATTTTTCTCCTAAAGGAAACGGGTCTGGGTTTTGATGTACCAAGAATAAAAGCCTTATATAACTTCAGAGCATCATGTAATATCCTGAAAAATTTGGAAGCCTTCAAAGTCCCCAGATTGAATGAAGGAGGACTCTATTTGCGACAAATGTATATTTTCCATCAAATGTCCAGTTGCAATATTCTTTTCCTTTATTTTTTGCTTCAGAACCACTGAACAGCTGATCCTCGGGTGCCATAACCATCAAATAAAGGAACACCAGATAATGGTGAATATTTCTCTATGCTGCATCTCTTCGTATGGTGCTCACCTTTGGGAAGCCTTTTAATTATCTCTGTTTTGTGGATTAAATTCTTAAATTTCTACTTCTGTACATTTCATTCTGCTCATTTCAGGGCTTTAAATTTCTCTTCAAATATCGAGATTGCCACTGCCACGACATTTCCAAACCTAGTGCAGCTCTCAGTCTACCATCTGCCTCTGGAAGGTGAATTTCTAATATATTGCTGAAATCTCTCTGCGTACGGCTTGGTTACATTTCTCAGTCTTTACAGCAACAGCCTTTTCTCTGTATTTTCTGTTTTCCCTTTGAACTAAAAGCATTGGGTCTATTTTGATGTATCCTGTGTGCCAACGTGGCGCGGAAGCGATGAGGGAGGACGGAGCGCTGTAGCTTTATTGGATTAGCGGGATAGGCAGGGGCAGTGCCGAAATGATTTCTTTCTCCTCCTCAGCTCTCACCCAAGCCCTGGTCCTTCACCTCATCTAGTGGAAGCGTACGGCTTGGCTTATGGCCTTCCTGTTAGTCCTGAATTTACATTTTACTCCTTTGCTGAGAATATCTCGCTCCAGATGAGAAGATGCTTATAGAAATCCTCACTGACCTTTGAGCAATGAACTTTACGAGGTTGGTACCTCATCGCAGAGGGGAACAGGGGCCCACCAGGTCTTTGCCTGGCAAGCTCAGGTGCACATACACGCTGTCTGCTCAGTTACCCACCGCCAGTCCCCAGATTTCACTTTTTATTCACGTAGGAGGATGCACACCCCGGGGCTGAGAAGGATGGAAAAGGGAAGAGAGAAAAAGGAGCACCGGAGCTTATTGCCAGCTCTTCTAAATGTAGCCCTGCATGCGTTCAGCATGCATTCATCTCGTTTTCTTTGATTTTGCCTGGGAGTGAGAATGGCTAACTTTTTGCTTTTCTATTTGTAATAACGAAGCGTTCCTGATGTGGACAATTAGCGACTTTTTGTTCTTTGGAAATTATCTAGGTGCGTCACTCAGCAGTCGGCACAGCTGCAGCGCCAGCCAGCTCTGTGCCAACGGCGCGCTGGCTAATTCGTGAAAAGAATCAGCTAGGCCTGTACTTAGCGTGGCTTTATTTAATTTCACATTTCTTTCTCCTTCTCCTTCTTATTTTTTATTTTTTCCCCTTGCAATTTCAACTTGCTCACAAAAGTGCGCAGAGCAAGAGACGGATAGGCAGAGTGAGAGGGCAATCACGGCTCGAGACGGTGAGCTGCAGCTCTGCCGGAGCCTGGGCTGCTCTTATTCCTTTTAACATCCTGACATTTATCAAAGGATTCGTTTTTTTACAAGTATTGTTTGTCATTGAAAGAACTCCAGAGAATCCTTTTTTTTTTTTTTTTTTTTGAAAGGTTTGCACGCCAAACAGCTTTTGGCCTTGAGCTATTTTAAAGGTGGGCAGAGAGAGAGACCAAAATCTCCATTTAAACATCTTCATGTGATACTGTATGTGCATAACCCAATTTTTCCTTCCTCCAGCGCTGGATAAATACACTGTTTCAGTGCTCTACCATTTTTAAACTTCATCGTCGGAGATAATCACCCAAATACATAACAACAACATCATACAAGCACGGGAAAATATGTCTGAAATTTCCTTTTTATTGTAACGTAAGATAGCGCTTCCAAAATCCCAAACTGAATTGCTTTTCAGTAGATAAGCATCAAAAAATACATTTCCTGCTTTCGGTGAAGGTGCAATAAGGTGCTATATCAGTGTAATAGTTCAGAATGATATGCTCTACTAGTATTTTGATGAATTACATGATTATAGCTAAAATGAACACTTTCATCATGCCTGAATTAATAATGGTGGTATGATTTGGCAAGTACTCCCGCAGTGTTCTTTACCTCATCACTTCAGAAGACGGAGTTTTCGAGCCCATCCTTTGTCTCGGTGAAACACAGGAATCCTTTACAGTTTAAAAACACAAGAAGCAAGAGAAATGTGACAGCTTTAAAAGGGAAAAAGAAACTAATGCATGCATACCTTCTCAAGCTCATCATGGCTTAATTGGTTTATTTTTCACTGCCTTATCCGACGTCTAAGGCACCTAGTGCTGTGTCAAAAAGAAAAAGATCAGTATTTTTTGTGCGTGTGAGAATAGATTTACTGTATTTTATTTCAAATAATGTGTTTCCAAATGACTCTAAAGACCTTATAAGGACATCATTTTCTGTTAGACCATCGGTTTTGCTTCAGAACTTGGGCAATCAGTGCGTTCCCTTCTGTGTCTCCCACATTAGTTAGCATATGAAGGAACCCACACCACGATTTTACTTCTTTTGAGGGAAGCTGTGTATCGATGTGCCCGTTTTGGGCTCCTCCGGGTGGTCCAATACTGGGCATATAAAATTTCCCTTGGGGGGGCTTCAGTAATATTGCAAGTCTGTACATTGGTGCCGCACAGAGAAAAACCCGCGCTGCTGATGCCATTATAATATTATTTAGTTGATAATAAATGAAGGCTCTGAGTTTTTACAGCTGTCATCTCGTACCTTTAATGGGAATTAATTTTAATTGAAATAATAATAATAATCAATCTGCTGTAGATAGGAAATGTAAACTTTTGCGGGCTATTGTGGAAAATGGTGATGTACGATGTAGCAAAAACATCTGGAGCAGATGTTTCTGTAATTATGACACACTCGATGATCATGCTGTGTTCAATGGCCTTCGTTGGTACCCCTCGAAGCTGGGTAATATGACAAGCTTGTGCTGGTGCACTGAACTGGAAGAGAGGAGATTCTTTCTGGGGCAAGACCTGTCCACTCTGTTTTCCTAAGTGCTTTCTGACCATTGAATTTCTTCTCTTGGTTAATTATTATCTTCCATGCTTGTATGAAATAGTAACTTTATGCCATGAAATATCTCAAGTCTGCTGATGCAGAAAGTCAAGCAAACATTAACATGCACACTATTTGATGGACCCATGGTCGGAAAGGAAAAGCTGTATTTGGTGCAAATGAGATTATAAGGAACATCACGAGGGGTTTGGTATGGTCGTGTGTGCTGTGATCTCTAAAGGAGCACATGACTTTGTACCTTTGTATTTAAAGAATCTAATTTTCAAAGGTAAAAATGTATGGGGGACTTAAGAGATCGGACACCTCAAATGAAAACAGAGGAAGTTTAGCTCGAGTGCTTTACATATCTTTCATCTTGTGCTGTTAGAAATCTCAGCATAACCCCTCTGTTGGCCCATGGTTGGCAGTGACAAGAGCCAGGCTTCTAGTCCCTGCTCAGTATCAGTCCAAATGTCAAGCAGAAACTTGGCAGAAGAAAATTAAGCTATGTGGATGCTTAGTGAAATGCAGTACCTCACTCACAATACAGATGGACCAAAAAAGTGCTATTTTAAAACATTAACCTGGTGACTAAAGAAGGTGATATCCAACAACCAAGCCCCTCTTTCCCTCGTTTCAATAAGAGCATTTGACAACCTCTTCCATTTCCTGGTGGGACCTAAGTCAAGCCAGGTGTCTTGCTCTCTGCAATAACCCCCCTTTGGAAGCACGTGCTTGTCAAAGCCCGGACTTTTGCCCCTTATCCTAGGGTGGGCAGGGAAACATCCTTCAAACTGCAGATGCTGTGTGCTACAAGGTGCTCCCAGTGGAACAGACCCAACTCAGAGAGAGAACAAAATGCCAGCTGGGGGACATTTGAGACTTGTTAGCTCACCTTCCCAATTTCACGTCTGTCTGCAGCAGGTTCCTTCTCCATTTGCCTCCCAGCCGCCAGTGTCTCATACAGCCACCGCTCTGGGGGGTTTGTGGTCAGTGCACGCTACGTGACTTACTTTATTATTATTATTATTATGTTTTGGGGCAGGATATATTAATTTGTGGCATTCTAATAGTGTAAAATCTGTTAATAACTTGCGTATAGAGGCATGGACCCAATATAGCTGCTGTTATAATGAAAGAAATTGTAATGCTGAATTGATTTCTCCTATGGAAATACCAACAATATAAATTACAATGTCACTAGAATAAAAGAGGGGGGAAAAGCCCTTTTTACAAGCCTCAGGATGATCATTTATAAATAAACTAAAACTAAGAAGCCTTAACAAAAAATCCCTATGGAATCTGACATTAATAGCCTTTGCTTTTAATCTGATACAATAAATCTTGCAGCTCTGTATCCACAACAGAAATAACAGAAAGCAGGCCAAGCTGGAGTAGGTACGGGGGAGTCGGAGAGAAACAGGAGAGAAACATACCCTTTCTTTAATAGAAAGTGTCTGGTGATTTTCTGGTATTCCAAAACCAACAAGCCATTGCTGCCAACTCGCTGCCAATCAGCTCATTCCGAAATAGGGCTGATGGTTGGGCTCTGCCTAGAAGTGATGCAGCATTGCTAGAGTTTCAAAATCTGAGTGGTCTTTGGCATTTTCAGTGTTCGTTTGGAGGGCTAGTCGTCAGACCCCAGGGCTGTAACTACCTGTGGAGCTCAAGGGTCCAGCTGCCTTGTGAACTGCGGTAGGTGAAAAGGAAATCTGAAGGTACAATATCAATTGTTTTTATAATGTTATCAGTTTTTGAGATAGTTTTTGACCAGAAGCAAGGCTACTGCCAAAAACTTGTCCAGATAGAGGTTGTTGTGAGTTTCTGCAGTGTAAATAGTGTCAGAGAGAAGTTTGAGTGGCGGTCTTCTGTGCCGTGTGGTAGCTGCAGGACAGGATGCGAACAGGTCCTTAACCATGTGCTAGTGCGTGAAGAAGCTCAATCTACGACATACATCGCAAACCGTGAACGGTAGTTAGGGAATTTCATAGCCTCATAGTACTGCCAACACCCTGTAGTCAAAGATCTTTAGCTAAATATGAAAAAGATATCATAGAAGTATCTTAAACTTCTGACAAAAATAAGCCTCCTTATTGGTCTGCCTTAAGTATACTCCGAAGAGTCTTGAGGTTGAGAGTGATTTTCTCAATAGTGATCAGGCCCTGGATTTCAGATTTATTCATTTATTTTAAATTTTATCGATTTATTTATCTATTTTTCCAGATATACCAACATCTTGGATAACCTTGTGTTTTAAATCTTGGTAATGTAAGAATAATTACCTTTTTGGTTTACCAACAACCGCAATGAGGAGCACTAATACATCTCCAGCACATTTTGTCTTTCTCTACCGGCCATTGTCAACCTAGAAGGATTTGGATGGGAACACATAGGTTTGTTGGAGATAGTTATTTCTTTTTCTTGCAGTAAAAAACCTTTTTTTTTTTTTTTTTTTTTTTTCTACAAGACGGGTGAATTCAAAATGATGGCAGCTCCATCAAGAACCTGCTGACACATTGGCCCAAATTTGAGCAAAACACTTCATTTTAGGGAAGATCTTTAAGCAAGCTGCCCATCCCTTTAAACTCTTTTGTGTGTTAAGTGAAGAACAAATATCCTGTTCGTGCACAGAGTTTCCAACACATTGTGGCTTAAATAGAATTAAAAATTAAAGGCCAACACCACAGGGATGTAAACGTAGAAACGTTATAGGACCAACGAATGTTGTTATTTCTCAAAAAAAAAAAAGGGAGATCTCATGGCTTAGAGTAATAAATATTTATATATATTGAAATTTTAAATTATTTGGCAATCTCTATGATTGGGCAGATAAATACACATAGCTGATTCAGTCCCCTGACAGTGACTGAATGTAATGCCTTTGGACAAAGCTATAAATCAAAGACCTTCCTACCAAGAACTTCAGAGGCAGCTGGACATAGACACGTATGGTAGAATTTGTTCTGCTCTGTGTCTGAACAGCAATTTCACATGCCACAGCACTGTGTGTATTTTTTTCTCAGTTTAGAGTGTTATTTTGATTGCTTGGGATCATGCAAATAGTTTGTATTGGATCTGACGAATGTAAATGCAAAAATATCACTGAAAAAACTTAGACAAGAGAAACCTTACCTTCCTCTTGGGCATTTTTGGCATTACAAATCATATCAACATCTATGGAGTATGTACAGATCTCCAGTGTTGGACATACTTCTGCTCAGTTTTGAAGATCTTTACCAGGGGAGACATGCCAAAGCTTTTTCTGTAGAAATTTGAATAACAGTAACAGAGAAGTGGCATAGTCTCAAGTCTGTTCCTAAAACAGGAAACCCACAAAGTCAGCAGCTTGGTTGACTTGTGCTTTCTGGAATGTGAAAACATCTGACCAAAATTGTATTAACTGAAGATGAAGTGCAAAAATGAAATTTCACCCTTTCGCAGAGAGCAGCCCTGCCAGGAGCGAGCATTACTCCATCGTCATGCACTCGGCTGTAATTGCCCATCTGACGGCGAGCTCGGAGATTAACATCGCAGCTCTTGAGCCATGGACTACATATGCCAGACCGCTGCGTGTTGTGTCAAGCCACTTAGGCATGTACCGTCAGTGTGCCTAGTGTTACTAAACGCTCTTATTTTTAGGTCACACAGATGCAGATCGTCCTGAATATTTCTCTGGACAAACTGCTAATCGCTACCTTGTTCAAAATCTGTTGGACATTTCCTATGTGCTGCATCCAAGGGTGATTTTTTTTTTTTTAATTTTAAAAAAAGCAATACAAGCAATAATAAGAAGCTCACTTATGAGGCCTGCATAAAATGGTGTATAAAACAACCAAGTACTGTAAATTAAACATGATACTCATTACATAAATACAATTATATTTATCAGCCTTTTATAGCCACACAAAGCATTTACCAGTTAGAGTTATTTTGTAGTAGATAATTCCCAATTAACTTTTACTACTTTATTTTTGCTAATTTAGTTAGATTTAATTTTTCAAATAAAAAAATAATAAAAAAAACTGTATCAAATGGCATCTCTAACTATTACACTGGAGATGAGATATAATTAAAATGTTATGTATGTGGAATTGCAACTGATGGGAACCTCAGCTTAAACTCTTACTTTTGTCTTTATTTGATTGTTGCCTGCATTGCTCAGATAACATGATTGGATTGCTAGATGGCTGTGTGCCCATGGTGCCAGCACCAGGAGCTCAGAGCAGGGAGGGAAGGAAAGAGCTTGAAAGGAAAATTACCTGGAAAATCAAACAGGTCAAGGTCTGGCTTTATATTTGCTAAGGAATCCTACAAGAAGTCCTTCTCCAACCATGCCATTTTCTTCTAGAAAGCCTTAGCCTGAATTGTGGTGGTGCACTGGTCAAAGAAGACTCTTGAACCCTTTCTAATTTTGCTGCATTTTTTAAAGAAATCCTTCAAAATGAAATGAAGGACAACTCTGAAAAGGTTTCCAACCTAGTTTTTACTTTTACAGATTTTACTTTTTCTTGAAAGTTATGGCTTAAAATCTGTCATGCTGTTGGGTTTAGATATTGAAATCCTACTACAGACATACCCGTGTCTCAAATCTCCCATCTGTAAAACCGGAATAATCTGAGCAGTCTCCCAGAGAAGAGAAGGGCTGTAATGTGTGGGAAGTGCCCTGATACTGATCCTGCGGGGCACATTGTGAGATGGCTCCAATGCTAATATGTCCTTTAACTTGGCAGGGTTAAACACGCTGATGGCTGTTTGCCACTGATGTGGCCTTACAGCCTTCGGTACGGGACTTGGCTCGGGGGCTCGGGGGAGTGGGGTGTCTCTAAACCCCGGGCCATCGGGTAGACATGCTCGGTGGTTTTTCACTGGAAATGTGCAATATTTTTAGACCAAGCCTCTCTTAATTTCATCCATCACTAATAATTAAAATGTGAAGGCAGTGTTGCTAATTGTGTTTCAAACAATATAGTTTTAAAATAAAATAAATGCAAACTCCAAGTGTTCGACACGGCTCGAAGACAAGAATTAATGTGTTTCACCAGGGTGGGGGAAGTTACGCTGATGGTAAGCATCAGAGCTATCTTTCTAAAGGCGAGAACAGTTACAGACCCCACTGTTCATTACTTTGGATGTGTCACATTTGCTAGTATGACAAGATGTATTATAGTCGAGGAATTTTAGAGATGGAGAGAAATACACATGTATGTTGTTTATTTGATTTTTTCAATATTTTTTCCTTTCTGTACTACCCTGGCCAACCTTGGGATAATGGAATTATTTTATGCCTACTGCACTATCATCAGGCTTTGGATGGCTGCACAAAGGCCACTGGCAACAGAATAAGATGGCTGTAAAAAAATGCAAAAAATTGGGATAGCAAAAAAAAAAAAAAAAGAAAAAAAAAAGAAAAAAAAATAATAAAGAAGGTATAACCAATAACTTGCCCTTAAATTTAAAAGGAACTAAATGAGGAACTTCTGGACAATTTATCTTGCTGTTTACAGATAACAAGTCACTTTGTTTTTATGTGCTCAGTCTAGTATTCCATAATTTATTTGAAAGAAGATGAGAAATAATGTAGATAAATGATGAAGTGTCAGGGTCTGACGCTCTTAAATGAAGCTATTATGGTCAAAGAGAAAACGTAAAACCTGCGGCTCATTATGAGAGCGTTCTACTTGTCAGTTAAGTGAAAAGGCCTGGAATGATTTCCAGTTTATTTGTCATTGCAGTTATTAAAGCTGTCTTTTTGGTGCCATGAAAATGAATTGAAGACTTTATTCGAAGTAAATTTGTACTAAAGCTTTCAGATGTATCTTATGTGAGTTCAGTGAGGCAAGAAAACAGCTTAAAAGCTGAAATATTACAAGGAGGCAACTACTGAAGTCCTGAAACACACAAGAATATAAAGTCTGAGGAAGTTACACAAATAAATGAAGTATTTCATCTCTTGGGAAATAAAGCTTAGTTTTACTATATTGTACACTTAGACAAAGAAATCAGCCCTTGTTAGTGGCAGCAAAATATTGTCTTTCATGGAACTGTGCCTGGTGCTCACTTTTAGATCAAGCTATTAATTTTGGGACAACTTATCAGAGAAGTGGGGCTCCTTTGCTCCAGTCTGCAACGAGCTTCTTTAAAAATACCACCTCTGAGCCAAAGAGTCAATGTTATGCCAATGGCAAGATGAGTTTTCTTATGGTCATCATGACTAATGAGGTTCGATAGTGGGAGAAAACAGTGCTTGGGAGATACGGGGTTGGTGAGACCAGCCCACTGGGGTCCATTTCCCTAACTGAATGACTGGACATCTGACTACAGGGAATGGGACAATATTGCCATTTTAACCCCTCCTGAACCAGTCTTAAAATGCTTCATGAGCCTTGCGTGGCTTGGAGGTTAGAGTAAAATTTTAATTCACCACAGTCCGAAATCAAGTTAGCTCTACTACTGAGGTGGTCGTTGACACTCGCGTTATTGCAGTCCCTTCCTAAGACTGTTTCTACTGAACTGTAAATCTCGAATTTATGTAGAAATGATTGATAGGTTTATTCTATTCTGTTTTGTCTATTGCTCCGGATTTCTTTTCCAGTAGTCATGTTCTCCACAACTGCTTCATGTTTGCCAAGACAAATTAGTGCAGTTATACTAGGTATGGACTGTCCAAAAGGAAATTAAGAGTCTTTTTTTATTTTAAATTGAAAGCTGTAGGAGCACTAAACAGAATGCTTAACTCCAAGCTCCAGCAGTCTTACAGCAGTATAGTTGACACTTTATTGCAGATATTACAAATGTTATGACATGTCTTCAGGGTCAAGTTAAAAACAAAAAGGGTTCCACATTCTCATCAGAAGTAATCTGTCAGTTTTGTCATCAGATATTATAGCAGCCCTCAGTAGCAGTGTCACAGTCAAGGGTTTATCAGGCTCTGTATATATGTATACATACTCCGATTTCCAGAGGTTTATATCTGCAATAAAAATTCCCTCTGGGCTAAAACTTGGCATTCATAGCCCAAAGGGATTTTTTTAATTAAAAAAAAAAAAAAAAAGTATCAGTGAAGGTTTTTTTGTATGATAAGAACACAAAAAATCTATTCTGCATTTTTAAAATACTTTAAATCTTTTAAACTGGCAGACTTCAAATATTTAAGCGGCCAACTCTCTTTACATAAGAGACCATTAAAAAGGACAACGCAGGAAGGGGATAGGTGGTGGAGTAGACAAGTGCTTTGTGCTCATCGTGAGTATAAGTGTTGAGCATTTGATGAGATGTATAATTAGGAACACATTTCTAAAGCTCTTGGTGTCTCTTTCTATTGAAACTGTGCATGAGGGAATTAGGATGTCTAATGCACAAATATAAATCATTTCTTTCTCGCCACCCTCTGGCATGGTCCTGCAGAACAAGGCTGATGTGGTGTAAGCTGCTTGGATAAATGCAGCCCTGCTGATGCACACATTGCATCTGTTCTGCACAGAAGCAGAAAACTTCATTTTCTACAGCTGCTGGTCTGGTTCTCTTTTGCTCCTCTTTCCATTATAGGTGCAACCAAAATATGCAAAGCGTGGCAGGGACACGTAGAGGGGAAGGTGGAAAAGGAAATCAAGAAATGCCTGTGCAAATGATGACTCTGAAAGGGATACAAGTACTGATGGGCATAGTGCTGGTTAAGGCATTCATTTATTGCTAGGTGATGTTGTAGGGCTGGCCTTTGAGTAACCGGTGAGGAAAGTACGAGTAGTGTACTTTTACTAAAATGTGCTGAAAGCTTGACTATCTCTTATCACTTTGAAAATCTTATCTTTAAACTTTTGTTTGGATGCCAAGTCCAGACCCAGTGCGAGAGTTTGCAAATGCTTTGCCTGGTAGTGTGCTATACTTTGCAAGTACCACCTGCTCCTATTTACAGCCTGTGGCTCAGGGGTGGCAATAATGAACAGGGCATGCTAATGAGTAAGTGGGGGTCTCCATAAAATCCTGGTAAAACAGCAGAAAATGGGCACTACTATGTACCAGGAATGGCGGGGAAACATGACTGTGTTATATGTTTGCAGGTTATATTGCTATTCAGTTGGCTGCTAAGGTAAAACTATAAATTGAGTAAAGAAAACCAACCCTGGGAGTGTTTCTTGCAAAGTCCATGGGGAAATTGTCGTCCGGCAAACACTCATGTGCTCCATTAACACTCGTTCAGCCAAGGGGCAAGAGCAACTAAGGCTTTCCATTGGAAAAGTAAGTGGACTACTGGGAGATGCTTCACATTGTCCATATCTGAGTCCAACAGCATCAGGAAAGCCCTCAAATGTAACGGGAGAACACTCTACAGCGGTGCCTGCTGTGGAGATGCTCTAGAAATATTGACTTAGCACCATCCCTTGTCATTAAAACCTACATTGCTTTTCTTGCTGTAGAAAATGTACACCTTAGTACCATTCTGTGATGTTTTAACATACTTACAGTTTCTGCATCAACTAAGACTAACCGTGGCAAGTTGGATGCTCGCTATTGTGATATAAGGCTGAAGAGATGGAAAAAGAAAGGACTCTCTCAAGGGAAGAAAATAGTCTCAGTAAAGACCCATAACTGCAAATCTACTTTTTAGTAATACTGCTCTATTATCAGAGCCTAAAGGAAATTCATTTAATCAATAATTAAGCTCCTCATCTTCAAGTTGCTCCTAGTATGAATTTTACAGTTAGAAATGGCCAGGAATTTATTTTATGAAGTAGCTGCCTGTCAGAAAAGCCAGAATCATCAAAACCACTAAAACTTGCCAGAAACACATGTATATTTTGTAAAGCTTCTTCAGGTGCAGGATGCTAATTAAAACCAGAGAAAAAGAGAGCAAAATCCACACTAGAAGGACTGGTATCAGATAGCCACCACAACCACTCGCAACTTTAATGAGACAGCATTTAGGTGATAAAGGCATTTCAGACAAAAAACAAATTACTTACTGCTCAGGGTGATCTTTGGCAGCCTCCCCAACTGCATCCGCTCCAATGCAAGAAGAAAAACCGTGCCCAGGTCCTTCCTGCCCTGTGGGTGCCACCCAGCAGCCTTCTGGGCCAGGCTCCTGGGCAGCACCAAGGCATTATTTTTCTGCATTTTCTGTTATACTTAACGTCCTGAGGTGAAGGAACTAATGAATATGAATATAACTATCTAATATAACTAATATCACTGAATATAACTAACGATTCTCATTTTTTTTTTTTTTTCTGCTGTATGGGGAGTGAGAGTGGAGCTCACGGGACCACCAGCCTCCACCATGTTCCCAGTTTGAGCTGGTGTCCAGACACAGAAGATGTTTATTTATTTATTTATTTATTAACCGTATGCAGATCAAAGATGTGTAGAAACACGCTTACCTCAATGTAGGCAAATGGTCCAACGGTTCAGAGTAAAGGAGTAATAACAATGGGGGCTTGTTAAAACGGCATGCTGGAAAACAGGGGATAAAATTATGTTGTTGGTCACCTGCCTTTGCAGGCATTATTTTACAGTCTTTACTAGGGAAAAAAAAAAAAAAAGAAAAAAAGAAAAAGAAAAAAATGTTGTTTTCCTGCAAAATCTTTAGCAGAATGGATTGAATTCAGGTGTGACTGTCCTGCAAGAAGGCAGAGGATGTCACAGTCAGCCTTGGTAGGTGAATTATTAAAGTTCTGTGAGTCTAAGGAATTGTGAAAGCATATATATATATATGTATTTTTTTCTGCCAAACTGCCCAGGGGCAGTACATTGCTGGGTGGGGGGCAGCAGCCCACACTCTAGCATGTGTCCACACAGGCTTGTTTTCAGGGAGGCTTTTGCTGCTTTGGCCACCTCAACACGAACGAGGTGAGGAAGCTGCCCTGTCCTGAGGCAGTCCCACTGCCCCTCTGCTCTCTTGGCTTTCTTAGATACGCCTTCAAGTTCAGCCCTTCACACCAAGTACACTGCATATGTACATCGGTATCATTAAAAATAGAAGTAAACGTACTATTTAAGGATTTCTTACTTTGAAAGCTTGAGTTGCTTTTTGATGACTTGTGTTTAGCGTTGAAATGTTTGTAAGATGGGTAGCACAGTCTCATTGCATCCGTGTGCCTGTAAAGTATTTGTATAATAATGTAGAACTACAATAGTTTTTCAAACATCTGGAAAGCTCTATTACAAAAAAAAAAAATAAAAGTTTGACAGACAAAATTTCAAGAACACATCTAAAATTTAATTTTCGTATGACAGCATTTCCATGTAGACAGGGATTTGCATCATGGTAATGTGCAGGTAACATTGTGAAGCAGGGAAATGGTCTCATTAGTGACTTCATGTAAAACTTCAGTGTTAGTTCAACACACTGAACAGTGCTCCAGTAGTGCTCGCTGCCCTAAAATATGCAAAATTAATAGGGTGCACATTAGTAAAGATGGTTCCAGAGACATCCCAACCTGCAAAGACAGAAATGAGTTAAAGATAAAAATCTATGACTGTTCTTATTTTTTTTTTTTTTTTTTTTTCTGCCTGATTTATCTATAATTCAGGCTGCTTAACTTAACTTAAATACAGATACCACAGCCGGAGTATTTGTTACAGCACTAAGCTGACAAGTACAGAGCACCGGCCATTATTTCTGTTTGAGAGTCAGAGGTTTGAGCGATTCATTTTGTCGCCCGACACTCAGCACCACAATTCCTTGAATTCCCAAAGCTTTTCATACGGCTTCCTCAAGGACAGCTATCATGTCTTAGCTGCTGCAGTGACAGATGGGATACAACGTGTCATGTGATGGATAACGCCGGAGCCACAGTACTTAATCCTTCTAATACTAATAGCGGCATTATCATAGAGATTTATGAGAATGTCAGTTCCAAGTTCCCAGTTCCATTCATGGGTTTTTAAAACTTCAGCTGCAAAAAACATGCATCCATCCCATTAATTCTAATTATCATGGTTCATCTTCTCAGCAGTTTTGTACTCCGGAACCTTTCAGTGCAAATTAACGTACCAAAAAAGTGTATTAATTAATATTTGTAGCTTTTAATTTCTGCGAGAGTGTTGTCTGGAAGCAGCTGGCAGTACAGGGCCGCTGCTATTGAATCTTTGCCAAACAAGTGCAGATGTAATTTTGTTATCTCTTGCTTAGTCATTTACGCAAATTAATTTGAACAATTAGCCTTTTACTGGTCCTTCATGAATCATGCAAAAGGGATCTGCCAAAAAATCGCTGGTTGACAGAAAAGAATTGGTTAACATTGTAAATCTCACAAAAAGGTATTACTACGATTGGGATAAAGTAAAATTCCAGGAAAAATCATAGTGCTTTTTTTGTGCCTCATCTATTTCACTTTATATTTCTAATTACTGCTGGAGAAAAAAAAATCTAATTACTGCTGGAGAAAAAAAAAAAGAATAGTAAGCAGTAGAAATTTGGGAACTTTGTTTTTGGATTAATACCAAAAAAGTTGTTTCTTGCCTAAACATTGTCTTGTCCTCGCTGCTTGTGAAGCTGTGCTGGGTTTCTTCCGCGTGGGTTCGGTGGTGAGGTTGGGCCCTCCAAAGGAGCAGATTTACTCATCGTCTGAAAAAAACCTCAAATCTTTAGTTTCTGTAATCACAGTTCCAGAGGAAGTTTGCTACCTTACCCAAATCTCTCTCCTCTTCATAAAACAGGCTCCCACGTGAACCTGCAGCCTCCAGCTCGAGAGATACTGGGTTTTGCCTTCACGTACCACAAAGCATAAAAAAAACTTTTAGGTAGCTATTGTTGAGAATGATTGCTCGTATGTGAAAGCTAGATTTGGGAAGGTAAACTCAGATGTTTCAAGGAATAGAATCATTGCTCTTTTCTTAAATATCAAACTTATTTTTAGTCAGATAAGCCAAATAATCAAGATCACTGGCAATCGGTGCCATCCAGAGACTTGGAATAAGTTGGGAAGGAAAATCTACCTCCTTTGCTCTTAACATAGACTATATACTCGCATAACTTCTTTTCTCAAAACTTATATATAACATATTTATTTATTTATTTATATTTGCATAAATCTGAGCTCTGTGCTGGGTATTTCTAAATGTAGCCTCTCAGATGACTTTAGTTTTTTGATGGAGGTGCGTGGTGCTCTGCCTGTCCATCAGGCTGTCCGCAGCACCTCTGCTTCTGGTGCTTCCTGGGGCACTAAGGGGACTTGTGATCCTGTTTAGCCTGAGGTTTTCCTGAAGTGTTTGCTGTAGCTGCGTGGATAACTTTGGAACGAAATCCTTGTTTTGTGCAAATCGCACTCCAGCTCAAACAAATGCTGACTCTTTGTTAGCTGAGCCAGCCAGTCCTGTGCAAATTCCATCACTGGCAGGGTAAGGTATGGGTCCCTCTCCCTCTAATTGTTTTTTACAAGCTGCGATTTCACAGTCTGTATTGTTATTTCCATTTGTCCATTTGATTGCGGAGAGAAGAGACCAGATGTTGTGTGACAAATCATAGCTATTTGCAATCTGTTGGAATTCTTATAAATTGTACCGGGGATCATTTTCTGATAACTGATCCTGCAATCACTTGTGCACGTGCATCACTTAGAGCATGAGATGTCCTATTGAAGAGTGTGGATCTATTCATATGCTTAAATTAAGCACGCATCATGCACATTTGTGTAAATGTTTGTGTTGTAAAATATGCTGATATTTAGAACTTGCCTGTTAAACTCACCATTGCATTAATTTACATTTAATCAAATCACATATTATTATTACACTCTAAAACTTGAAATCAGTTAGTGTTTTTCATTATAATAGGATAAGTACAGCTCAAAATTTGGCTGAAGTATATCCTGCAGCAGAGAGATCCAATTCTGTTTACTGTTTGGTAATTCACAACAAATAGTTCCTTCGGTAAGTGCATCAAACCCGACTCCGTTACCCGTCTGTCGTTAGGGTCTATGGCTAATCAAGGAAGTGGTCTCACTGGCACACTGAGAAGAATGAAGTTAGTTCCTCTGTAATTGAAAGTATCAGTAGTAAACTTGGCTGGAGCTTGATTAATGGTATATTAAAATCAGAGTCTTCATGGTGAGTGCTAGATAAGGAGTTTTGGGCAAATTACTTGGTTACTGGGAAGCCTTTAAATTTTAATCATGGAGACACTTCAGCATCATTAGAAACTGAAAAAGACAATGGGCACTGGGAGGAAGTTATGTGAATTGATGTGCTTTTCAATCTCTTCTTCTGTGGCGATATTGAGTGATGCATGGGCTGCAATTGAGAATCCTCTTGCTCCCCATGCCTTTGATTGCTGTTGTTATAATTTAATATTATACAGTTCTTTATGATCGTGGAAATCTGATGAGTTAGTTACAAAAGATGGAAGGTTTTAGTATAAGAAAAATCAGTATAACATCACATTTTTTTTTCTATGCAGTTTGGCTGGGTGGCAAAATGGATGAACGCTGTAAGTTGTGTTTAGAACTAGTGGAAACAGAGAAATGCTCTTTTACACACATGCTTGTCATCTGTTGTGATATTTACATTAGGAATTTCATACATGCATTTACATTTCATTTGGAAGTCCATTCTTAGTGAGCATGTGCATAGCTGTAATCACAGAATCATCGAATGGTTTGGGTTGGAAGGGACCTTAAAGACCACATAGTTCCACCCCCCTGCCATGGGCAGGGACACCTCTCACCGAACCAGGTTGCTCAAAGCCCCATCCAGCCTGGCCTTGAGCATTTCCAGGGATGGGGCATCCACAGCTTCTCTTGGCAACCTGTTCCAGTGTCTCACCAGCCTCTGAGTAAAGAATTTCTTCTGAAAGTATAATGTCTAATGTATAGGGGTGCATGTGAGTAGTATCTGTAAATTATCTATATTTATAGATACATTAGGTACTAGCTTTATGAGAATACATATGGAATGTAGATGTCTCTCCTATGTGACACCCCAAATTCAAACAAGTGCCAAAAAGCTGATAATCAGCACTCAAACAATGCTCTCAACTTGTACAGCCAAAATGCTGAAATTCTCAACATTTTGGAAGTGACAGCATGGGCTATCAAATTATGTCTCCAGCTTTTCCAGGCCATCATAAAATGGAACTGGGTTCATGAAGTGACTAAACTAATGTAGTCAGGTCATTTGTTTGGCTCTGCTACTGCTATAGGAGGACTTATCTCCTTCCTGAAGATGTCATCTAGACATATTCTTCTAATGGTCTGAATTTACCTGTAGCCAGTGAATGCCTGTTCATATTTGCACCAACATTTTCTACAGATTTAACATAGTTTTAGCCCCAGCCTTCATTCATTTTAATGGGCTAAATAGAGCCCTTGGTTTCATCCTTATCACTTGAGGAAGTGTGGACTTTAACCCAGGTATCCCTATTCCATAATTTGATCCATTTTCTTCCTGTGTGTGAAAAATCTGAAGCACCAGGTAGTCCTGACATAGTGTTAACAAGGGTTGGTACAACGGTATGAAAATTTTCCTACTGCTAATGAGAACATTCTTCCCTCCCTGTCATAAGATGTACAATTTGCTGTTGTGTTTGTGGATGCATTACATCAGTGGCTTGTAGTCAGAATATTGTGATTTTTTTTTTTTTTTGCTTTCTTCCAAGCAATAATTCAGGCTGTCAGTAGAAATATTGATTATTTGCCTTTAAATTCATGAACTTGCAATTTTGTATTACTAAATTTTATCCTACTTCTGTCATTGCAGTCTCCCGTCTCATTTAATTTACCTGGGGTCCAGTATTCCTTCGGGTTGGCAATGCCTTCCAAATTCAGGTCATGAAAACAATGTAATTGGAATACTAGCATTCTCTGTCAAAATAATTATCAAAATTGTTAAATAAGATCAGTTCTGACACCTAGGCAACATGGGATTAAAAGTGATTTGTCCAAAGTCACATTGGAGTGCCACGAAGAAGATGGTCTAAATCCCATTGTGCTCTCTGTATTACAGAAACATTCATTTTCTTTCTGAAGCTAAACATGAAGTAGAAAGCTGTAAGCTAGAAAAAGGTTTCTTTCTAGCAAAGATAGATCTTGTTGCAACAAAACTATTAGCAGAAGAAATTTATTCTTGCAATATATGTGTCAGATGCTATAGGAAAACCTGGCGTTTCTGCCCATGCTAAAGGAAGCTCTGAGCCAGTTCTTGCTGGCTGGAAATTCAGGATGTAGGCAACCCAAGTCAAAGCTGCTGGCTACCTCCAGAAGGTACAGTCACAAAGCACAAGATGGTCTTTCCCTGTGACTATCCTGTTCACCCATTCACTTTGTGTTGGGGATGCAGATTAGAGACATTTTTAAAACTAAGAAAGTTTTCACGGAGCAGGGAACTATTTTCCATCCAGAATAGCCATAGGCTAGGAGCTGAATTCTGGACACATGAGAGAAAATACCAGACTGAAAAGTCAGGGAAAGAAACATGTCCTGGCAGGGTAAATTGTGCTTTTTTCCTTTTTTTTTTTTTTTTTTTTTTTTTTTTTTCCCTTTTTTTTTTCTTCCTCTAATAAATGATGTGTACTTAGGGATTGAGAATATTAGAACAAGTCCTAGGGGGATATGGATTTAATGGAAGGGGATGAAGTTGTTGTGGAAACATATCATTTATTAAATTTTCTCATTCAGATGTTTATTATATGATTTATGATGACTTAAGCTTATTATGCGCCCCTCTTTAATTTATCACATAATGATTGTGTGTATGTATATAACTATGCTGAGACTGAATTAATATATTCAGAACAGATACAGTGCTTGAAGAAGCCACTCTGATCAGCTGATCCACCTTCTTTTGCAATGCAGCCCTATAATTTCAACTAGTACCAGGTCATTCCGTGTCGATACATGGTAGAGAATGTAGATGCATTCTATATGCAGCAAATATTTCAGAAATATTCTTAATTTAAGGGATTTTAAAGAGTAGCATCGAATAGCATTGCGATGTTTTTTTGTGTATGCATATGGCCTAATACAAATAGGGCCCTATTCCCAGTGGCATATGGCATCCTACCAGCCTCATTTTATGTTTACCAATGTCTAATTGTAAGCTTACACTAGAGAAGAATTTGAGGCCTATAAACAGCTAACGCTTACCTAATATAGTCTGGATTTACCTCATTGGCCTTGCTGAAGAATCCATGATAGGCATGGATTACTTATTATGTTCAGACTGTTAATATGGAAATAAGTATAAAAAGTTGAACTGAGAGTCTGTGTTGCATTTCAAAAGTTCAATCAAGAGCTGAAGAGTTTACCTGGCTTTGCAGCCCTCTGTATGCCTGAGCCTAGAGCACCCGTGGAGATTACGGAGGCCTCTGAGCACTGACATGTGCTTGGCAGCTCTGTCATGATGCCTCCAGCCCAAGTCCCACCCGGGTGTGTCCTCAAGTCATGTTCAACTCCATCTGGGCATGGCCTGGCTGCTCCTGTGCAAGAGGTGATCAGTACCCTTCCCTTCCCTTCCCTTCCCTTCCCTTCCCTTCCCTTCCCTTCCCTTCCCTTCCCTTCCCTTCCCTTCCCT